>NC_056744.1:239354936-239674936 GCF_019279795.1 Protopterus annectens
TTGTATTTCAGAAGGAAGTTGTAAAGCCTTAACTGTGAAAAGTGGAGGCAGTAATAATATGGACATAACCAGTTTCCACAGAAGCAGGTTAGAGCCTTCCGAGTACTGGCAAGTTGCAGCTGTAAGTTTGTACCTAGTTTTGCAGTGATAACTTACCTTCTTGTGAAACTTAATAAAGCTAAAAGCTCACTAAAGAGTCAAGTAGACTCCTTACATTGAAGAAAACTTTGTGAAACTATAAGTCTTTTGGTTCCTCATCTGTCTTGATTACACTTGACTTTTTGAGATTTCCTGCCCTACACACTGATGCATTTCAGTCAGTCTGGCATTGCCCTTTCTTAGGCATATCATTGCGAAGAACATACTGCTTACTTCTTTAGCTGAAGGCCGACATCGTTTGAGATTAGATACATTAAAACTGAAAAATACAGTAGTGTGGTGATTGTGAGCTCTTACCTCCATCAGATATTTGTCAGGATTCCCTTTACATTGCTGACGGATCATAGCCCTCCTCAGTGATTGTCACAGCATAAAGAAAAAAAAATTGCAGTATTAAAATGCTAGCCATTGTTCCTCCAGTGTTTTAAATTTAAAGTCCTGCATAGGCTAGACAATGCAAAGTAATTCAGAGAGCCTGTCTGGTATTGTTAGTTTGGCTTTAATAGTCATACAATCCCATGGGTCTTGCTGGGGGGTGGGGTGTCATGCCATGTAGTCTATGGTTGGATATACTTTACTAATTCATAGCCAGATTTGTTATGGCTTGAGATTTCTTAAGTCACTGATGGAATAGAAAGGGTTAACTTCCACCAGCCTACAAGTCATGCTGGAGATATAGTTAGGAGAAACTAAGGCAGGGAGGTTTGTGTTGGAGTAAAAGGGAGTTTTAAAGATCCTTCACTTGGGGGAAAGACAGAGTGACTTTGGAGAAGCAGTCATTTCCGTTAGTGGAAACGAGGAGAATGAGTAGTCTTAGATCACCCACAAAAGCTGATGTCTTCTAGTTTCTTTTCCAAGAAAACATTCAAATATAAGACTAGTTGAAGCATAATTCTTGAAGCATTAGTGACTCCACTGTATTCAGTGGCTTAAGGGCCTGATAGAAGGGAATTTATTTGCTGGTGAGTGGAAATCTGCCTATTATTTCTATAGTTTATGCCTAAAATTGCTACATAATTGGTTAAAGTCTGTTCAGATCTGCCTTCTGGAAGGAAGGCTCACTTCTTTAAAAACTGTATTTTATTCTGGGATCTTTTACAACAGCTATGTTCTTGCCCTTTTATGAATAAACTCTGTTAGCAACTGAGATGAGTCTGTAAACTCTACATGAGTTTTCAATATTGAAGCAAGCAGCATTCCTGCAAGAGTTTCTATTGGCAAAATCATTGTTCTTATGCTCACTTGTATTTGGACAAAAGTCAGTCTACTTTGTTGCTGTTATTATTTCATTTAAATTTTCAAAACTGCGTTTATTTTATTCCCTAAATCACTTGCTAAGTGACCTCAACGAAGATATCTCATAGTACAAAGATATGTGTGTATGTGTGTGTGTGTGTGTGTGTGTGTGTGTGTGTGTGTGTGTGTGTGTGTGTGTGTGTGTGTGTGTGTGTGTGTGTTTATATATTTTATATATATATATATATATATATATATATATATATATATATATATATATATATATATATATGTGTGTGTGTGTGTGTGTGCATATATATATATATATATATATATATATATATATATATATATATATATGGTTGGCAATCTATCTCACCAAGCACACCAAGAAATGTGTGAATCTATAGAAGCCACTAATGGCATCTGCAAGTTCCTGTGTTGACACTGGGAAATAGATAGGCTCATCCACGTGCCAAGACTATACTGAAGAACTGCTACAGCATTCTCAAGAGCAAAACCCTATGAGATACCCAACATGACTTTAGACTGATGGTGTATTTGGCAATTATGGTCAGGGCAATACTTATCTTGGTATACAGAGGTATAAGACGGCCACACATTTCCCCATTTCCCTTCTGTGGGACATTCAAGCTCAACAAAGCCCTTGTTCTGACTCTGTCCACTCTAATCTATCCAGTAATTTCTATTCAGCAACATTAACATGAGTTATTTTTTGCCCATACCTTCCTCTCTTGGGTTGTCGAGTGCCACCGAGTGCACCAGGTTTTGGCACAACAGAGACAAGTAATTCAAAATGGGAAATAATTAGGCTTTCACCAAACTGAACATCTTCCTGGACTTTAAAATGAATTGCACTGTGCTTGCCCACATCAAAAAGCAAATTTGACTCACAAAGAGAGACTAATTCATGTAAGTTAAATTGCGTATCTTTTAGAAATGTCGTATTTGCCTCTAGTTGTTCCTTTATTTGTATAAGACTTTCCGAATCACCTTCTAACTGTTGTTTTTGGCAAAGCTGATGTCTCTGAATCATTCCTCACTTTCACTTGTTCACAACCAGAACACATACCCACTGTGGTTAAGCATAACAACTATAAATACTACCCTATATCTTAAAAATGATGTGCAAGGGAATGGAGGTTTGATATGGAAACATGAAGTACTGTGCAAGGAGGTAATTGGAGGGTAACATAGAGATAGGAAGTATTATTACCTGAGAATTTGGAATGCTTTTTTACTGAATGCAACATAAATTTGTTGATGTGTTCATTTTACTTTCTTCCCAACAGGAGCTCTCCTCTGAAGATCAAAGACCTGCATTATTTACATACATACATACATACATATATATATATATATATATATATATATATATATATATATATATAGTTGTAGGTGTCAGTGTGCATACACACTTACTACAGGAAACAGGAGAGAGGAATGGGGAAATGTGAATCTACAACGCAGCCTGAATCATGAGAGAGATACTAACCTTTACACTCACAGAACAGTGTCCACAGCATACCAGCATGGTCCCCACCCTTACAATCTGAAAGGGCAATGCCTATCTCACATACCCTTTTATAGTACTCTCCTGAAATCACAGTGAGAACTGCAATCAGTACACAACTGGCTGCATGCAATTAGCAAATGCTGGCTTACAACTGGTGCAGAGGCCATCACATGGACTTATGCAGGTACCTACAAAAGCATCCTGTACTCACACTCCACACATGCAATACGTTCATTGCACTGTCTGGAGGCAGATAGACAGAGAGAGAGAGAGAGAGAGAGAGAGAGAGAGAAAGAAAAAAAAAATAAGAACACAAACAACAACACACGGTACACAAACTAAGTTGCAGCTGTCAGCAGTGTCAGTACCAAGCCGTGCCAGCAGCAGCAGGAAGCTGTAGTAGCGGTAACGCAACCAGCTGCGACAAACACAGGTAATGTAAAGTAACAAGTTAATAGTCTGCATACTGTGAACCCTCCATATGTGTCATAGGTCTGTATCTATAGGTATGTCCATGTGATATGTTGTGTGCACGTAGTTCCACCCAAAGGGGATGACTATACATTACATGTCATTCAGTGTTAGGCCATGATCCTGGCACCAGTTTTCCATTGCAGTGAGGCCTGTCTGTAGGATGTGTGTGTCAGCTGGTGTAATGACTATGGCGCTTAGTTAGCAATCATCTGGGAACTTTGTCATCCACAACCCGCACATGTTTGCTTTTACATCTGAGAAATAAATGCCAAACAAGAGGTGTCCTAGGACAGAGGCCTGTGGGATACGACATGTGACTGGCATTGAGTCTGACATGGCTCCTACAATATCGATATTATGGATTCTGTATGTCAACCAGAGTGCAACCCATCATGTGACATATGTAGTAACATGTAAGCTAATGAGCTTGTCTACGATGCCTGAGTGCTGTACTGTGTTGAAGGCCTTAGGCAAGTCCAGGTAGGCTGTATGGATTGCGTTGCCCTTATCAATGGCTGTAGTGACTGTTTTGAAAGGTCAAGCAGGTTCAAAAGGCAGGATCAGCCCATCACAAAGGAAAACTGGCTGGGAACAAGTGTCTGCAGGTACCCAATATCGCTGTATATGCGTCCCATACTGAATAATTCCATAGCTTTGCAGACCAGGCTGCTTAAGCTTATGGTGCGGTAGTTCCCAGGGTCAGTAGAGGTGCCTCCTTAGTGGAGTGGGACCACTGTTGCTGTATGCCAGTGTTCAGGTACATATCCTGTAGTACGGCCAAGGTTAAATATCAGTCTTATATGCGGTTGTATTTCCTCTTGGAGTTTACGTAGCACACATCCAGGGATACCATCAGGTCACATTGATGCTGTGTGTGCTGCTTTGCTGAGGGCAGCCCTCACCTGGACATGTGAGATGATAGGGAGGTTACATTCAGCTGTGATAAGTAATTCTAAGTGTGGGGGAGAAGGAAGGGGGATACGTGCACCGAACCTGTCTGCAAGAATGTTGCCAATATCTGTGTGTTCAGTGAATGTTAAGTAGGTGTGTAGTAACTCAGAGCATATCTGAGGCATTTGGTCCATATGTATAACATAACTGAAGAAGGCCTTGTGGTTATCTATAGTGTTCGTGGCCATTTTCCTCCAAGTGTAGGCTGTGGATGTTGTTATGAGAGACTGTAGCTTATTACCAGTGCTGACCACAGATGCCTTCCCTTAATGTGAATCTGCTCTGTCCTGCAGTAGCCTCGTTCTATCGTTATACAATCTGCCTTTGGCTGGGGTCCACCGGACAAGATGCCTAACCTTTGTGCATAGGGTCTGGGTTAGAAATGTGTGTGCATGTTCCATGCATTCTTTGGGATGTCCATGGGAAACATTCACAAAGGGGTCAGCAGTGTGGGTTGTGGCTTCCACTGGCCCAGTGGGCTGCATGGATACCATCTCAGTCCTTACAAGTGAATAACTGTCTAATCACATACATATCAAAGTAGTCTACTGTGCTGGTGGTGGTGGTGGTGGTGGGATATGTATATCCAGGCCGAGTAACTTGTGTCCAGATCACACTAGTGGATGGCGTTCCACATACAGTACCTTGGTATGAACCCTCAGAGTGAGGTTGTGCATTGGACCCGTCGCAGTGTGCTGACCGATGGCGCATGCTACTTTGTTGTATGGAATGTGGCAGGTATTGTTGCACAGGTGTTGGCTGAGCACTGATATCTGGCCATGTACTTGTGTATCCACCAAGAGACACACACATGCTACATATGGGAGTAGTAGTATATCACTACAGTTGAGTATCATGTATAGTATGTGTGCCATATATTGCTGACATAGTCTGCTGATATCCAGTTTGTGTTCTCTTCCAGGGACATGGCGCGTCAGCGTAATCCTGCCTACTCTGCAGCAGAAGATGAGGAGATACACAAGAGCCTGGTGCAGGATTATGACATACTGTTTTCCCGCACCAGTCAGAATCACCAGGAGAGGGCTGCACTGTGGCAAGACCTTGTCCGTAGGGTAAATGACACTGGCATGCATAATAGGACATATGAGCAGGTACGACATCACCGCAGTGATTTAATCAGAAATGTCCATCAGCGTGAGTTGGATATCCACAGGCAACAGGTTGCCACAGGAGGTGGGGTGTCCACACATCCCCCCTCACCAGACTGGAGGGGCTACTCCTAAGTGTTGTGGCTCCAGCCCCGGAACATCAACAGCAACACACCTGCATCATGATGGAGGCTGGATCCACACAGCAGCATGACATGGAGCGTGCAGGTAATATGCCATATGTACACTTGACTGTTCTGTACACTGTTAGTTTATGCATGTGTAAGGTGTGTCCGTGATATGTGGCTGTCAACATAGTATGTAATTGTGCAGGTGTGATATTGCCAATATCAGCAGCTGACGTGTGAAAGGCAACTGGTATACTACTGCACTGTATCATATGCAGTATCAATGGCACAGTTGTGCCCACTGACATTAATCTCCTCCTTTCTGAAGGTCCCTCTGGTGTTACAGCAAGACAGCCCATCCATGCTGGTGACTGTGTTTTAACAATACCTATAATAGTCCTGATAGTGCTAGTAATACTAGTGTAACTCAGTAGTGCTCTGTATGTATACTGCGGGGTGTGCATGTGTGCATGTGTGCCTGTGTCCATGTGTGCATGTGTGAATGTGTGCATGTGTGCATGTATGCATGTGTGCCTGTGTCCACGTGTGCATGTGTGCATGTGTGCATGTGTGCATGTGTGAATGTATGCATGTGTGCATGTGTGCCTGTGTCCACGTGTGCATGTGTGCTTGTGTGCATGTGTACATGTGTCCATGTGTCCACGTGTGCATGTCTGCATGTATGCCTGTGTCCATGTGTGCATGTGTGCATGTGTGCATGTGTCCACATGTGCACGTGTGCATGTGTGCATGTGTGCCTGTGTCCATGTGTGCATGTGTGCATGTGTGCATGTGTGCATGTATGCCTGTGTCCACGTGTGCATGTGTGCATGTGTGCCTGTGTCCACGTGTGCAAGTGTGCATGTGTGCATGTGTGCCTGTGTCCATGTGTGCATGTGTGCATGTGTGCATGTGTCCACGTGTGCATGTGTGCATAAGTGCATCACTGGTAACATTGTGTAGACATTGTAAACTGTGTTTCCTGTCTTCCTCCCACAGGTTCTGGTGCTGCTCTGGTGTCCTGCAGCAGGGAACCTGAATCTGGTGCCACAGGTACTGATAATGATGATATCTGTGTAAAGGCTCAGGAAGGTGTGTCAGGGTCTGTCATTGGTCAGCCAGTTGACAGTACACAGCTGTCAACCCTAGCATTGTGCACAGTCATCCTGCCAGTACATCCTATGTCACCATTGTCCCTAGGTGATGGACAGGATACAGTGAGCATTGACCAGGGTAATGTGGTATCTGTGGCACATGCTTCCCCACACAGCAGCCATGGGCAGGGTCCTGCGATGGTACCACACAGACAGTTGCCCATGGGTTCTCGTGAGAGCATCCGTGGGCGTACTGCCTCTTGCAGATGTGCCCAAAGAGGTCTGTCAACCTCAGCTATGTTTCGGGCTGTCATGCAGGCACAGTCGTGTATGGAAAGGTACACCAGACAGGGTCTGAGGGAGCTGAGAGCATGTTGCACAGCCATGACTGACAGTATGCGTGACATCGCAGATGCTATCCGTAATTTCACCGATGTCATAGACAGACATTGTGGGGACATATTACAGCAGTTCCACAACCACATGTCCATGAGCCAGGGCAATGGTGGGCGGTTGCGGAGTTGATGTGGCCATATGCCAGCAACAGCAGCAGCTGGCAGTCGGAGCGGGCAACAACAGGCCTGTGGACGCCGCCATAGTGCCAGCAGCAGCCCCAGCAATGCTGGGTCTGTGCTGTCATCAGAACACCCCAGGAGACCATGTGCACGTGGCTCTGGACAGTCCCAACAGGGACCTGTGTCCAGTCAACACACTCCCACTTCTGATGACAGTACCCAGTCTGGCTTAGTACCGGATACTGTCCGTAGCACCCCTGCCAGGCACAGGTACCGTGTCCATGCCCACAGACACTGATCTGTATGACTTGCCAGGTGCAGTCTGTGGCTGTCCACAAACTCCTGTATATGGCAGCCATGAGGTGGAACTGTGTGCGTGCATACACACATGCGAAATGTTAACACCTAGGGCTACCACATACATGCACACACTGCACCAACAGTGCCCCACCCTGTACTGCTGTCCCTCACCAACACACATACACACACATGTCAATTGGTGGTATCAGTGGCAGACTCAGGCATACCTAATTCACACCCTGTGCATATGATGAAACTGTGCCACCTCCTGCAATCTCCAACATCAGTGCAGGAACAGGTAAACACGTTGCTGATGCACAGGGTGACTACATAGAAGTGTATTAGTAGTATCATGTTGGTAACAGTACAGTGTGCTGATATGACTGTGTGTATATCCCAGCATGCCTGCTGCAGTAACCGTATGACTGTCCTGAATTGTTATCTACACCCATAGTAAGTACCATAGTGTAACAGCTGCACATTATTGCATACCGGTGGTTAGGATGTCAACAGATAGCCACATACATGGGTAGCACAGGGGGGAAGCTAATGCAAGTAGTGATACGCAATGGTGGACATGTACAGTAATGGTGGCAAGTTGCCCACAATGACAATGCAATGTGGATGTTTGTGCATGTTGATATGTGTGCAGTACCAATGTAATCCAAATCACAATTAACTATGGCATAATATCAGTTCTACCATGGACATCTGAGCCGTGCATTCCTGGGTACATGTTTATAGTGCCTACATATTTGCACTGTTACCTACTGTTAGTGTTACCTCTTCTTTGTTGTACAATGGACTACTTCCAGCCCTGCTTACTGTAGCTTTGTTTGCATGCATGTTCACTTGGGGTTCCCTGGAACACTGCTTCCACCTGCAATGCAGAGTTACAATGCTTCTGTGGACTCCTAGTGACATCTGCATAGCGTACTATACATATGTCAAGTTTACACATGACAGAACGTCACTGTCTGTCCTGTTCGCATGTACGTTGCCTGTGACACATTGCACATGACTTACCTGGCATTTACTCACGTGTGCAGTCATATATGCCAGTGCTATGAAATCAGTAGCAGTACACCCACACATACACACCTTCAGTATGTTGTTCCCCATTGGCCCTATGTGTTGGTAATCACCATGGCAATCACACTACTATGGTAGCATTTGCAAAGGTAACCTGTGAATCACCTCTATGGTCCAGTTGTGGTTTATGTGAGTCATGTGGCAATGTCACAGCTGCCACATGTATGCAGTCAACCCTCATCCCTGGCCAGGAACGTACAACACATGTGTGGGATGCCACCACATAGCCAATCTGGGGACTGAGCACTTGGAAGCCAGTACTGCCATACCCTGTCAGGTGGCATGACATACTACAGTGACTACAATACCAGTCTGACATAGACCTGCACTGACAGCAATCTGAACACACTGGGGCATACTTGGAGACTCAGAATAGCATCCTGCCTGAGCATCACACACCTCCGCAGCTGGCACACAGGCATACGTTATGTCGGAACAGAGCACATGCCACACATGGCACACACATCCCATGTGCCACACATTCAAAGCCTGTAGGGCTACACAACACACCTGCTACAGATGTGCCAGGTACCTCTCTTGGCCACGGCAGTGGGGTCCCGCTCAACAGGCTGTACATGGTGAAGGTCACAGTGATATGCCTGTGGGGCACTATGGTCCACCACAAAACACATGCATACAGGTCAGTCAGAGGCATGGACACATATGACTCAGTCATTGACCATGCCACTATGGATGTCCTGAGACATACCTCCCTGGACTACATGATAAGGAACATAGAAGGGATCTCTCAGCATGTGGCACGGGCCATGTATGAGCCTGATCTTGGTTGCCATCATACCCTCACCAGGTATGCTACCACTATATGTAGGAAGGGTGTTCTATGTCTACATTCTGCTCAATCTCCATTGTCATTCATAAGGTATCCACTGGCTGTCAATGTGTGCTTACATGCTAGGGAAGCCACAATGATTTGCGAGGGGCAGCTTGTATGTGACACCCATGGGCCATTGTATATTGGCAAAGCCCCTTGATACACACATAGTGCCTTTTGCTGCAGGACACTGATTACATAGCCACCTCCGCGGGTATCACACAGGATAGGACACTAACAGTGATGTTACACAACACCAGCAGTGTACACCGCAAGATGCATGCACTGGACACTATCCTCAGCATGGTGAACTGCAATGTCTGTGCAGTACCAGAGTCCTGATTCATGGCTCACAGGTGCAACCCATCACTGCCACGTTATACCTCATACCATGCCTGTCGTCCCCTACACATGTAACACACATGGATAGCGGGGTGGTATCCCAAGGCACCACAGATACACACACCTCCAGGTTGTTGGGCCTATTCATGAGCAGCTAACAGTGTGTTGGACTGGCTTCTGGTTCATAGCCTGGCACACACAACCCTCCCATACACAGGAAACCCACCTATCCTCCCTAACAGCACTGGCAATATGACAGTCTCAAGAAATGTCTTTATATGGCTGGACTGCATCCAGCCAAACATTGTGCGTGAGCATTACTGTAGCTACAACACACTAGCTGAAAGGTTCCCAGCATGTGGTCACTGAATTGCAGTGGAATAACATGTTACCACTCCCACAACAGGTGGGAACATGCAGCACCAGTTCATCGACTACATGTAGACTATATGGCCCAGACCAGATGTGTATCCCCTACTGTAGGTATTATACCATATACAACCCACACTGTATAGACACATACCGCGTGCGGCCCCTGCACAGTAAGACACAGTCATATTGTTATGCATTGTGAATACCATTTATCCACTTGAGGCACGTGTCAGACATGGTAACTACTGCAGGTCACAGGTATTTATGTGTATGTGTCACACATACATCTTGTGTGCATTGCCATTGCTGGTTTAGGCAATGGCATGCATTGTTATGCACAAAGACCCACAGAAGGTCATATTGTGTGGCACAACCACACGTGGCAGTTGTGGGTTTCCAAAACATACCTATTTGTGCTCTGACAATGGTAATAGACCCAGTAGCAGAGCGCACTATTGGCATTACTGGCCAAGTAGCCCTGTTTGGCTGTACTGATAGTGCGGTGACATCCCCTGTGCGTACTGGGGGAATATGCAGCATCTGGTGTATTGTAGTATTTGCCAAAAGAATCTGTTCTCTCACACTTGCAATCACACACACCCTACTACCCCCCCACAACACTTGCCATTTGTAGGATTCATACCCCTACCTAATTATGTCACGACACGTGAGAGAGATGCATTAGCAAAACACGCTATTCGGATTACTAGGAGGTTCCACTTCTCTGGCTGTACTTATAGGGTGCTGACATCATCAGTGTTTGGAAAGGGTAATGTGCATCATGTAGTGTGATCTCCTGATTGCAAAAAAGCACATGTCTTTCATACAGAATTGCACACACACAAACTCCCCACACTTGCCATTTGCAGGTTTCAAACTCCTACCTCACTATGTTATGACACTTGAGAGAGATGCATTAGCAGAGTGCGCTATTCGAATTACTGGGAAGTTTTCCTTCTCCTGCTGTACTTATAGGGTGCTGACATCATCAGTGCTTAGACAGGGGAATGTGCATCCTGTAGAGTGCTTTCACAGTTGCCAAAAGGGATATTTTCCTCACACAGACTTGCCCACACACTAACACCCCTCCACACACTGGGCAGTTGCAGGATTCAAACCCCTACCTAAATATGTTATGACACTCGTGACAGACGCATTAGCAGAGCGTGCTATTCGCATTACTGGGAGGGTCTCCTTCTCCTGCTGTACGTATAGGGTGCTGACATCATCAGTGCTTAGATAGGGGAATGTGCATCCTGTAGAGTGTTTTTACAGTTGCCAAAAGGGACATCTCCCTCACACAGACTTGTACACACACTAACCCCCCTCCACACACACTGGGCAGTTGCAGGATTCAAACCCCTACCTACCTATATTATGACACTCATGACAGACGTATTAGCAGAGCACGCTATTCACATTACTGAGAGGGTACCTTTCTCCTGCTGTACTTATAGGGTGCTGACATCATCAGTGCTTAGATAGGGGAATGTACATCCTGTAGAGTGTTTTCACAGTTGCCAAAAGGGACACTTCCCTCACACAGACCTGCACACACTTCAACCCCGCTCACCCACACACACACACACACACACACACACACACACACATACACACACACACTGAGCATTTGCATGGTTCAAACTCCTACCTAACTATATTATGACACTTGAGGGAGACGCATTAGCAGAGCGCGCTAACCGAATTACTGGGTATCTGTTCTGCACCTGCAGTATTTATAAGGGGCTGACATCTTTATTTCTACAAAGGTATGTACATCTAGTACTACCTGTCAGGTGGGGGATGGCATATATATGCATTTGCAGCCACCTACGTCATGGTCAGATATGCACATCGCACTGGCAGGTTATGTTCTATACCATGCTTCATGACCACAGGACCTGTAACACACAACACAACCAGTCCAGAACTCCACTTCCACATCCAGGACACACACTTTGCTTCCCTGGGAACAGTGCCGGGATATGCAGGTGTTCACATACACCATTCCAGTTAACATCAGGTACAGGCATATTGTGTGTGGGCACTACTCAGGCCTCTACCACTTTACCCTACAGCCACTACAATTTGTGGGTCCATGTGCTATGGCAGAACCACTCACCACAGCCACATGGGGGAATACATATTGCACCTGTCCATCTGCAACATGGGTACTCACTGTTCCACACCAGAGGTAGACCACCATTGTTGATATCTGACCATACCCACCTTTCCCTGGACATCCATATCCCATCCCCACCCCCAGGCAAGGTTGTCACTGCAAACAAACTGTATTTAGCACAAGCAGACTCTACACTTGTGAAGACTGGGGTGGACGACTTCAAAGGACCCATGCTGGGGGACTATACTGGCCACTCTGCATAATCCTTGACAATTGCATTCTATGAGCATGTGTAAGGTTTGCATTGATCATGCTATCCCACATATACCCATGACTGCTCCACAACAAGACACCTGTCAGGTGTACACCAGCCATATATGAGCCATCCAACAGACAGAGTGAGCTAATACATTGCAGAGCTGTAGCCCACAGAGGGAGGACATCTGTGAACAGTACCGACATGACACTTCATTCCCACATAATCATCACAACACAGTGTTGACAGTGGAATTGTCCAGACAATGCAGATAGGGCTCCCCTCAGTCTGTTATTGATGCCCACTTACTGTTAGAGGTCCTCAGCAACCCTCTCCAAGCACACACCAACAACATGGATGTGGCTTAGCACATTCAAACCCTGGGATCTCCACTGTGCCCCTGCTTGACAGAGGCACAGCTCACTAGCCTCACACGTTGCCTTATGTGACCTTTACAGTGGCACAGTAGCCTACTGTACTGGGGATGCCGATGCCAAGCACACTCTGGCTAAGCTGTCATTCCCTAGGGCAACAAGCCTAGTATTGACCTCTACACCCATATGTTCAATTGTCAGATGCACAATATTTGTTGTGCTGTTAGACTGTTTGCAGGTCTTTATTGCCATAGCATTCCCTGTTCCTATGAACAACTTGTGAATCTGTGGAAGATGTTTGAATATGAGGGTGATCCACTATATCACTTATGTCTCTGTAGTCATTTACTGTGTGCACTGGGCAGATTGCTGTGTTGTGGTTGGTTCCTGGAATGAAACGTACAAATACCAGATATGTGTGGCCAACTGCTAAACGGAGATATGGCCTAAGTGTGTGAGCATGCCCAGTTCAGACTTTCCATGGCATGTTGTCTGACATATGCCTCATTTATCAAAGTGTGCGAGCATGCCCAGTGTGAGCTTTCCATATGTTGAACTCTGCAGTCCACCACATATTTGGGTGTGTGTGAACTTCAACAATATCTCACATTTATGGTTGTGTGTTGGGTGTCATGTTGTGTACTAACTGGCCAACTGCTTTGTGTCTGCCACAACAGGGATTATACTGTGCCTGCAGGGATTGTATGGGATACTTTGCATACAGTTGTCAACATCCTTTCATACTGACCTAACACTGTAGTACCGTATAGTGTACTGGTTCAGTACTTTCACTGTGGTGGACAGTATCCTGGGCTTTAGTCCTATGACTGCTTGACATCTTCATAGTGAGCACAACAGACTGTGTAGGGGCCAGTTGTGCACATATGACCATGTTGCATTATGTTCAGATATGGACTACCTACACCAGGCTTGTCCAACATTGGTAGTGTATTCCACAACATAGGTGGACATTGGCAAACACTAGCGATGTTCCCTAGGCCATTTCTGATGCTAGTCACAGAGTGTGTTTGTCCTTCGACACACATTGTAACTGGAGTTTGCCATGACATATGTCATGGTTAGTATACTGTGCCTCCATCTACCTCTTACATAACAGTGATACCCAGGGTTAACCTACCATCTCCCATACACTCATCAGGATTCCTCTTGAGGGGTGTCGATAGGTGACTCTCTGGCTAACCTGCACTGGGAGTTTACTCAAGAGTGGGGGTGGCTTCTGTGTTATGGATCATTCTGTACAGCTTGTCCTATGTATGTCAGTGCAGGGGTTCAGGTCTCTCATGTGCATAGCTCACTGCCATTCAGATTGAACAAGGTGTAGCATGTTCATTGATTCCAGCTTGGACATGGCTTCATACATCAGGCACAGCTTGCCTCTGGGTGGGCAGTATGGCAGTGTGTGGAGCTGCAGTTTGTTTACTCAGGCAACACATGGCATCTGTTCATGCTCTTTGCTACTCCTGGAGGGGTACTGTTGTGGACTTTACAGTTGATGGAGGTGTCTGCTGAGGTATACCCCAGAGGGGCTATTGTAGTCAATTATGACGCTGATGAAGGATGACTGCAGAGCCACAGTGACCTCCCCTTATCTACATCTGACAACCTTCATGATTGGGTGGGTATATGGTATGTTTCTGCGAACACTACAGCCACATGTTTGTCCAATGCAGGATATCTATCACCTTGTGTCCCCAGGTCTCTCATTACATGTTAGGTACATAATGGGTTAACACCTGTGTGGTAATTGGTGGGCACTTACTGTATATCCACGGTGGTTGCCTATACACAGTTCTGCAATTAGCTTGCTGACATGGCTATGGCTCCAGTTGTCTGCTTCTATGTGGCCCTTTTGTGGGTTGCTTGTGTTAGCTGGGTGTCAGATATGGTGGGCAGTTTGTACTCCTCTGCATACATGTTCAGTCACAGTCCTGTACCTATGGGACATATATATGGAACGGGGGAGGTCCCAGGACCAAGCCTTGTGGAATGCCACTCATATCTGCTTTGTAGACTGACATGGATGCAGCATGTCTGACCATGTCAGTTCTGTCCTTGGTCTGGTTTGCAACCCCTCTACTGACATAGGGGTTTATATTTAAGCTGGTGAACATATCCATACTGAACTCGTAGGGTATTATCTGGAAGCATATGCACGGTCCAGCTACGCTGTGTGCACCACATTGCCCTCATCAATGACATTAATGACTGTTTCAAATGGGTCAAACATGTTTAGGGGCAGGATCTGCACTTACGACAGCCACGCTGGGTAGGGTCCGGTGTCAGTAGGTCCACAATAGCTTTATGTCTGCGGTACATACTGATCCTTTCCATAGCTGTGCAGACCAAGCTTGTCAGGATCCTGGGGTGGTAGTTTGCAGTATCCATTCAGGCAACACCTTTGTTGTGAAGGACCACTGTTGTTGTACACTGCTCTTTGGGTACATATCCTGTGGTAAGGCTGACATTAGGCAGTAGTGTGATTTGGCATTCCATTATTCTTGGAGCCCATGTTGGCCTCAGCCCAGGACACCATCACATACCTTTGCTGCTGTGTGTTTTGCTTTGTAGATGATGGCTATTACCTCAGCATCTGCAATGTCAGGGGACCAGCAGTCCGCTGGGATAGATATTTTGCATTCTGGGGGGGGGGGGTTTGCACTGAACCTGTCAGGTTGTATGTTGGCAATATGTGTGTGTGTTTGGTATGTTGTTTGTAATATCTGTGTGATTTGGAGCATACCTGTGAATTCCCAACATGGTTCCTACCATCAGTTAAGTAAGCCTTGTGATTATCCTTAGTGTCCTGTACAATTTGTATCTTCATAGGATCATAGGTTCATACTAGGCTATCCACCCTAGGGCATTAGCAAGCCTATCCAGAGTGTGTGTGCCTTTCGCCGCCCCTTGCTATGTGACTATTATGGCCATTTATGATTTTCTTTACTGTGCCTCTGTCGGGACGTGACACAGTGAAGACCCCACAGTGTACATGTATGATCATCCATCCACTTGGCAATATTCCTGTTGAGGGGTGTCAGTGAGGGGCTCTGTCTAACATGGATTGGGATCCTGTTTCTGGGTGTGGGGAGCCTCTGGGTTATGTATCTGTCCCTCCAGCACATCCTATTTCATTATGTGTTGAGGCTGACATCTGTCACTCTCACAGCTCTCATGGCTTTGATTTCCTGTGGTGGAGCATGCCCATTACTCCTGTGTTGGACATGGCCTTGTACAACAGACATACAATGCCTCTGTGTAGGCAGTCTGTGACTGCATTCAGCTGGGGTGTCTAAAGCCAGGCAGCATATGACATATATTTGACACCCTTTACCCTCTTGGTGGGGTACCTTTGTGGTCTTCCTAACCACTGCAGGTGTCAGGTACGGTACATCCCATATGAGTCATTGTACTAGATTATGGATCTGATAAAGAAACAGTACAGGGGCACAGTGACCTCTGTTGATGTAGATGTGAATCCTTTCATGATACGGTGTCCAATATAGACAGTCTTCCTAGCCACATTGGCATTGTGAGTGTCACATGACAGGTTACTGTTGACTTGTGTCCCTAGGTCCCTGATTACTCCTTGCATACATAATGGTTTACCACCTATGTGGTAATTTGTGAGTACCTTGTCTGGTATTTGGTGGGACATTCATACTGTCCAGTGTCTTCAGGATGTCTGGGTGGGGTTCCTGTGTGTGAGAGTGTGGTCTGTCACATGCTACAGACTGTACAGCAGTTTTGACTACACTTAGGTGCACATGGGTGGTCTCTGCTGCTTCGTGCATTGTCAGTTACCTGGCCGTATGGGTGTCTGTGCTGCATATGGATACTCCCCCTCCTTTGATGTTTTGGTCCAGGTGTTGGGGATCCAATGTCTGTCTGCCTGGGATGACATGCTGGACAAGCCACGCTGCTTCACAAGGGACGGCTTGCACCTGTCACCCCTGGGCTTCCGGATATTGGCAAAGGCTCTTGCCACCCCCATAGTGCCTTTTTTAGGCAAGGCTCAAATTCTAAACCTACCACCCTAGAACACCAAAAAGGAAAAAAACTAAGGGTAATGCTGCTCAATGCCAGAAGTCTCAATCTCAAGATGCACGCACTCGAGGCCCTTCTCAATATGGAGAACATCGATGTCTGTGCTGTGACAGAAACCTGGTTCAAGGCTCCTGAGAGCACCCCAGCACTAACAGGTTTCACCTCATATCATGCGTTCGGCCCCAAAATCCGGACAACACCAAGAAAGGAGGGGTGTCCATATTCATAAAGGACACCCACACCTCAAGGTTGGTGGCAACGCACGATGCATCGGAGACCATCCAGGTGCAATTAACCATAGGCAAGACTGCTCTGCAATTTGTAGCATGTTACAGGCCACCCTCTCAAACTCAGGAACCTCACATGGCCTTCCTGAAAACATTGGAGGATAAATGTATCTCCAAACACCATCATACTAGGTGACTTCAACTACCCTAATATAGACTGGGAACACTACTCAAGCCCGAACACTCTAACCCAAAGATTCCTGGAGTTCATAAACTCAAATGCCATGGAACAACTAGTCACCATCCCCACAAGAGGAGAAAACATACTTGATCTCATCATCACGAACATGGGATCAAAATGTTCAACACCGGAAGTATACCCCTCACTGGTGAGATCAGATCATAAACTAATCTAGCTGGAGGTCCTCATCCCGCCCCCACCTGAAACAAAAAAGACCACAGTGAAAAACTTCTCAAAAGCCAATTTCACACTTCTAAAAACGCGTGTGGTCTCCTTTAAGGCCCCTGAGCCAGTGGTAAACATTACTCAAACCGCTGAATCACTTACAAATGCCTTCTACCAGCACCTACAGGACTGCATGGATCAGGCAATCCCAAACAAAACTAAGACTCTCTGTACCAAAGGCAAGCGTCCAGTCTGGTGGACCCCAGCCATAAACAAGCTCTACAACAAAAGGAGGAAGCTACTACAAGATAGAGCAAAATCCTTGAAAGGTAAGACACCTTTGATCATTATAAGTAAAAAACTAAGAGCTCTCATAAAATCATCCAAGGCAAATTTTGAGAGAAAAATCGCCAAGGACTCTAAAGAGAATCATAAGGCCTTCTTTAGCTATGTTAGAAACCTAGGAGGAAACTCCCAGATATGCTCAGAATTAGTTCAAAATGATGTGAAAATTACTGAACCTACACACATTGCCAACATACTGGCTGACAGGTTCAGTGCAAACTCCCCTCCCCTCAAAAGGAGAGATATCCATGCCAGAGGATTTTACACCCCCAAACATCTCCAACGCATAGGTGAGAACTGCCCTCACTAAGGCGAAAAACACAGCATCCATGGGACCGGATGGTGTCCCCGGCTGTGTGCTTCATGAACTCAACGAGGAATTAAACCCACAGTTAGGACAGCTGTTTAATCTTAGCCTCACCTCAGGATCATTACCCAAGGAGTGGCGACGCGACTGTGGTCCCACTTCATAAGGGCGGTGCCTCCACAGACCCTGGAAATTACCGCCCCATTAGCTTGACAAGCCTTATCTGCAAAGCCATGGAGAGGATCATAATGGAACTCATAAATAAAGACATAGGGAACTTGCAGACTTTGGATCCAACCCAGTTTGGCTTTGTCAAAGGCAGATCCTGCCTCTTAAACTTGGTTGACTTTTTCGAGACAGTCACCAAGGCCATTGATGAGGGAAAGGCAGTCCATACGGCCTACCTCGACCTGGCAAAGGCCTTCGACACAATACCCCACTCAGGTATCATCGAAAAACTCATCAGCTTGAATGTAAACCCATACATCACAAGATGGGTTGCAAACTGGCTAAGTGACAGAACCCACAGGGTCAGAGTTGCTGGAGCCATGTCAGACTCAAAGCCTGTCACAAGTGGTGTCCCACAGGGCTCAGTCCTGGGTCCACTCTTGTTCGGCATCTACTTTTCTGAAGTACAAGCAAACACAGGAGGGTTATGGCTGACAAAGTTTGCAAATGACTGCAAACTGGGCGCCATAGTCAAAAACACATCTGACACAGATATCCTCCAGAAGGGCCTAACAGAAATGGATAACTGGTGCCAGAGCCATGGCCTGAAGTTAAACGCCAAAAAATGCATAGTCATACCCTTCGGGAAAAACAAGGTTACCCCTAGCTACCATATAGGTGGCAATCCACTGAGCACAGAAAAAGTCATCAGAGATCTGGGGACCCAGGTTGACAGTAGCCTTTCGTTTGACACTCATGTTGCTAAAGTAGTTAGGAAAACCTTCTATATCACCCACCTGATCATGAAGGGATTCACATCTAGATCAAGGGAGGTCATCGTCCCCCTGTACTCATCACTCATTAGACCTATGATTGAGTACAATGCCCCGTTCGGAATGTATCTGACCAGACACCTGCTGCAGCTTGAAAGGCCCCAAAAGTTCCTCACCAAAAGGATAAAGGGTCTCAAAAATATGTCTTATGCTGCCCGACTGAAAGAACTCCAGCTCTATTCAGTCTCATACTGCTTGCTCACTGTGCCTGACATATAAGGCCATGTCAAACCCAGATTTGATGAATATGCTTCACCTCAAAAAATCTAGATCCCTCAGAACCACAAGGGCGGGAGACTTAAACCTTGACACGGTTATAAATAGAATGTGCTGGAGGGACAGATTCATCACCCAGAGACTCCCTATGCTGTGGAACAAAATCCCGGTACATGTGAGGCAGAGCACCTCTCTGGCCTTGTTCAAGAGGAATCTTGACCAATGGATGGGAGATTGCAGATATACCCCAGGGATTACTTCAGTGTCACTGCTTGACAGAGGCACAGCAAAATGATAGGCATAGTTTTTATTCAAACTAAAGGGGTGGCGAAAGCCACATAACTATGGGCTAGGCTTATAAATGCCCTTGGGCAGATAGCCTAGTATGAACCTATGAACCTATGAACCTATGAACCTATATGCGGTATAACCTGGTAGTGCTGGTGTGCTATCAGTAGGCTTGCAGCAGGCTTCTGTCACTGCACAGACATCGATGTTCTCCATACTGGGAAGTGCCTCAGGTGCATGCATATTGCAGTTTACACATCTGGCATTGGTCAGCATTACCCTTATGTTTCTTACCACTTATGTTTTCTAGGGTGGTGGGTTAGTCTTTTTGGCCTTGCCTCCGTATGGCTCTATGGAGATGGCAAAGGCCTTATCCAGTATCCAGACACCCAGGGGTAACAGGTGCAAGCCATCCCTGGAACAGCAGCATGGCTTGTCATGCATGGCATCTCAAGCAGACAGACATTAGACCCTCTTGGACTGACAGCTGTAACTGTGCCACCTGTTAAAGCTAATCATTCTGTGTTTATACTGTGGCATCATTCTTGGTGAGGGTTGGATGCTGCAAACGGCCAGTGTTATACCAGCCTGAAGTACATACTCAGAGAGCTCATCCATGTCTCTTTTCATGTAGTCCAGGGAGGTACATCTCAAGTCATTCACACCAGCATGTACAATGAGTGCATCATATTTCTACTTGCTTTGGGATGACCTGCGTACTTTTGTTATGTGGCATATTGTGGCAGCCTACAGGCAGCTTACTGTACCCTTTCCCTTGTTCAGTCTGGTGAGTGGGACAGCAGTGTGTCTGCCTATAAAGACACCTATTACAACTGTATCAGGCATGTTGCTTCTCCTTCTGGCCTGTAACTGTTTGGCACACCAGCTTTGTGTACTATGTGTTGCATGTGCTATGTTTGGAGGTTGTGATTGCTTGAGATCTGCTTTGGAGGCCTCTGTTGGTGTGGTATGTTTGTAATTAGGGCCTCTGGGAATGTTTTTCTGTGTTTATGTGTTTGGTTTACAGTTGTGATAGGTGTATATGGGACTGGGTTTGTGATGTATGTGGTTACCTTCTCCTCCTGACTAGTTATGACAGTACTGAGTTGGGGGAACTCAGCCTCGGGTTTGGATAAATGGTTGCATCTCTCACATATATTTGTATTTATGGGGCAGAGTTGTGGGTTGTCTGTGTACTTGGGGCAGGTGTCACATTGCCTCTGGATTCACAGATTCTATTTGTTGTGGCTAACCTTAGTGGATTGTATGTGTGAACATATTTTATTGCCATACTACTGATCACTGATTACTTCCCTTTTTATGTTTGCTCTATCATGTAGTAGCTTCCTCATTCTCTTGCATGGTTTGGTAATGGCCGGAGTCCAGCATGCCAGATGCCTGCATGTATGGCATCGTGTCTTGTTGTTATTTGTGATTGCATAATCCAAGCATTCCTGGCTGTGTTCATGGAATGCCTGTATAACATGTTCTGCGGTGTGTCCCATATTCTGCACCTGCACAGGGCCTTTCGTGGATTCCACTTCGGTTTGGAGGGGTGCAACCTATGCTTTACACATGTTTTTCACTGTGGTTTTCTGGCCAGGGACTGTGGTCAGGATGTGTATATCCGGTGTGATTACTCTATGGTCTGGTCTTACCAGTGAGGGATACACTTCTCATCTTGCCATCCAGTACACATGTTGCTGATTATCACAACCAGTATGCTTACCCCTCTTGTGGGAGTGGTACATTGTTCCTGGGCATTTTGGTTTATGGATTCTGGGAACTTTTCTCCTACTGTGCTGGTGCTAGTATAATGCTCCCAGTGTATGTCTGGGTATTTTTAGTCAAGCAATATAATGTGGTTTGGGGGGCTTGATATATTCATGTATTCCAACATAGGCCAGGTGCAGTTCCTGGTATTAGGACAGTAGTCTGCAGCAGGCTATATACTGGGAGGCGGTTTTATCCATTGGTATTTGACCATGGCTAATCCATACTGCTTCTTGTTGTGGTACCAACATGGGGGTGTGGTTATCCTTGACATTTATTGCTAGTCACTTTCCTTTTGTAGCTTGTTCCATGTTTTGTGGCTGTACAGCACAGTATGAGGTGTAATCTGGTAGTGTTAGGATGCTGATGTGAGCCTTGACCCAGTTTTCTATTACAGGACTGATATCAACATTCTTCATACTGTGTGCATTTACACTGCATGCATCTTGCTGTTTAGACTTCTGGCATTGGGTAGCATTACATCTAGGTTCCTATCCCTTGTGGTACCTATGAAGGTGGGTTTGTGTTTTGAGACTTACCTATTCAGGGCATGCTGTGGGTACTGACAGCCTTTGCCAGTATCCATGGGGCCTGGACTGATAGGTGCATGCCACCCCTAGCAGGTGGTGCATCATGTCATGCTCAGCATGTCTTCCCAGGCTGAAACACATTGGATCCCCTTTGACTAACTGCATTACTTCAGCCAGTTATTGCAATTGATCATCCCATCGTCATGTTGTGGCTTCATGCTTGGTGAGGGTGGATGTAAGTCAGGGTCCTCAGGTGTGCATATAGTACATGGTGTTACATTACTTAACACATGGCATTCATGCCTCAGGTGGTGCTGCAGGGCTGCCTCTGTCGGATGCACGTATTACACTCCCTGTACATGTTTGTGAGCAGGTCATGTCATTTTAGGCATCCCTGTTATTATTTGAGTGAATCAGAGGGGGTATCATTCCCAGGGTTCCTACTGAGCCAGTGTATGTGCTATGCGTAGCCTCATTGCCAAGGCCAGGGCATACTGGGAATGCCTCCTTCTGCCTACTGGGGCAGGCTCAGGTTGTTCCTCCTCCAAGTCACGCTCTGCCTGTGATGGCCTTGGCAATGGTGGGGGACTGTTTGCCCAGCCCTATGCTGGTCCTGCTGCAGCTGTTTTCACAAGATCATATTATGTAGCATAGCACATACCATGACAATTTGGGAACATGTAGTTGGTGAGTACTGCAAGGCTCCACCAGATGTGTCCAGACACTGGAACCATGACTTGAGCAGCCCAAACACACGCTCTATTACATTACGTGTTTGTGCATGTGCCTCATTATGGCATTCCTGTTCAGGTCTGTTTCTGATGGGTGTCATCAGCCACAGCTCCAGGGCATAACCTGCATCCCTCACTAGGTGTCCGTGTGGGATGTCCCCATTGGCAAATGTCTGGTACAGCTGCGTCAAATGCCAGATGTGGGAATCATGGTAGCTCCCAAGGCAGCCAGCACACACATTCATTATTATGCCCTGGGCATCACACATGACCTGGCAGTTGATGGAGGGGAAGCCCTTGCGGTTAATGTAGGCCCTACCCCGCTCACCAGCTGGTGCTTTGATGCATATGTGTGTGCAGTCTATTGCACCCACTACCTCAGGGTATTCCGCTATTTGCTGGAAGAGACACATATTGCTGGCCAATACCTCATGGGCATTGGGGAAATATACATGATCACCGACATGTGCTAACATGGCATCCAGGAACTGGTGCAGTACCTTGGAGGCTGATGCCTGTGATATCCCCATCATATCACCAGTTGGTCTCTGGAAGGTACCTGTTGCTAGTATTCTTAGGCCAACACATACCTTGGTTTCCACTGGGATGGTTTCCCCTCTGTTGGTTCTGTGTGTGAGGAGTGGCCTGCACAGCTCAGCTATTTGCTGCAGGAGCTCTCTGTCCACTCTATTGCGCTCTACTATCTCCAGGTCATGTAACCCATGGTAGGTGACCCTGGGCCTGTACACTCTTCTCCGTCTCCTCACTGTGGGTTGTCTGGCACCATCTGCATTGTCACCACCCTCAAAAAGTCGCCTATATCTCATTATGACAGCTATGGCAGCCCCTAACATTTCTGCTCTGAGTTCAGCTTTTTCAGTTTTCACTTCTAATAGCTTACTCCTGTCTTGCAGTGTCTCTTGAGAGAAACATCCTGCACTGTTGTTTGCAGAGTTTTAAGTGCTGGGCTGGGCTACTATTCTGCCTGTGTAAGTGCCTGCTTCTAATTGTTTTCACCTGCTAGCTCCAGCAGTATTCCCTGCTAGCTTCCTACTAATTCTGTTGCTTCCTTTTTCCTTTCTGTTTCTTCAGGGGGGAGCAGCATGCATACGAGCAGAAATACACTCACAGTGGCTTACACGCGCGCACACATGTTTACACGGTTCAGGATCTGCCTATTCAGGTTAAAACGCATGCACACTAGTGCAAACAGTGTTACAAATCTACCAACATGCTCCCACATGCTCAGTCTGCCTTACACGTGCGCACACTGCCCTACTCGCACTTCATGGCGCGCACACGTACGCATGCACGCCCAGCAATAAACGTTGGTGTATGTAACAGTGTACACCTTCCATTTCTTGACTTTCCCATGCTTATCTTGTGGCACTCCTCTTTTCCCTGATCTGTGTCTGTCATCTGTCATGTTACACTGACCTCCAATGAACTGCATTTCTTTCTACCATTCCCCCCTGTGATGTCACCTATCTCCTACTCTATTCCTCCCCCTTATGTATCTCTTACACTACTCAGACTGTGCTCATTTGCTTTGTGACTGTGGGATTCAGTATCCTAACCCTCATTTACATGAGATTGCCTACTAATGCTTTGTTACATGTCTTAGACTCAGCTTCCCCCCTTAGCAACCACTACACGGTGGCCATGTTGTTTTTGGTCTGCTGGCCCCTGCATTGTCATTCCATGTATTGCATAAAACCCACATTTGTGGGTTTATAACCTTCATTTTTATGTTTTATACAGCGCAGCCCATTTATTTTTTTTTTATATTTGCATCGGGTTACCTTGCCAATGGCCACATATTTGGCCATTGGCATGCTGCCTGACACATATGCACCCTTTATTTGGAGCTGACATGGCTCCATTGTGATTTTTGCAGAAACGTACTCAGTTGTCAACTGAGTACATTTCTGCAGCTAAAACGGCTCTTACACGGACTGGTTTCTGCTTTGTGGATCGCTAATATACCTCAATTGCATACCTTTCAGTGAGGTATTTAGCATATCCATGCCCAGTCCGTGTAAGAGACGTTTTAGCTGGTCTCTTACACGGAGTTTCGGGCTGTTCCTAGATCGCGAGGCTTGCATGGAGTGTTACACGTCTTCAAGCCTTCGTGAATCCTGCCCAGCATTTATGTGTTCATTTAAACCAGGTACCTTGTCTGCCCCAACTTTATCTGCCAGTACTCCTCTCTTGTTTCAACCAGATTTTTATACTCTCCCCCTCTCTTATCTACACATTTTAAAACTTATTACAAACTATAGAATGTTTGTATAAAGTGCTGTTGTTATCCTTACGCTTTATAGCCCTAAGGTGCTACTGAATCCTGTCCTTTAACTTTCTAGTGGTAATTCCGACATAAAAACTGTCACATCCTGAGCATAGAGTTAAATAAATGACCCCAACAGTTTTGCAACTGTACCTAAATTTAAAGTTTGTGATGTATTGGACGTGAGAAAGCATAACAAAAGAACCCTCATAAATGTACCTGCAACTAGAGCAACCTTTACATTTATATGTACCTTTACTCTTCTGTGATTTGATTACACCAACCTTCGTGTCATTTGTTTCTAACAAGTGTTTTATACTACCGTTTTTGATGTTCACAAACTGTGGATGCTCGCCTAATGCTTGACCAAATTCCCCGTGACTTTTAATAATCCTCCAGTTGCATTGAATAATACCTCTAATGTGAGAAGAATGTACTGAAATTTCTAATCAACACCATGGAACATGATATATATATTATTAGCAGAGAATGTAGGGTACTGGGGGGGGGGTGACCCCTATAAAAATGTGTTTTAATTTTTTTTGTTTTTTTAGATAGGTTGTATTTTTCACGCATTTGTGCTTAACAGATGGAGTTTGATGCTTAGCTTGGTCAATGAATCTCTCTATTTATATATCTATAGATCTATATATATATATATATATATATATATATATATATATATATATATATATATATATATATATATATATATATATATATATATATATATATATATATATATGTGTGTGTGTGTGTTTGTATATATATATATATATATATATATATATATATATATATATCTATATATATATATATATATTCATATCTAAATATAGGTTTTGTATATATATATATATATATATATATATATATATATATATATATCTACATACATATATCTATTTATCTATATATCTATATATCTATATATCTATATATATATATATATATATATATATATATATATATATATATATATATATATATATATATATATATATATATATATATATATATATATATATATATATATATATATATATATATATATATATATATAGGTTCATAGGTTCATAGGTTGGTACTATCTGCCCGAAGGCATATATTAGCCCAGCCACATTGTGCGGTATTCATCGCCCCTTTAGTAATTCCCTAGACCCTTGTACTAGCAGCTAGTACCCTTGGCCCCTATCTAGTAGTGCTGTTGGTGTGGTCCCCGGTGTGAACTTTCTCTTACCCATCCACTCATCAAGGTTCCTCTTGAAGAGTGATAGTGAGGTGCTCTGTCTTATGTAGATCGGGACCCTGTTCCATAGTAAGGTAAGTCTCTGCGAAGGGAATCTATCCCTCCAGCATGTTTTATTCATTGTTGTGTTGAGGTTTATATCCCTAGAGCGTGTAGCTCGAGTGGATTTGATTTTGCTAAGATGGAGCATGTTCAACAATTCTGGGTTGGACATGGCTCTGTACATTAGACAGAGATCGCCTCTGAGAAAGCGGTATGCAACAGAGAACAGTCTTAGCTTTTTCAATCATGCTGCATAGGGCAACTGTTTGAGGCCAGTAATCCTCTTGTTTAGGTACCTCTGTGGTCTCTCCAGCAGCTGGAGATGTCTAGCCAGGTACATTCCAATTGGTGCATTGTACTCAATAATGGGTCTGATGAGGGAAGAGTAGAGGGGCACCATTACATACTTAGATCTTGATGCAAACCCTTTCTTGATCAGTTGGGTCACATAGAAGGATTTTCTAACCACTTTGGCAACATGGTTATCAAAGGAAAGCTGACTATCTACTTTGGTCCCTAGATCCCTTATTTCTTCTTCAGATTTCAGGGGATTATCTCCTATTTTGTAGTTTGCGGGTACTCTGTTTTTTCCAAAGGGGATTACTACACATTTTTTTGCATTTAGCTTGAGACCATGGCTTTGACACCATGCATCAGTCTCATTTAGGCCCTTCTGGAGGATCTCCATGTCGGCCGGAGACTCTATTATAGCACCCGGTTTGCAGTCATCCGCAAACTTAGTCAGCCACAGCCCTTCCGTGCTTGCCTGTACTTCTGAGAAGTATATGCCAAACAGGAGGGGCCATATATTGTGTATGACTGAACCTCCCTAATGTTGAATGTAAAAAACTGACACATTAGTTTAATCATACACAATAGTGGGGGGAAAATTATTTCCAGAGAGGAAAACCATTTCCTCTCCCGATATTAAAACTAACCCCCACCCCCCCTTCACACTAACTTCAAATTTGACTGAATAGTGGCAGTGTTACAGGAAGGTTTTAATGGCACTCAGGTGTAGGGTTACAAGTTGGGGAAGGAGCAGCTTTAGTGTTAGGGTAAGTACGTATAACTAAAGAGGCCCTAGCCCTAATGCTGCCCCTTTTCCAACTATAACCCTACATCATTAAAACACTCCTGTAACACTGCCACTACACAAGACAGACTCAAACCCAGAAATATTCATAAACACACCCAAATAGCATTGCTAAACTAATCCTTATGCTTACTCTAAAATATACAAACTTGCACACAAGCACACAACACCCATCCTTCACTCATTACTGACCATACAATAACACACACACACACACACACACACACACACACACACACACACTCGCACGCTCACCCCCCAAACCCCACTTACCTGTATTGATATCCATACTATTGACATACTGTCAATTTTAAATCACACTCCACTATTTGACAAATATAGGAGAACAATATAGTTATCTGCATATCTATATATATGTGTGTGTGTGTGTGTGTGTGTGTGTGTGTGTGTATGTGTGTGTGTGTATGTATATATATATATATATATATATATATATATATATATATATATACATATATATATATATATATATATGGGCATATATACACACATACATACATACATACATATGTATATCTGTGAGTGTGTGTGTGTCTGCATATATTATGTATGTAAATATATATACATTCAGTGTCCTGCTGTGTAATACATGAAATGTCCATTACATCAAAATGAACTATTTTAGGCATAGAGTAACATCAGCTATGGCAAAATTAATCATTCGGCTACATTCAAATCTTTTATATCAGAGGTAGAAGGTATTTGCTTCAGCATTTCTGTGTAGTATGGCATTTTTATATACCAATCCACAAATGCAGAAGCTTTTATTAAACAGTGAAATCCAAAGCTTTTATACTTTTCTTGGCCCTCATACTCACTAGCAGGTTTTGATTGCATCATGTGTGAGACTTTCTTGCTGGTGGTGAACCAAGCAAACTGCCAGTCTAAATGTATAAGTAACCGTAGAATCTAAGAATGCCAGTGCCAAACCCATAATGAGTGATGGTGGTAGGCTGTCGTTTGCTACATTTTTTTTTCTCATAACAGTTCATAAATTAAACTCCTATAGCTCTGGATAATGTAGTTAAATGTTCTAGTTACTTATCTGTGTTTATAAATAAATGCAGAAAAACCTTATAAGAGGTATGAAGCTGGCAGGACTGCAGCTTTTATTCTGCAGTTTATTTGTTTAAGACAGACATCTGAGGTAACCATCTTGTCTGTGCAGGAATTATTCTTGTCAGCTGTTGTTACAGCTGGTTGGTATATAGAATGTTGAGTCTTTGTGACACACTCCATGTTGCCCATTGTTTCCAGTGGGATTTAACTACTCAGAGTTTGTTGAAAGATTGCCACTGTAGACAAAAATATGTCTGTTTTTACTATAGTGAGAAACTGCATAAGCAAGCCGCATTTAACAAGTTTTCAGCTAAAATACTCAAAAGTGTACAGGTCGTCTTTAAAATATAATGTACTAATGAAGTAATTTGAAGTAAAAAATTGTGACTGTTTTACAACTGTGCAGTGCAAGTCTGTTTTAACTACACAAAATGAAAACACAAGGGTGCAATAAAGGACACAGTACTTCATGCTCTTATATAAAATGAGATTTTAGATGTCCTTTATCAACTTAATTGTAGGCTTTGATAAAGCAGTTTAATATTGCATTTAGATAAGAAATTAAAAGTCAAAACAAGGTCAAAAGTGAGACAACAATGTGTGAAACTGTCACTTAACCAGAAAACCTTTATTGATGTTAATATTCACTGTCATCAGAGCTGTCTCATGCATTCTACGAAAAATTTAAAGAAACAAACCCAATTTTAAATTAGGGGCTAGAGAGTTTAAAGAATCAGTGCTATATTATGTTTATGTACATATGCATGTAAAAGAGAATTACAGTAATGTCTTGCAAATTATGTGATGTAATAAGGCATCTGTGGAAAAGACAACAATGATATAAGATGGCATTGTGAGTAATTCTTAATAAACAGAAGAAATGGTTTCTCAGGGTGAAACATTGACACGACTCGACCAATGGCAATACAAAGTATTGACAAAAATAATGTAAAGACATCAGCAATCTACTAGAAATGTATATGGTTGTTTCATCCAGCAGTCAAAGTTGTTGAAAAATCATGATTCACTATTCTCTACTGCATACTTTTTGTTTATTTCCAGTAGATGATCAAGCAGTAAACCAATCCTACATTCCCCTACAATATTGCAAGTTCAGATAGACAGCTGAATTAAGCTGCATAGAATACTTATCACAACTGTTTTTGTGTGTTGGGGGGAACTGTTCTCACCGAACCTTATTCTACTTCAGATTCAGGGACTGCCTATTTGACCCAATATGGCCCTTCTTCTTAAGGTGGTACCCCACTAGGCTATGGCAGGGTCATTATGCCTTAGGTGGCTCAGACATTTGCTAAAGAGACACTACAGCAAAGATCAGGGCATTTTCTTATTGGTAGCATTGTTCCCTAATATTTACAATTCCTTTCAGTGGAACAGATGTTTCCTGTCATGCGTTGCACTCATGACCAGTGTAGTATTTTTAGTACTGCAGCTTCATAATGCTCTTATGGCTCGCAGTGTTAGATGCTCATAATTCCATAGTATTCAGTCGTGTACCACTCCAATTATTGTCCCTGAAAATAAACTTGAGTTTAATTTTCTTGCTTATCTTCTAACATAAGGTTTATGACTGGTTGTTAACAACTACACCTGGAAGAAATAATTATAGAATAGCAGTCTCAGACTATATGAAAAACATTAGTAAGCATAAAAAAAAAGAACAAATGGACAACAACAAAAATGATAATAATAGCAGACATTCTGATGTGAGGCAACTAATCACTAAGAATTGAAACAAAATGCTACCAGTTCAAAAGGAAGGCTTGTTGCAGTCACTGATGAAATCAAAATAATCCCAAAGAAGTGAACATGAGGTGTGTGTGCTGCATGGTGGAAGACAGAAGTGGGCAGAACAATGATTCTGCTTGAATGAAAGTGTACAACAAGGAAATCACACTTTCAGAGTCACAAACAGAATGGGGAGGCACGTAAAGACTCAAAGAGAGGAAATAGTTGGACTGGACTAGGGAGGTATTTTGAGGGAAGTATATGGTAGAAAGCAGAACAAAGTGTGTTTTCCTTAAGATACTGTGATTTCTTCTTACCAGCCAAAATATAATGCTTTGTGACTGCTATATATTTTCACTGTATGTAATCTGTACTGCTGCCATTGTGACATCTGATATGGCTGGAGAAAATCTGCATGTATTTGTCCACTTATCCAATTTAAAAAATAACTTAAAAAATAAAAATAAACTTTCAGTAGTGATGAGTGGGATCATACATGATCAATGTAATTTCTAAGGAGATGTCTGAGGTTACTGATATTTTTACTTTTGAGTATTCTGAGGAAGGACAACAGTTTCTTATGGTTTTGCAGAAATGCACTACTTTACTAACTCAATTAAAATTCTTAATGCAAACACACACACAACCTTTCATATTAACAAAACTGCTTCTTCTCTGATAACAATTATTAATGGAACAAGACTAGGTCGCCCATTCTCCCATATAGAACCACTCTTCCTTTTTATAATTCAAAGAACTTTTCACTATCTTCCTAAAATGAATAATATAAAGCTTACACTAATGCCCTTTGGTGATGACTTAAACTTTTACTTTACCTAATATTGATCTACAAACAATTCAATGTTTTATTGAAACATTTTCAAAAGCTTTCTAGTTATACAAAGGCAGACTAAAGAAATGACATCAACCTTATTAGAAGACACAAAATAGATGATATTAATATAAATCTCTGTAAGGAGTTATGCAATATGTTCCTTCTTAAAAAGAAAATGTTAACAAATACGTATAAATTAATCAGAGCTATTAAATGTCAAGATAATATCATATACTCACACTACTGGTGTAAACTGCAACCTGCAATTTAGTGTGACCAGAAATCTCAATCAATTCAGCTTTCTTTAAAACTAAGCCCCTTAAAAAAACTCACATATACCCAATTCATGATAGTTAATAATGCCTATTTAACTCCTGTCAAACCCATTAAATATTATTTTATATCTTCTCTAAACTGTCTATACTGTCAAGACCAAAGGGCTGACATTTTCCATATAGTATAGAGCTGCAGATATTCATATAAGTTATGGTGCTCATTAGGTGCAACTAACACTAGGTAAGACTGCAATCCAAATTGTAGCTTGCTACAGATCCCCCACCATGCCCCAAGATTCTCACTACACCTTTCTAAAAATATTAATATACACCCAAACACCCTAATACTGAGTGATTTCAACTACCCCGCCATTAAGCCATTAACTGTGAAAACTACTTGTGTACCAACACCTTTGACCAACGGTTCTTGGAATTCATAAATTCCAATGTCCTGGATCAACTAATCCATAGTCCCACCAGGGGCTCCAGTATCCTAGACCTAGTCATTACCAATATGGGAAATCAATGCTCAACACCTATGGTCACCCCCTCATTGGTCAGGTCAGACCATAAGCTAATCACCCTTAACATCCACATCCCACCCCCACCCCCCCCAGTAAGGTAACCTCCATAAAACACTTCTCCAAAGCCAACTTCATGCTACTCAAGTCAGAAGTTACAAACTTCATGACACCCATACATATGGGAACTGAAGGTTCGACTGCTAAGTCCTACACTAAGGCACTGTACGAGCACATCCACTCATGCATGAATCGTGCCATCTCAAATAGAACCAAGATGCTCTCCTCCAAAAAAAGAAGCCGATCTGGTGATAAAATGCCATAAACAAACTTTACAACAAAAGGAAGAAACTTGCGGAAAAGAGAAAAACCCCAGGTTGCAAAAAACTCCCTTACCAGCCTCAGTAAGAAGCTGAGATCCCTCATAAAATCCTCCAAAATTAGTTACGAAAATAAAATTGCCAAAGATTCCAAAGACAACCACAAGGCATTCTATAGCTATGTCAAGAATCTAAATGGCAATGCTCAGATCTGTTCTGAGCTACAACAGAATGGCATTAAATATACTGATCCTAAGAATATTGCCAATATCCTGGCAGATCATTTCGGTGCCAACTTCACCCTCCTCTCACCCCCTAAATGGCGCATCTCAATACTGAAATATTGCCAAATTCCGGTAATAATGGCCACACAGGTAAAAAAACGCACTCCCCAAAGCTAAAAATACAGCATCCATGGGACCAGATGACATCCCGGGCTGTGTACTACATGAACTACAAAATGAACTGGCACCTCACCTAAGTGTCATGTTTAATCATACCCTCAGCTTAGGCTTTGTGCCCACTGAATGGTGCACAGCTACAGTTATCCCACTCCACAAGGGGGGATCCACCTTGGATCCCAGGAACTACCGCCCCATCAGTCTAATAAGCCTGATCTGCAAGGCCATGGAACGCATTAACATGGAACTTATAAACAAAGACATTGGCAACCTTAAAACACTGGACCCCACCCAGTTTGGGTTTGTGAAGGGCCAATTTTGTCTCCTGAACCTGATTGGCTTCTTCTTATAAGTCTCCAGAGCCGTGGACGAGAGTAAGGCAGTCCACACAGCCTATCTGGACCTCGCTATGGCCTTTGACACCATCCCCCACTCTGGAATCATAGATAAACTTACTAAGCTGGGCATTAATCCTTTCATCACTCGATGAGTTGTCAACTGGCTTACAGACAGAACCCACACTGTAAAAGTAGCTGACTCCAAATCCAGCTCCAGACAAGTGACAAGTGGAGTACCTCAGGGTTCTGTCCTGGCACCTCTCTTGTTTGGCATCTACTTCCCTGAAGTACAGGCCAACACTAAGGAACTTTGGCTAACAAAGTTTGCAGATGACTGCAAACTGGGAGCCATTATTGAATCCCCAAATGATGTGGATACTCTACAAAAGGGCGTTACAGAAATAGATGCTTGGTGCCAGAGCCATGGGCTCAAACTCAATGCCAAGAAATGTATAATTATCCCCTTTTGGAAAAAACATGTTCCCATGAATTACCACATAGGTGGCAGTACAGTAAACACTGACTGAAAGTGTGATAAGACACTTAGGGACACAGGTGGACAGAGGTCTCACTTTCAATAACCACATCGCCACAACAGTCAGGAAATCCTTCTATGTGGCACACCTCATCACTAAGGGCTTTTTATCCAGAAAATAGGAGGTCATTGTCCTACTGTACTCATCCCTCATTAGACCCATTATAGAATACAATGCCCCATTTGGTATGTACCTCTCAAGACATCTGCAACAACTGGAAAGGCCGCAGAAATACCTCACTAAAAGAATCACAGGCCTAAAGCAGATGTCCTATGCTGACCACCTTAAAAAACTCCAGCTATACTCTGTCTCATATTGTCTACTCTGAGGCGATCTCTGCTTATCATACAAGGCAATGTCAAACCCAGAGCTGTTGGACATGCTACACTTAAAGAAATCCCAATCCCTAAGAGCCACACGCTCCAGGGATCTAAACCTTGTCATCACAATAAACAAAACATGCTGGAGAGGTAGGTTCCTGACCCAGAGACTTCCCAGACTCTGGAATAGACTGCCCATACATGTCAAGCAGAGTGCCTCTTTGGCCCTCTTCAAAAGGAACCTTGATGATTGGATGGGAGAAAGGAAATTCACTCCGGGGATCACATCAGTCACCCTGCTAGACAAGGGCCCAGGGAAGTAAATAGTGTGGGAAGAAATATCCAGGGAATTGTTATGGCTAGGCTTGTATAGGCCCTACGGCCAATAGCCTAGTACCAACCTATGAACCTATTAAGGGCCAGACATGAAAAAATGGGGTGTGAAAAGACTATTATGTATTGGGGAGTTTGCTGTTTTACATTTTCCATCTATGAGAATATCTAAAAAAACAATACATACTTTAATTGCCATTCTTTTCATTGATGAAACCATGTATCTCACAAAACTGGCTTAACAGATCAAATGTATCATGGGGTGGCTTTAAACATATGGCAATTAAATGTATAATGCATAAATTAATACTTAGCAACCAAAGCAATTGGTCTTACTGTGCAGAGTTGTAGAAAACACTTTTTGACCACATACTACAATAATTTCAACTAGCTCCATCTACATGTTATGCTGTGTTAACAAAGAGAAGATTTATTACTCAAGTCTTGCTTTTTTCTTCCATTCTTTTATCTCTGAGACCATACTGCTATGTACTATTGTCAATGTATTAATTAAACCCATGTTATGGCACTTGTCACTCAGTGTACATAGTTGTTATGTTTTTATTTTCTTTTTTCTGTTAATTCTTCAATGTGTTATAAACAAAACATTTTCTATGTATTTATGCTCATCACATGTTAAAGGCATTTTTGATATTTCCTCATGGAAATGCAAATAAAGATATTGGAAAAAAAGAAACACACTGATATAACACGGTATGAGAATTAACTCTGTAAGGAATTCCTACTATTCTTATCAAGTGCAGGAGATGTCTGGTAGTCAATAATGGAAAAAGGGGTAATATGAGTTGAGAATGTATAATGGAGGTTAGAAAATTTTATTACAATTTTTTTCACCCCTCCTCCAGGCTTCCCACAAAAACTAAGCTCAGTCCTTCTGCCTCATGTGTCCTGTACTTCCAGGCAGCAAGCATCTAATGACACTGAGCGTGGGAGGGAAAAGCTGGTAACTCTGATGACTAGAAAAGTTTTTACCATGTTTCATGTTTCAAAATAATCCTGGTTCTTATTACCATGATCTGCTTGGTACTGTCTGCAGCATTACTCAAAGATGATGGTATGTGAGCAGAGCTTAATTATATAGATTTATTTGTGCAAAGTTTGTAAATTTAGGTAGATCACTGATCCATGCTAGACCATTTATAATATGAAGGAGAGTAAAACATGAGTCAAATGTGGGGAAGAAGGGAAAGGAGGGTGCTAGAAAAGAAATAAAAATAAAAATTGTTGTAGAGATAAGGGACAGGTTTGCAGCTATATCCTGTTTTAGTTCTGACAATCCACCCAGTACTACAGGAGTTTAGGAATATGTTTACTGGTAAACCAGAGTGCACACACCTGATGAAGCATCATGTAGACAATAGGCCCTCAGTGACTTATCAAACACAACTATTATTGTGGGTCATAATACGCCTGAGTGAGAAAGGAATTACTGGAGATATTGGACATGGGGTGTAGTATAGCAGTCTAATAGTTATCTTATGTTTTAACAGGTGCTATGACAAAATATAAGCTTATAAATAAATATGTATAATTATTTTTTGCTTTTAATATGCAATAATAGCATATATTCCTAATGACTAATTTTAACAATATAAAGTCCAGAAAGCCAACACGAAGAGATGGTTGGGGTGGTAGGTAGGAAATCACCTGAAGGTCTGACAAAAATGGTTCAAACTGGGCTGCACATGTCAGATTTATAAACATTTGAGGTTACACCAACTTTTTAAAAAAAGGAATGTATGTATGATCATTTTTTTCTCAAAACTAGTGCAATATCAGATGTATTATATTTAGAAATGGGGGTGTGAAACAATCATATTGAGGGATGCAGGAGTGGTGTGGTTTCCTTAAAAAAAATGTTAAACTTGATATAGCTTCCTTACCCCCACAACAGCATACCAAGCAGCAAGAAGCAGGGAACTGGGTAATTTGTGACCACTAATTTGGCAACTGCAGAGTAGAACTGACCCACCACATCAATCAACAATTTTAGCAAATATCTGACATATTACCAAAGGGAAGCCCCCTTTATAGGTTTCAATATCTTTGATTAATAGGAGCCATTAGTGTGACTACTGCATAAGGAATGATTGCATATCAGCTAAAATATATTAGGAAACCTTGCAGATGGACAAATATTGTTTTCCAGGATGTTCATCTGAGATAATGGGAATTTATGAGCTAATTTAGCATCTTTTGCAGCTCAACGATATGACAGGCAGAGAGATATATAACAGGAGCATAGAGGGGACAAATAAAAATAAATGCATGCCATGTAAATATTCTGCCAGCCAAGCATGATGTTTAAACCAAGAAATGTGCAAGGTTGTCTGTTGGCAGCTTGCGCAATGTCATTTAGTGGATGAAATTTAACAAAACCAAAGAGAATCCTATACCATACCAGGTTTTATTTGATCTTGATGTTCCATTTTTGTTTGAGCAATCCATTCTTCAATGTTTGATGATCATTAAGGGCAATAGTGTGTTCATCAACTTTTATGGTTTTAATCTCTCAGTTTGTTTAAATGATGAGATGCAGAGGCAAAATTGTTATACAAGAACTAGAATATCTATACTAACAGAATGATAGATAAAGAGACTTTAAATATTTTATAAAGTTATATTAGGCCTTCTTAAAGAAGAGATGGCAATATACTGCATGTGTATCTCCTTTAATAAGATTATTTTAAAGAACATAATTGGGAAATAAACACATTATTGCTTACAACAGACATGTAGATATTGCATGGAAAAATTAAAAATAAAAGGGGACAGAAAGCTGCAGTATAAAGCATTGAAAGTACTGTGACCTGCAATACCAGCACTGTACACTATCTTACATCACAAAACTTTGTTATTAGGGAAAAGCCTTACAAATTCCAAACTCCTTCCCATCCTTAATTAAATATTGAAAAATAAACATGTCAATATATCAGGGTTAGAAAAATAAACCACTTAATTTTAAATTGTATTTGAAAATATCTGAGATTTTCAATATCATGTAAAGTCCCAACCACTACATAATTTTCATCTGGAAAAACAAATGCAAAAATATAACTTTATAGTCATCTTGTGGTATTGGCTTCACTCTTGTGTCTGTATTTTGAAAATGCTTGTTTTATTGTTAAGAGACAAAGATGGAAAATATAGCTATAATACCATAGATATTATAGGCAGTTAGTGTAATGGCTAAGGCTGTGATAAAATGGTTCTAGACTAAGCTACATAGACAAATACCTTCACATGGCACTTGGGATAAAAAAGCATTCCAGGATACATTGTTTAGGAACATTATAAGACACCAACAGTCTTTGTGATATAAATGTTATTTATTTATTTATTTATTTATTCATTCATTTATTTATTTACCAGTTAGAAGAATTGGTGCATGGCCTGTTTGAGTCACATACCAAAGCAAAAAAATAATGCAATGTTAAAAATATACACCGAGTTCAATTTTTTCAGTACATGCAGAAAGCAAACCGTGAATTTCTACAGAATTATTGATAGATTTTAGAAATCAATTACTGTAAAAACACACTAAAGTAAGTCAAAATCTATTATATTTACAATGTGGCTACATTTCAATCTGCTGTACATAAGGAGCACAACTGATAGCCATTGAAATGAATAATAAATATATAGAGTGATATAATTCAGTACAATAATAAATCTCACATTATATAGAAAAATTAATGTGAATAATCAAATTAACAAAATGAAAAAAAAGAAAAAATAGGAACGTTAAATAAATATTACCAATGCTAGGAAACACTTATTAAAGTGAATAAAAAAAATAAATGCTTAAATATTTACTGAAATAAAAGGGTCTGTATTAGATAAATGAAAGTTTATCTAATCGAACGCTGCAATCATCGAAAATCCCAGAACTCAAAATCACAATTGTGGGGGGCTGTGCCCTCTCTGCTAAATATATATTCCAACTCCGAGATCACACTACAGTGAGGAAAGGGCAAATATTCCCATCTTCACTGTACTGCGATCTCATAAAACCATATTGAGATCCTGGATTTTTGATGATTGCAACATTCGATTAGATTAACTTTCGTTTATCTAATATAGACCCAAATAAAATACATGTCTGATCAATACATGTAAGGAAATGGGAATACATTCTTATGATCAATTGCACAAATGCTGAAAAACATAAGATCAAACAGAAAAGATTGAAACATGGAGGCTGAACCCTCTTTTTAAAGCTTGTTTAGAAGCAGTAAAAAGCTGGCAGCATGTTGTCCATGATCGTGGCATAATGGGGACTGTTTTTTCACTCTTTCTCCACTGTAGTGTTATCTTGGAGTTGGTAAATATAAGTAGCAAAGGGTGTGAGGGATTCAGGGGGGCTTGACCTCCTGCATAGAAGCTCTTTGTAATGTATCCAACCTTCTGTGTTTCATCCTTTTTTCATCACTCTTATGTTCTTCAACATTTGTTGATTCGATGTTATGGGTGCATTCCAGGAAATGATGTAACAATCATAATACAGAAGACCTACATATCAATTTAACTATGGATAATGGTCTATAAATAGACATAAGGAGGGATTCAATAAAGTCTACATTGTCATTTTTTACCATGTGCATGGCTGCAGACAGTTTTAGATTCAGTGAGCACCGTGTAGAGGCACGCACCCCCGTGCAAACAAGATAAATACCATGGCATGATAATTACAACATAAGCAGCTGAATTGCTTCCTAATTAGTCAATCCAACACAGTGGAGATATTCAACAAACTATAAAGCATCTGTGCATAATTCTAAAACTTTTGAAATGCAGCCATGGAAAGAAGTCTACAGAGACAGAATATTAGGGGCTGCTGCTGCTTTTATGCATTTGTATGTGCTCCGGCCAGTGCTGCTGCTGCTAATAGGCCTAGGCTGAGAAGAAGAAGAAGAAGAGTTATCATGCCTTGTTTAACTTTTCACAGCCTACATGATGTGGAAATTGTAGAGTGCTACAGGGTGGACAGGAACAGACTACAGGAACACTGTGACCTCTGCCGTCCTCAACTCAGAACCAGAGCCAACCGAGGGGAACCCATCCCAGTAGAGAAAAAGGTTTGTGTAGTCCTTAGAATCATACCTACAGGTACTTTTCAGAGGCCAACAGGGAATGTGCTGAGGGTGTCACAGGCATCATCATCCAGGATCTTCCACCAATTCCTGAATGCTATGCTCCAACATGCCAGTGACTACAATTGTTTTCCATGTAGTTCTAAATAGAGGGCCAGCAAAAAAAACAGGAGTTCTGCTGTGTAGCACACTACCCTGAAGTACTGGAAGCCATAGACTGCAGACACATAGAAATAAAGGCACCACCCATGAAACAGGGTAGGCGCTACATAAACAGAAATGGCTACCACTATAGCAACTGACAAATTGTGTGCAATGCCAAGGGAATAATCATGAACGTGTGGGCTGGCAATTTTGGCAGTTACTATGACTTACATATTGGCACACCTCCCAACTGTACCAGATGTTTCCTTGGGGTGATATCCCACAGGGTCACTTACTGGGGAATGCAGGCTATGCATAGGAACCACGGCTGATGACACCCAAAATAAATGCATACACATCCATGGAAGAATGACATAATGAGGCAAAAGCTCAAACCAGAAACATCATAGAGTATATGTTTGGGCTGCTGAAGTCACGGTTCCAGTGCCTAGATACATTTGGGGGAGCCCTGTAGTACAATCCATGGACATGTACAGAAATATTCACAGTATTTGCCATGTTACACAAAATAATCCTGAGGACAAAGTTTCAGCAGGATCAGCGAAGGGAAGGGGCATACATCCCACCACCAATGGCAAGGTCATTATAGCCACAGGCAGATGAGGAGTCAGAGGGGGAACCACCAGCTGCAGTGGGTATGGGCAGATGTAGGCATGTTCAGTATGCCCTAGCATTGGTTAAGAGACAATGCATAGCACATTCACTCACTCACCACCTAGTGGCCTAAAACCTTCCTCCTACTCACATACCTCCTACTCACATACACCGGACGTATACCCCTCACTAGTGAGATCTGACCACAAACTAATCACCCTGGATATACATATCCCACCTCCACCCCCAGCACAAAAGACCACAGTGAAAAACTTCTCAAAAGCAGACTTCACTCTTCTTAAGACTGAGATGGTATCCTTTAAGCCCACTGTGCCAGTGGATACCACATCCCACAATGTCGAATCCTTCACAAATGCTTTCTATGGACATCGCCAAGAATGCATGGATCATGCAATCCCAAACAAATCCAAGTCCCTCTCCACCAAATGTAAGCGTCCTGTCTGGTGGACCTCAGCCATAAACAAATTGTATAACAAAAGAAGGAAGCTACTGCACATCAGAGCGAAATCCCATGAAGGGAAGACATCTCTGATCAACATTAGCAGAAAACTACGTTCTCTCATAAAAACATCCAAGGCAAACTTTGAGAGAAAAATCGCTAAGGACACTAAAGATAACCACAAAGCCTTCTTCAGCTATGTTAGAAACCTGGGCGGAAACCCTCAGATATGCTCAGAGTTTGTTCACAACAACAAAAAATACACTGAACCCAGAGATATTGCTAACATTCTGGCTGACAGGTTCAGTGCAAATTTCTCGCCTCCTTCACCCCCAAAAGAAGAAATACTTATCCCAGCTGAATGTAATCTCGCTGTCATCTGAGATGTCCAAGTGAGAACCGCCTAAACAAAACAAAAACACAGCATCAATGGGACCTGACGGTATCCCGTGTGCGTGTTACGTGAACTCAAGAGGAGCTAAACCCACACATAAAATGCTATTTAACCTTAGCCTTACTTCGGGATATGTACCTGAACACTGGCGTACAGCAACAGTGGTCCCACTCCATAAGGGGGGTGCCTCTACAGACCCTGGAAACTACCACCCCATAAGCTTGACTAGCCTGGTCTGCAAAGCTATGGAAAGAATCATTATGGAACTCATAAATGGAGACATAGGGGACTTACAGACGCTTGACCCCACCCAGTTCGGCTTTGTAAAGGGCAGATCCTGCCTTTTAAACCTGGTTGACTTTTTTGAAACAGTCACTAGAGCCATTGATGAGGGCAAAGCAGTCCATACAGCATACCTGAACTTGGCTAAGGCCTTCAACACAATACCCCACTCAGGCATCATAGATAAGCTAAACAGCTTAAAAGTAAACCCTTATGTCACTAGATGGGTTGCAAACTGGCTAAAGGACAGAACCCATAAAGTTAAAATCGCTGGAGCAATGTCAGACTCAAAGCCAGTCACAAGTGGTGTCCCACAGGGATCTGTCCTGGGACCCCTCTTGTTCGGCATTTATTTCTCAGATGTTAAAGCAAACATGGGAGGGCTGTGGCTGACAAAGTTCGCAGATGACTGCAAACTAGGCGCCATAGTCGATACACCAACAGATACACGCATCCTACAAAAAGGCCTCACTGAAACGGACAACTGGTGCCGTAGTCACGGCCTTAAACTAAATGCCAAAAAATGTATAGTCATCCCTTTTGGAAAAACAAAGTACCCACAAATTATCACATAGACAGCAACCCACTGAGTATGGAAAAAGTAATCAGAGACCTAGGGACCCAAGTAGACAGTGACCTCTCATTTGACACCCACGTTGCCAAAGTGGTTAGAAAAACATTCTACCTTGCACACCTCATCATGAAGGGTTTCACATCCAGATCCAAGGATGTCATTGTACCCTATATTCCTCCCTCATCAGGCCCATGATTGAGTACAATGCCCCATTTGGTATGTACCTCACCCGGCACTTGCAACAGCTGGAGAGACCACAAAAGTACCTCACCAAAAGGATCAAGGGTCTCCAACATATGTCTTATTCTGTCAGACTAAAGAAACTTCAGCTCTATTCAGTAGCATACCGCCTGCTCAGAGGTGATCTCTGCCTGATGTACAAGGCCATGTCCAATCAGGATCTGATGGACATGCTTCACCTCAAAAAATCCAAATCCATCAGGACCACGAGAGCTAAAGACTTAAACCTCGGCACAAGTATGAATAGGACATGCTGGAGGAATAGATTCATAACCCAGAGGCTTCCCATGCCTAGGAACAGGATCCCAATTTGTATTAGGCAGAGCCCCTCACTGACTCTCTTCAAGAGAAATCTTGATGAGTGGATGGGAGATCGTAAGTTTACCCCAGGGGTCACATCTGTGTCACTGCTAGACAGGGGCACAGTAAACTAATTCTATTATATAAGGGGACCTTCATTGTGTCACTACTAGACAGAGGCACAGTATTCTAGATTTATTCTGTACATTTTTGTACCATTTCCTGGGGTGGCAAAAGCCACATCACTATGGCTAGGCTTACAAATGCCCCAGGGCAGATAGCCTAGTACTATACTATGAAACTATGAAACTATACATATAGCAACATTGATGCTAGGCAACCCTCACAAACTTTACCTCCCCTTGTATTGGCTGTGTACTTCCTGCATCAGACAGAATCAGCCCTGAACTACAACTGTAGCAACTGCTGCATTTACAAGGCAAGTCTTGAACCTGGAGTGTATTGCTTATTAATATGAATGTGTGGCATATCCTTGTATTTCATTACGTGGTCCGGTAAGCGAGTAAAAGATGGGAGATTTGTACAGAAAGTACCTTAACATGTGACAGCAGACACTTACTTGACTTACATGTGCCCATTACTAAGTAGACGGCCTCAGGCATCAAAGGTTCACAGAGTCATACCTCTCAGGAGTATTCATGATCATTGTATGCCCCAGGAGTACACATGATCATTGTATGCCTCAGTTTATCACCATACGTTTGTACTGGAAACCATTAAAGAGAGACGTTAGAGAATAATGATACTCATTGCAGTTTCTGACTTCACATCCCTCACGAGATCATTCACCATAAAGTTGGGAAATGTTGATGCCATCAACTGTTTAACTTTCCAAGGCCAATATATGACAAAGATTATATTAACAGTTCAGCACCACAAATGCACATATACTAAGCACTAAGTTAGCTATGCACCCTGAGCATCAGGTACTTATGTATCCTTGAATCCAAAACAGGGCTATGGCACAGTTGTCATAACTTACACAGGGTGTTGGGGGGGGTCAGAAAGTCTAGGCTGACAGAAAAGGTCAGGGTGAGTGTATGCAAGTAAGAAAGAAAAGCAGACTGACAGTTGGATACACCAGCAAATGACCAGTGAGTATACAAAAAAGCTCAAACCTTCACAAGCCGGTGCTGGATTTATTTTTCAAACTGCAAGTAAACGTTTTCGTTCCAGAAAGTATTTACAAGGAACTTCATCAGACAATTACAAAAACATGACTGCCTGGTTAAAAACTTTTAAAGCATGACATCACTTCCTGGTGCATATTTAAAAGCACAATATCTTACTTACACATAAAAAGATGTGATTTAAAAACATATACATTAAGAAAAAGTGAAACATGTAAATGGGCATGAATAGTAAAGCATGAACCCTAACATTAAAAACTATGAAGTAAACTTGTTTGTGTACTTCTTGGTTTTGTTTGGTTTTGTGAAATGACGAGTGAGACAACATGAGTAACTGTTGTGTGTATGTCTGCATGGGCCCTCCTGGTGAAATTGGTGTGTGAGTGCCTGCTTGAACACATCCAAGCACTGGACTGGCTGTACATCTTGGCATGTCAGACTGGTGTGGGCTGTGCATGATAGAGGTGGCAGTTAATTGTTATTGCAATGAGAACTGGCTCTGCCAGGAATTGTACTGGCATGTCCATACTCATGGTCAGATGTAGTGCTGCTACCTGAACATGACTGATGTCTGCTGGATAAGCTGCCTACACAGGGATGCCCAGGACCACAACCCCATGGCCTGCCACTTTTGGGCACAGACAGCACACTCACTAATGGAGCAGTGGAAGTACTGCCACTACCGGAACGTGATTGGGCACCTCAAGTTGGCTGACAGCAGATGATGTGACTGACCTATGCTCATTTGAATACTGTTCCCCTCACAGAAGACGTTCCATCACAGACACTGATCATTCCAATATGTCACTCATCTGAGCCATTGAATCAGCAACACTATGGAGGCAGTCACACATGTGAGACTGTGCCACATCTACAACCCTGAGCATTTGTCTGGAGCACATATGGGACAGTGCCTTTGCCTTCATGATGGCCCTAAACATATGTTGAATGGCACAGGAAGAGAAACCTGCACTAGGTGGTGGAGGGACAGCAGGCCTCCTAGAAGCACCCCATCAACCCTGCTGTGTGGCACCTCGCCCACACTTTGGACATGGCCAGACTGAACAGACATTGAAGCCAGAGTAGCTACAATTCCCTAATTGATGGCCTAACTCTCCACCTGTCCAATATTTATGGTGCCACTGGAATGGGTAGGGGTAGGCCCATTGGCTGTGTCTGATGGAATTGCATAGGATGGCTGTATGGCAACTTCAGTGTCAGATTCAACCTCTGCACTCTCTGACTGTGCCTCAGTTTGGCCACCATCATTATTAGAGTCTGCTGATACATTGACATCAGGTAGTAGAGGGCCCACAATCCCACTGGCATGACCACCTGTGATAATAAGCAACAAACATTTGAATACATTAATACCTGCACTGCTATACTGCAATGTATGCTAACAATGTAACAGTGCTGCCACTACTGCAGACAGTACAGCAATACACACAACAAGCTTGACATCAACAGCACACACTAAAATATTTCTTTAAATTGCTCAGCAGTACTGACATAAAAATGTTTAGCTTACCATCTGCAGAAGAGATTCTCCTCTGTAATCCAGACAGTCCTGGAAGAGGTTAAGCAGGAGGTAAGAACAACATCATTACAATTAACAGTGACACAGGGGGTAATCCTTTTACCTCTTTATATGTCTATTAAGTATACTTTCAACAAGAATGTGGCTGTCAACTCAAACCTAAGCCAATAACTGTAGCAATCTTTAATCCCCCCTAAGAAAAATACATGTGACACAGAAGTAACATATTGATTTCAATTGTTTTACTGTACAAAAGTATTCAACTGTTGACATATCAAAGCCTACCTGGAAACTTCTCCTGGGATGTGCTTGCTGTCTCTGATTCTTTGATCCCACATCCAGGATATGCTGACCTGCAGTCTACTGTGAGCTATCAGGATCCCTGATATTGGCCAGGAACTCCTCATTGGGTGTTAGTGGTGGTTCCCTAGTAGGCCCTGCCTCAGTACCCATCTGGTCACAGCTCACTGCAGCAGCTCTACTCCATGCAGATGTGATCATGCCAATGGCCCTGTAAGGTGCTTACTTGTATGTCCTGTTGTGGCCACCCACGGCATCAGATCAGCAACTATCTGTTGCCAAATTTGCATTCTATGTGCCATATCTCCCTGTCCCCTTCCCAGCAGAAAAGCAGTATGCTGCCTAATTGTATCCACTGTGATCTCATTCTCAGCATACTCCTAGGTGTCCTAAAGGACAACAGAAGATTAATACACAATACAAAGTGTTAGATTTAAGGTTGGGAATGGAAATAAGCAGCAAACAAGTCACAGCTTGCGTTCCTTAACACCCATGAACAAACTCCACTCCTCGCAGGTACGGAATGCTCGGACAAACCAATATATAGGTAAACACAAGAGGCCAGCATAAACAGTCAAATACTTTTTTTTCTTAAAGGATAAACACAAAACAAAAATAGGTTAAATTTCAAACCGGTTTTCGCTTGGCAGCCTTCTTCAGTGAAACTGGGATATGCTGAAAACACATACACAACTGCCTGTACATCCAATAACCTTGAAATTGCAACTGCAATTATGTAATGTCTCACTGCTTGGCACTGTTTTGTGGTTCTCAGCGATGCACAATGCTAAGCACTGCATTTGCACAATGGTAAGTGGAGTGCAACAGTTTCAAACAGTGTGTGTGCTCCCAATAAATATGATAACTGGAACTGGTGGGAAATCATTACTGTCCATTGCTCTTGATCTATGATAGATGTGGCAGGAGTTTTTGGTGAAGGTGTCATGTTTAGGCCACAAAGATGGGGTGTCCAGGAGTCCAAGATTTTTATTGAACTCCTAGTTAAGAACCACAGTGCCAGGCTTCTGCAGGGGGACTATTCTGGCTCCCAGCATAATTCAGAAGCTTGGGATAGTTTAGCCCACACACTGGTGACCAATGTAGGCATCATTTCAATGACCTATGGAGGAGGAAGAGGAATACCCTTGATGCTTGGATCGAGGAATTTAGGACTGTGGATATCAATACCTGTGTAATTTGAAACTATAGAGAGTACTTGTAAGACTTAAAAGCTGAATATATGCAAACATGTTATTCATAATGGCATTTCTGTTTTATTCTGTTTTTTTCCACAGCTGCCAGTGACTGGGAGGTCAGTGTCTGAACCCATGAAGCTAGATTGGAGAAGATGAGGGAAGCATGTGGTATGTATGCAGCAGAACAGTAGTGTTATTGTAGCATTAGAAGTTAAAGATAGCTTTTTTGGTATTTTATGGAGATGTATCAAATTGTGCATGCATATCTCAACTGTAAAAGGAAGTTTGCATGCATTAGTCTGTAGCATAAACCAACAGTGCAATATTAGACTTTAGTCAGTGGTTGTGGGTTCAAATACCATACTTCTGAACTATACAATACTGTTAATTCTTCAATTATATTTAAATTAAATTTAAACCTATATATCAGTGGCACAAATGCCCTGTGTAAACTGTAATCTGTATAACTAGAACATGCATATGTGCAATATATGCACATGCCAAGGAGTATTTGCTGCAGTCTGTAGTATAGTGTGCATCTGTTATCACCTGGCACTCTTAAAAGTAAAAGTTATCTGTTAGGATGTGGTACTCTTAAAAGTACAAGTTAAGGGTCAGATAATTGTATTAATGCATTGTATGTCACATATGAAACTACTAATCTTATTTTTTTTTCTCCCACCCCAACCCTTATCTCTCGTTTTTATTTTGTTTTGTATTTTATTTTATTTATTTATTTCTTTAATTGTATTATGTGAAGTCAAAATACCACATCACTAAATGCTCCACAGCACAGTGGGGTAGGTCTGCCCCACACAATCCACCTGCCCCCTCCACAAGCTCCAGCACTTTTTCCGAGTATGTCTGGGAGTCAACCTGCTAACACCTCATCTGCTGCCCCTGCACTACCTGCCCCCTCAGGTAGTACTGCTCTGAAGGCTGGTCCAATGGTTCCCTCTGAGGGTAGTGGCTGAAGTGGTGATTTTATTACCTGCACTGAGTTGCCAGGGATGGTACAGGGGGTTGTGCACCACACTGATGGTGCATGCCTATGCCAGCTTGAAAGGCTGCTCTCCCTCATTTTATGTAGTACCAGAAGGAGGAGAAGGAGATGTCAAGCACTCCAACCAGTGGCGGAGTGCAGTGAAAGTGATGACAGTCCACTGGGGTGAGGACTAAATACTCACTGTCACTGTCACCTAGCTTGATGAACATGGCTTTGGAATGTCCTCACCCTTACCCCAATCGTGGTGCCCCCCAACCTTTTGTGTCCATCACTGTCCCTGTCTCTTGTCTGTCTTGTCTGTCTGCAGTTGCTTCCTCACTTACCCAACTTACCTGACCCAGACATTCCTATGTACCTTCCCCAACATTCCTCTCTCTGTCTAAACAAAAAGGATGGGCACCTGTCCCACAAAAAAAAAAAAAAAAAAATCATTCCTTATATACAGTAGCTCTACATTTTTGCACATGCGTCTTCTTGACACACTTGATTCGGTCCACTTGGCTACACAGCATGATTGTGTTGTGGTCACCCCTCTCTCTCTCTGGTGGTGACAGTCTACATTCAGTTAATATTTTCCATATATGTTCACTTTGCACTATTAAAGAAATGGATAGCTATGGTTTTTCCTATCTCCATCCTGCATATTCCTGCCCTGCTTTCTCTTTGTTTTTTCCCCTGCTTGCTCCCCACTTCACCACTGTCCTGTCTACCCATTTTACCTCATTACACCATTCTTGTGTGAAGGTGCACATCTCGCAACAATGGGCAGCAACAAAGAATGGTGACAATGTATTTACATTTATTTAAATGTATTAGATACGGTGGCAGTGTATTTAAAAGTATTAGATACACCTGTATTCAAACCCAGTACCATCTGGACCCAACAAAGAATGTACCAATGCATTGACACCTGCTGCCACATAGTCACTTAAGCAGCAGGTTTATTTCATAGACTCAATACCAACTATCAGACTTTAGCAATATGGTTCATGTTTGTGCACTACTTACCTACATGCAAACATGTGTATCATGCATGTGTATGCACTTTGGTAACCATTGCTGAAACAAGCTATTCGCCATGCTATGGAAATGTATGTAGTATGCTGTATTACTGCTGTTCGCTGTCCATTCCCTCTGTATGACATGCAATTACATGCGTAAACATTACAAACTGAGGGCCCTATCTAACAATGTGTCATATATTTACAATACATCCATCTGTTGCCACCCCCCAAAGTACTGCAACCCTGGTGCCTCAATACTTTGTCCACACATATATCAAGCACAGTACAAAATGTGTGCTATGCTAAGCACATCAATCTGGTAACATGCAGAACTACAACTGTTGACCCATTTGCCTAAAAACACTTATCTGTAAGGCTAGGGAAGGAATCAGCATGGACCATATCCACAGGAAAATAGATGACCTTCAACATTCTTGACCTTATCCATTTTGTTTTGTGAAGCATAGATCTTGTTTATTGAACCATGTGGACTTCTTTCATACTGACCCCACAGACCTGGACTAGGGATAAGAGGACATACCACCTATGTTGATTTATCCAAGCCCTTTGAGATTATCCCCCATTCATGTGTCATACTGAAGATCTCACATGTGGAATTTAAGTCATACAGTAGTACAGGGATAGGCAACTGGCTCACTGATATAACACTCACTCTCAAAGTTGAGAATGGCATCTCCACCAGTAGCCAGTTACCATTAGAATACCACAAGGATCTGTGCTGGGCCATCAACTGTTTGCAAACTACTTCCCTGAAATGCAGGCAATGGTTTGCAGATGATTGATAACTAGATGCACTAATATAGGGTCCCCAGTGATGGTAACCTATTACGGAAGGGGCAGCCACACACAAATGACTGGTGCCAAGTTCATGGACTGAACCTTAAAGCATAGAATAGCTCATTTTTCTCTTTGGCAATGAAGTATCACTCTGTTTATGATATACGTAGTACCCCTCTAAGCTCAAACTCTGTGTTGTGAGACTTGGGAACACATGGTGATAGCAATATATACTTTCATCACTATGTGCCACTAGTGGTGACACAAACATTATGCATTGCACACATCATACATATTGATATCACATCCAAGACCAGGGTGGTCATACCTCTGCTGTACTCTACCCTTATCAGACCACTAATTGAGTACAATGCTCCCTTCTGTATGTACATCACCAGACACCTGCAGCAATTGGAGAAAACACAGGGTTGTGCCTGGGGAGACTCCAGGGCCTCCAAACATGACATATATGGAAAGACTGAAAGACCTATCAATGCACTCAGTATCATGCAGGCTGCTGAGATGTGACCTATGCCTGCCCTACAGAGCAGTCTTAGATCCTGCCCTACTGGAAATGCTGCACATCTGCAAATCAAATAGGACAAGAATAACTTAGCTCAGGGTCTCAACCTAGCCTGTGACATAAACAGAACATGCTGGGGAGACAGATATATCCTGCAATGCCTCACGCTCTGTAATAAGCGCCCACTGCATGTGAATCAGTGCTTCTCAATGACTCTGTTCAAGGGCAGCATTGACTACTGGTTGGGTGATTGTAAAGTCACCTTTGGTGTGCATCTGTGTCCCCCATGGACAGGACCATTTGGTGCTGCTCACAAAATTGCTCAGCTAACAATCATCATACAACTATATTCAATAAGGGTGCTTGTATTTTTATACAGTTAGGCTTCTAAACTTCATAGGACCATTAGGCTAGTAGCCTCCTATGTACATATGAAGCTATGAACCTATTCAGGTCTCCCAACATTTTGTCTCCAACAAGGCCTGCTGATGTCATCTATTATAAGTTCACCTGCTGTCTTGTAAAAGTCAGACTTATGATGTGGCACTTGTGTAATGCAGTGTGTGCTGTACTCTGCATACTTAGGTAGGAGCTCTGTTCTTGTTGCAGTCAACTGTGTGTGTGTGTGTGTGTGTGTGTGTGTGTGTGTGTGTGTGTGTGTGTGTGTGTGTGTGTGTGTGTGTGTGCGTGCATGCGTGTGTGTGTGTGTGTGTGTGTGTGTGTGTGTGTGTGTGTGTCTGTGTCTAGCCATAAGAGCAGAATGCATAAATTAAATTTACTGCTCCAATCTCATGGATTGACAGTATTTTGATGCTTGCACATGTCTACACATCCATTTCATGCAGGCCTCCCAACATCTTGTCTCCAACATGCACTGCTGATGTTATACACTATAAGTTGACCTACAGCCATGTAAAAGTCAGACTTGTGCCTTGGTGCTTGCATAAAGTACTGAGTTTTGTAATCTGTGTACTTAGGTAGGGGTATCATTCTCCCTAGAGTCAACTGTGTGTGAGCTATTGCTTGATGTTACAAAGAGTATTTTACACCAGCATGTGCAACAATGTTGTATTCGCCTAACAGAAACTACTGATGCCATCAGCTATAAAGTGTTGTCTGAGACACTCCAGCTCAGACTTGAGCTGTGGTGCTTGTATAAAGTATTGGGTTTTGTAGTCTGTGTACTCAGATAAGAAGGGGTTCTATTTTCACTGCAGTCAACTGTCTGTGTGTGTGTGTGTGTGTGTGTGTGTGTGTGTGTGTGTGTGTGTGTGTGTGTGGGTGTGCGGGTGGGTGTGTGGGTGTGTGGGTGTGTGTGTGTGTCTGTGGGTGTGTGTGTGTGCATGTGTGTGTGTGTGTGTGTGTGTGTGTGTGTGTGTGTGTGTGTGTGTGTGTGTGTGAGAGAGAGAGAGAGAGCTAGTGCTTGACATTACAGAAAGCATTTTACACCAGCATGTGGGACACATATTCTCCTCAAAAAGTCACTGCTGATATCATCAGCTATATCAGATTTTTGGATATGCAGCACTCCCACCAGGGCAGGGTCAGAGACTGGCTTGTAGGCTAGGCAGAAGTCACCTCCTCCTATACAATAAAGAATACAGTGACATGGCTTTTAATCTATCCACATACATCATACCATGGTTTGTAGTCCCTGTATTATCTTGCTGAGAAACCCCTATGGTCTTTCCATCTGCTAGATGTGTCTGGTGAGGTGCATATAAAAGAGAGCATTGCACTCTAGTAGTGTTGTGATAAGTTTTGACTGCATTGCTCTTATACAATACTAAGACCTCAGTATGATGGCATGAGTTATGATGTGCACAACATAGACTTTCAGTACCAGTGTGGAAAATTGGTGATCCAAGCTCACAGTGCTATTTATATGTGTTCCCAGTGCTTGCATCACTGGGTTTCTATATAGCAGGACTGTTGACAATGCTGTGATTAACATGGAATTCCACTTTTCAGGTGGACAACATTACAAACATACATTTCTGCATTTATTTGTAGATTGTGTGCCTTTGTCACCATTCAGTTGTGTGTGTTAGCTCCTCCTGTAGAATGTTATCACCATTGGTGAATCCAATGATTGCACACTATATGTAAGAATCAGCAAGCTTGGTAAGCCAGATGCTGTATACTTTAGATTGAACTGTTGAGGAATAGAGTTCAAACTGTGAAGTGCCAACATAGATCCCTGGGGTTTGCCAGTGGTGACAGCTCTACTGGTACAGGTCATTTCACCAAATTTCACATGATGTGCTCTGTCAGTGAGCTTACTTGTTACTCTTCAACTGACATAAGGGTCATTCCCCAGCTTGGAAGTTTTCTCAACGATACCTGCATGAGGGATTGCATCTAACCTTTATCCAGGCCTATCACATGGAAACAATGGGCTGTGACAACATCACATATTACCTATGGCATGATTCAGCACATACATCTTCTTAATATGGTTGAAAACACATTTCAACACACTCTCCACATGGCCTATGTTCTCATACAAGGGTGTACATCAACATACATCCACCCAGGTTGGAGGGACAGCACTGATGCATGCAGTTATAGAGGCATCCTGACTCTTCTCAAATCTGAGGTAGACCAACATGTCATCATGAACTACTTTTATATCCGCAGTAAAAACCAAACGGTGCTGGCAAGAGTTACCTCCAACAACAATAAAATGAACAGTAAAAAACAAAGCAGGAGGTAGCAGCCACGGCTATGTAGAATAACAGCTTTATTAGTAAAAGAGGTGAGCGCTTTCATGGCACCAGCCACTTCATCAGACAATCAAAGAAGAGTAAAGCACAGCATTTATACCAAGCTTATCATTGCCATCAACTGCCCAATTAATCCTTAAAGCCATATACTTAGTATAAAAAGTTTTATATCTAGTGTGAAAAATTTTAAAAGCTTAAAATTAAAAACAGCTCAACAATAGAAACAGCATATTACATCATGCAACTTAATACATACAATATAAAAGTATAAATATATAAAAAAGTATAAAAATATATAAAAAAGTCTAAAAAAGTATAAAAGGTCGAGGGGGAGGGGGGTACTACCTACTATTTCTTTAAATCTCTATTTAGAAGAATGGGTTTAATATTGATTTTGTCATTCAGGCCTACCCCAATGTTAGCTCGCAGCCTTATAATCCATTCTAGTTCCCTAGTTTCTACTCTATTCCTAACATCTCCACCTCTATTGTCGGTATAGACTTTATCTATTACTAAAAATAAAAATTTGTGTGTCTCATCATGGTCCCTCACATGCCTGGCTAAGGCATTTGTCTCTATTCCTCTGGTGATATCATATACATGCTCCCTCATCCGGTCTCTCAGCCTTCGTGTTGTCATTCCAACATAGAAGGCAGGACAGACTGTGCAGTGTGCCAAGTATATAATATTCATACTGTCACAGTTAGCTAATATTCTGAAGGTAAACTCCTTCTTTAGATCTGAATGTAGAAATCTACTTCCAGTGTCAACGAAGGTGCAGTAATTGCATTTATTGCAGGGGAAGGTTCCATATCTGACTGCATTTTCTATTCTTGCTTCCATGGGTTGTGGTCCACATAATAATCTTTTTATAGATTTTTTATTCTTATAAGCAAATCTCGGGGTCTCACCTACCAGCCTTTTAACATCATCATCAGCACATAGTATATTCCAGTTTTTTCGATATACTTCCTGTAAAGATCTAATGTTACTTGAGTAGGATACTTGTACTCTCATGTGTTTCTGACTAAAAGTTCCTTCATCTATGATGGTATCCATATCTGAAAAGTATGGCTTACCTATTCCTTGCCTTGCCTCAGATAGACCCACTAATGACTGTTGTATCTCTTTTTCACTGTACCCTCTATATATGAACCTGTCCTTCAAGTTCTTGATCTCTTCCTCATACTTATTTTGATTAGCTGTGAGTCTTGATGTTCTCAGTCCTTGGCCTCTTACAGTGTTCTTAAATATATGTCTCGGGTGCATGCTCTGTCTATGGAGATAGCTATTCCTATAACATTCTTTCCTATAGATTTCAGTTTCCAGAATACCTCTATCTTCTTGAGGTATCCTGACAACCAGATAATCTATAACATCATAGGAATGCTTCATTGAAAACTTAAGGAAGCAGGTACTATTGTCTATTTTGTGGAAGAATGATAGAAATGAGGCTACATCACCTCCCCATAGAATAAAGAGATCATCCACAAATCTCCTGTAGAACTTCAGATGCCTTCCCATCTCAGTCAGTAGGAATTCTTTCTCCCACATAGCCATAACAATATTTGCGTACCCATTTGCACATGAAGTGCCCATGGCCACGCCATCCTTTTGTCTATATAAATTTCCTTCACTAGTAATATCCGAGGTGTGTGCAACAGACCTGTGTGACTTGTTAATGCTACATCAAGTCAGTTTATCTGATAGGTGTCCTCAAAGAGGTTCTTGAGGGCATGCATGATGACAACAGTATCATCTTGTGGAATTTGACCACGTCAAGCCATTTGACACAAATCCACACTGAGGTATTCAGTTAAACTGTCATATGTGGCCATGAACAGCTATATCACCAAATGGTAGACCAGTGTATGACATACGAGGCATCTCACTATTTTGAAATGTGTGATGTGACCTATATGTCAGGTCCAGTGAACAGATTAGTAGATTAGGGGTGTCTGCTAGGCCCTTTCCTGCCCATTAATTAAGTGATGGACATCACAGATAACATACACATGCTAGGCCCAAACAGTTGTGTCAAGGGCTAAAGATTGTGGGCAATCATTAACTCCAACTATGATGTTAGTATAATACAGACAGTATCAACACATGCCAAAAACCGCTGCCACAGCCTTGACGACACCTGCAGTGACAAGAAACATGGAGTGATATTTTGAATTAGGAAATGAGCCTACCACTCAAGTGTAATATGGACATCACACTTTACAATCAGACCAATACATATGTGACCTATGTCCTGCAGTAAGTGGTAACTGGTACATCCACTAGCATGTAGTCGCAGTGCAAACTACTCTCTTGTAATGTAACACAAGTACTGGGTATGTGAAGGACATGCACATCAGAGGCCATAATACCTTCATGATTCTCAGCCTTCATCATACAAATAACTTCACAATGCACCGTTATTTGTCTACCTCTCTACACAGCTTCCAGTCATGTGTAAACAAAGTGTACCACCTTTGTCAAGGTGCACTGTCACACAGCTTATTGGCCATACAAAAGTATTCTTTCTGTGGGATATACATAACTGTCTGATGGTGTGTAACACCACTGAGTTGCTATATCAAATGCATTTGCACTACCTGTTTTGGTTATGCACACACTACGTCCATAGGATTTTGACAACACAAATGACATGTATGTCATTTGTGACAGTGTGAATTGTGCTATCTATATATATATATATATATATATATATATATATATATATATATATCTATATATATATATATATATATATATATATACCATGCACACAAGGCAACTAGCCTGCATTGCCCATATTGTTGCATATAGGTATAACAGTGTCTCTCCTAACACATCCTGTAGATATTACAGTGCCAGGACAGTGTGCATGGTTGCCCTCATAGACTGAGGATGTATCATAATAGTTGTGCAGGTGTGTGTGTATGCAGGCTCATCTCTTATCACTCCACATCACATATGTTATGTCAGAAGCATGGAATTAGTGGTGGTATTATTCTGATATTGTCCATAATTGAAGTTGGTTCTTGTAATGTTTTCCATGATCCCTTACCGGTGTCCACCTTGTTGGAGACCTGTGCTGAGTGTACACTCATATTCAGGCAAATCAATTTGCAAAGATTCACAATATGCACCCTATCCAAATTGCATGTCAGATCCCTAATAGATGTCTACTGCATTATTCATGTAAGGATGCTTATCTCACACAGACATCCTCCCCATTGTTATGTCAGCTTTTGTGACAGTCACAGACAACACATTTTCACTGTACAGTCCTTACTGTACCATATAGATATGTGCTTGGTGTCGCTGCTACAACCATCTTCCATTGACATGCTCTTCTCTGCTGTACATGAGGGAGTTTCACCTGTCATCTTTCTTTGTGTTGCTTCCTACAGTTCATCTATGTGTCCCTGTTCAATACACACACACTTCCCCTGAGTGATCTTTTTACATTTCAGTCCATGTCCTGTTACAGATCATTAACACAGCTTCAGTACAGAATGCCAGTGATGAGATATCATAATACTCTACACTGAAGATACACTATCCTGTACTATGTTTGGACCAGATACTTCACATACATACCTCTGAACTGTCCAGATATTCCCAGGATGCCCAGCAATTTTCCTTATCACATTTTTGGCTCTATGAAATATCACTTGGATGATCTCTGGACTAATGTCACTCACTATTACATACATTTGAGTACATACCTCTCAATTGTCCTGATGTGTGCAGCATGTCCAGTTTTTGTCACATATATGTGATCTTTTCCTCATAAATTTTTTTTCTGGCAAATCATTGGCATGTCATTGCATAGTGAAGTCAGAAACTGATGGCTGACATTTGAGTTTCAAACTTCATGTATTTCAGAAAGTTCATGCTAATGTACAACCTATTTATTCTATCAACTTTTTATGTTTGGAAGTGGAACATTACAAATCTGTCCCTATTTTGGCCCTTTATCCACCGATCATGTATGCCTCTATCCACATATCTTGTGAAAAAGGGGATGACAAGTATGTTTGAATTTTATTCTACCACATGTCTATGTGACATCTATGACAAATATGTCAATATCTCTGGCTAAATCTCCTGCATTATGTTAGTCTTTGTGGATATATGTTGCAGTAACAGACAGCTATCTCTAAAATCGTGGTGGTCTTTATGGCATTCCATGCAAATCAGCGGACCACAGGTGATCTGTTTTAAACAGAATTGTATCCATTTTCACTTGCATGGTTTCCTGACTGGCAACACTTTTGTCAGCCATGTAACCTAACTTAAGCTCACCATGTGTCATTAATATGCATTGCGCACTACTGCTCGCAGCGCACCATCTTGCTAACATGTAAACTCCCTGAAGGCTCTTCGCGAAGCCTACAGAGAGTTTATTGAATCATGGGGATAGTTTCCAAAAAACAGATACTATTGCTAGACTCATTTATACATTCCATTAAATTACTTCTAAACTTAGATTTCTTATTTCTAGATGTAAATTGTTTCAATGTACCACGGACATTTTTTCTAAAACTGTTTGTTCTCATTGTTATTGTAAATGGATGTTTATGCACGGTCAATGATTCTTCTACAGTTGTTTTGCGATTAAAAGCTGGAATATTTACATTTAGTTTATGTCTCAGAGGGGATAGCAACTTCTGTGCAAATGATTTAAAGTTAGTTTATTTTAAAAAAGAAGAGGGTTAATAGATGCCAAGGAATGTTTTTGGCTTTTTGCAAAGATATACAGAGAGGCTTGTTCCTAGGATATAGAGAAAAAAATCTGCAGATTTTATTAACTGCAATTTGTTGAATCTGTATATTTTGACTGGAAACTAAAGCTATACTTGGATGGGGTCTATATTATAAAAACAAAAACCCATTTGAGTGAATACCACAACAGCGACACATATAGCCCAAATCGCAAATACGCCGAACCCCCTAAACCGCTAAATTTAAAATCTCGAATCGTCATAGTCGGCCAACCCCACCGCGCGCTACATACTACCTACCCAAACATAATAAATAAACCATATACATACACTAACTAAACCCTACTTCTAACCCTACACTAAACCTTACATACATTACTATCTATGCACTTACCTTAACCTGCACCCTAATCCTAAGGTCTGTAATTATCGCACACTTACCCTACGGAGATATACCCAAATAAAACAAATAATCCACACACATACACTTAACAAAACCCTACTTCTAACCCTACACTAAACCTTACATACATTAACTATCTATGCACTTACCTTAACTCGCACCCTAACCATAAGGTCCGTAACTATCGCACACTTACCTTACGGAGCTATACCGCAGACAGGCCAACCATAACAATTCGACATTTTGAGTTTCGCAGTTTTGGACATTCGCCTTTTCCGTAGTTCGTGCAATATGTTTCATTCTTTTCTGATTCGCTCAAACAGATCTTCTGGCTTCTAATATAGACCCCTTCGATGACAATATTCACGTTTAGGCATTATAACATGTTTGCTATCAATCTTCTGGAATCTGAAGTCCAATGACCAGCTGTATTGTAGTGCACTTTGAACTTAGTTATTATCTTGTCCACAATAAGTCTCTCTTCTTCTTCTTTCGGCTTTTCCCAGTTAGGGGTCGCCACAGCGGATTACTGTCCGCTCATGATTGGCAGTAGAGTTTTACAGTGTCGAGTTGCCAGCTCGGCGCCCAACCTTCCATAGAAGGCACACACACACTCACACCTAGGGCCAATTTAGTGTGTCCAATCCACCTGCAGCATGTCTTTGGGATGTGGGAGGAAACCGGAGCACCCGGAGGAAACCCACACGATTACAGGGAGGACATGCAGACTCCACACAGAAGGCACCCCAGCCGAGGATCGACTAGAGAACCTCTTCGTCTTTAAATGAAAGGCTTGAATTAAACAGAAGCACAGTATATATGTAATGCCAGAGCCTTTTGCAAGTGATTACCTAGGGATTCATTTAATGTAAAATAGTTTTTAGTAGAACCAGAAGGTTTTTAATTTTGTGCTAGCTGTGAAAAGCCTCAAATAGTTGTTTATCATATTTTCTGAAAGCATACTTTTATTAGATAGGCAGATTATTGAAATATACTTGTAAGTAGCTTTCTAAAGATGAGATAGTACAGACAAAATATAACATTATCATTAGTATGTAAAGCAACTGGTGGATATGGAATTATACATTATTTAAATATGTAGAAAAACAGGCCCATGAACTGATCATTGAGGAATACATGTTATTGGAGTTCCTAATGTAGATAGCTATCTGTTGGACCGCTAATAATTTTAATACATAGGTAGGTAGCAGTTTGGTTGTTTTATCTTGAAAAACAATTTAGTGTTAGTATGTGTATAATAATTTGTTGAACAACATTCTCAAATACTCCACTGAGGACCACAACTATTCCCCATGATAAATGTTCTTTTCCAGGGAGGGGCACATTTTTTTTTTTTTTGCATAACAGCTAGGGCATTGTGATCTTCCCTAAAACTATGCTGAGAAACAGAAAAAAAATAATAGTAATGGATGTTGTCCACAGCTGAAAATGGTAACATCCTTTCAAAATTCGTATTCATGTAATTTAAATTAGTGATAGGTCTATAGTGTTGAGGGGTAGATGGGGCAGACATTTTTGGAAGTGGTATAATAAGGTAATCATTGATTTGTTATAGTATATGACTTGTGTCTTGTGGTTTAAATGCTGAAATCTGTATATTTTTTTTATTTATTGTACTCATAGTTACATACTGCTTCTAAGCCATTAATTCTTCCTCACTATGCCAAAATCCTTTTGAGTTGATTCTGAAAATTATCCATTAGGTTAAGACCTGTACCCAGTTTAGTAAATGAAAATTAAATAAAAAATAAAAAGTAAAAAAAACTGCAACAAAGGCTTAGAAAAAGTACATTGTCATATGAAAACAGAATCATTCAACAGTGTATGGGATCAGACTAATTTTTCTTAGACATTTTCTAATTGATGGTGGATTATTCTAAGAATGGATAGTCCTGAAGTTGTAGGTTCGAAAGGAACCACATTGCAAAGACTTAAAATGTTTTGTACACATGATGGATGTTGACTTACTTGATGTAACACTAGCATTCTCAATATAGTTACTATATTGTCTCAGATCAATAAGGTTGTTTAAGAAGTGAAATTCTTTGAATGAAAATTAGCAATTTCTTTAAGAATTCTACAGATTAACATTGCTGGAGAAGGTATACTGTTTGCTCATTATGTGACTAGGTATATTTAGCTTCATTCAAATTCAGCCTGGGAAGTTAAAAATCTAGACTGAGTAGGTTTCTGAAAATTTTCCATTTATGTATGGCATTATCATTAATGTGATTTTTTTTTTCAAAATTTCTACAGCTGTACAAGGGTAAGCTTTGCTCCCAACTCTTTTCATAAGCAAGACCAAGTATAGTAGTGAAGAAAAAATGTCTAAATCTTTAGAGTGGTATTCTATGAATGTTGGGAATGGTCCAGAAAACTTCAGTATGGTTGTCATATAAATGGTCTTCTTTAGATTCAGACATGCAACAATTACTAGAGGAATATCATGACTTTTAGTAATAAAATTATTAGAATAGGAAAGCGATCACTGGGGGTACTAGGCACATTGGAAACAAATGTGCATCTATAAGGGACATTTGCAATTACAAAATCTAAGAGTGTAGCTATTCTTGTTTTTTGGGAATAAACCTAGAACCCTTTCTTACAAACTGCAGCAGGTTGCTAAAGACAATCTATTTAACTGAAATAAATTTGTTCCAAAACAATTAATATTAGAGTCACTCGTTAAGATTATGTTTCTTCTGTTATTTTTTTCTATTATATTTTGAATAGTTTCTTATAAGATTTTTTGTATTGGTTGGCAGGTGAATGTATGCCACTGCCATGCCAAAGTTTGTATGACCTCTAGGGAGAAAATGAATCATGAATGAGTTTCAACTGTAATCTCTCTTCGGAAGGACTATAGTTTGAAGTTAGCAAATAAAGATTTAACATTTTTTTCTTCATCTCTGATTCTTTACCTACTGAAAACCATTATACTGACTCCTCTGCTTTAATCTAGTCAGCCCATTAATTCTAGAATGTTAAGAACTAGAGAGCCCTTGGCTAGTTGAGACTCTTGTTTATTCATTTGTTCCTGCTTTGTGAGTTTAAAGATCCACAGTCTGTACAGACTCCTACATCAAGCCAAGGTAGTGGTCTGCAGGTATAAAAATCCATTTATAGTTTCCACAGTCCAACAGAGGTCCAGAAGGACAAACACAAGGAGAGTGTGAAGAATGACAAATAATGATGTTCTTTCTTCCCTTTCTTAGCAGCTTTTATTTATTAATGCACATCAGGCACTGTTAAGCATGTCAGGAAGCCAGGAAACACAGCTAGTATTGAAAGAACTGGAACTAGTGAATACAAGAAAAACATACAGAGCCCACAGTCACTGGAATTAATCCAGGAAACAGGCTACAGTATTGTAAATTTGTTTATGGCTGTACAAAAGTAAGAATAGTAGGATGCAAATGATACAGCCAGATTTCAAGTCAGAGGTATAACGTGAATTGTTCAAATGAGGATAAATGAAATAAAGGACTCTCCACCAGGACCCAGAGTACAGGATTACATAGGGAGGGTAGTGAGGACGTAAAGCACACTTGTTATCCCATAACTTAAGTTTCAAAATGTTGTACAATGTAGTAATTATAAACTACCAAATGTAGAACTAAATAAAAGAAAGTTTTTTTAACGTGTTTAGGTCTGAAAATGAAAAAGGTAACAGCACAAATCATAGAAAAGCTGTGGATCATAACATATTTTTCATGTCTGGGCAAACCCAACTGAGATAGTTATGTGCAAAGGACTAGAAACACTGAGTAAATATGTTTATACTTTTCTGTAAGTAGTGAGGTGGAGAGAAAAGTAAGCATAAAGGAGACAACATCAATAGTTTTCTTTAAATCACTACTCCTGACAAGATGAATAAGAATGCTTAAAAGATATATGAAAATTAGGAGACACAAATTCATAAAATATTTATTATAACTTGAGTAATGAGATAATAACTGAAACATTTAGATGAGAAGTTTCAATAAAAATTTTCCATTTGCTGGATTTTTTTTCTGTTCCCTTCTTTACATTATTTTGCTTTTCTGTGTGGAAAGAGTACCTTTATCAACCTGATTTTTAAAGTACATTTGAGTTCAGCTTTTAAAGTTTATCATTAAACACAACAGACTTACCTCATTGTCTTCTCTATATATCCAAAAGGATTCTGACTGAAGTGTATTTGACGGCGGACAAACATAAACTCTGATTTATGCAACTATGAACTTTCCTGGGACCTGACACAAATGCAACTACCTTACTTAACCACAGTTAATTATGAAAAGTAACCCTGGAGAGCTTAGGAAAAGAAAAGTCAGACCCTATTTTTCATCTCAAGAGGTTTATCTTCCAAAGGCTGACCATTACAATAGAAATAATGAGCCACAAATTAAATGCTTATTGACATATAGTAATGATAATTCGCAAATTTGGGATGTCGTCAGGAGATTTTGGCCAGTGTTAACAACTGATGACAAGGTCAAAAGAGCTATAGGTGACACCCCCCATTTTCTTTTCAAAAATAAGAAAAATGTTAAAAGACTTTTGTGCAACAAAGATGGATTTGTTCATAAAGCACGATCTGAGAGAAAAGGCACTTTTAAGTGCCTCAGATGCAAGGCCTGTCCGTATATACACAGTATTAATACTTTTACTCATCCGGTTATCAGAAGGACATATATTTTCAATTCCTATGTGGATTGTAACATCAAGCACTTAGTCTACGTGGTGGTATGCAGCCAATGTGATGACTTTTACATCGGCAAGACAGATCAAAGATTTAAAGACTGGATCCTGAGACACCTTAGGGACACATATATCATAAGGAAAAAAAATGCTTTAGTGACACATATCATTGAGAATCCCACACATCTCTTTAAGTTTAAAGCCCTAGAAGTAGTGGCTATAACTAATAGAGCAGGAGATACTAATAATCGTACGGAATTACGTGAGATCAATTGGATAGTTAATATGCAAGCGCACCATCGACCATGTTTAAATACTGTTGTTCCATTAAAACCTATATTAAAAGCCAGAAGGAATGTAATTGGATGCAAGTAAGAAACTTGCGTCTTTTTGAGTATACTATTGGATGATGGCATATATCTCTTCCAATGGAAAACTAACTTGCATACCAATTGCTATAAGCCTGCATCATAGGAGGTGTGTGAGGAAAAGAACAGTGATTGGAGCATTTTCTGACTATCTGTTTGGCTGCCAGTTTTGTATTGTCTCCAATAAGGAATCAATATTATTATCATAATCATTGGCTACAAATATAGGGGATGCCAGAGACAGAGACATGATTGGTTTAAGTTCTCTTTTTAAGCATTACTAGCGGAAATATGTTTTATGATCTGATGAAGGCTGAATAGCCGAAAGCATTTATCGGACATCATTTTATCTTATTTTGCTTTTATTTTTAAGTTTTGTTTGTTCTATTAAATTGCTTACTCATTTTGAATTGTCTACTTGGAATTTTCAAAGGAATTTTAAGAGCTTGGATTACTGTGGTGGTGTTTCGAAGTTCCCTTTTTTCTTACTTAACCACAGTGTATTTTTTTTTCAGAGATATATTTAAGGCAGAGACTAAAACATTTGCCAAGAGAAATTGCTTTAGCATGCAAAATATATATAGGACACTCAATCATTTCAAATTCCTTCTCAACATCCAGAGATAAGGTGTTCATACTGCTTAGATCCCATTTCATAACAGATGAGCAGATCAGCTGACCTTACTGTTCTGTCCGAGATGTGTGGTCAACCAAGGGCAAACCCACTTTATTAGCTTGAAGCTCTGATATTAAATGTAACTTTAAGCTGTTTACTAAGATCCTTACATATGTTTTAAAAATCAAGATTCAGGCTTATTATAGAGATTTATGCAGTTTTTAAACAGGGAATAGCATGGTCTGCCTACAAGATTTGCACATGACTTCAGGGAGTGGGATGGCAAATAACTTGCTTGTGGATGCTTAGAATGCATTCCCATAATTGGGTCATAACCCTAGAAGGGACCTCTATATGCAGTTTCTTGTTAATAAACTTTTTATTAAAGTTTAACAAGAACAATACATGAAATCAAAATATTAAAACATAATTATGTAACCATTTACAAAAGTCCATAACAAGATTTCTTATAAACAATCAAACCATTAATACTTTTCAAGTAGATCACTTAATTTTTGCCAAGATATATATTGAAATAAATATACAAATCCTATAAATGATGGGACAGTTTTACTTTTCCAATTGTTTGTGATAACTTCCCTAGTTATAGCTAAAATAGTAAAAAGAAGAGGCAGTTGCAAAGTTGGATAAAGTCTAGAAGCAGAGCATTAACTCATTACATCTGAGTGACACCTCCAGGTGCATCTTCAGTTAGCCCTTTCTGATGCTTCTTGGCATCAAATATTACTTGTTCATATTTACATCAATAAATCTAAAACCAGGCTATGTACAAGGTGTTAAAAGATTTCATCTTAAAACTTACACAACGGCAAACTCAACTGCATTAATATATGACCTCTGTCTAGTGCAATTAAATAGATATTAACTGTTGTTTTATTATGTTAATTTATATTGATATAATTTTCACATTTTTCTAAATATTTCAACAACCAAGTAACACAGAAAAAATCCTTGGCCTCATATGAAAGTTCTCAGCTAGAAGAATAACATGTTGCTGACAGTATATGTATAACTTGAGTGGTTGCTGAGATATTGTAAGTTGTTTACAAAATATTACAGATATAATATTTACTGTTTCTACTATGACTTGCACAATTTGGTTTAAGACTAGAACCTAAAGAATAGTACCACTATAAAAATAGTCTGTGCTGAAGAGTTTGCCATTTACACTTCTCTCATAACCCCTATGATTACAGAGATATACACATTTGTTTGAAATGTGAGTACATAATTTGATTCTGTCAAAAGGCTTAGGCTCTGCTCATTGGAAGTTACATTGCAAATTTCCTGAGGTCCATTGGAGTGAATGAGTTTAATAAGATAAAAAAATGTGATAATACATTTGTTTGCTCTATCCAAAAAGGATATATTATTCTCTACTCTATTACCATATGAACCCATCCAACATCAAATTCTTCACCACATCTCCAGAAATTATTTACTGATTTATAAATTAATGCAACTTTATGAGAAGTTAAAAAGTATATGCAAATACTTTTATGTAAATAGATTCTAATGAAGTGAAGAGGCAAATTTTCCTGCAGATTTAAAAAAACATTTTTTTACATCTGAAAAAAGATAACATTATTACATTTTGCAGAATAATTCCAAAATGTCAAATCAGGAAGAGTAAAATCAATTCTAATAATTCTGTATATTCTAGATAAATATGACTTATTACTTACTAAATTACAATTACTACTGAATAAAAATTCTAATATTTTGGGGAACAGATTTCATAAGTAAATCAAACAATAATTTTGTTTTATCATTAACAAATTTCTTACAAATCTGTAAACTCGACCAATTATTTTGGTGTAAAGCATATCTAGCTAGAACAAAATCTGCTTAATGTATTTTACTGCCATTTAGGAATTGATGCCAAAAGAGTTAGCTACTATTTTTAAGATTCAACATTTTATCCAAATTAAATGTTACCAAACATTAATTAGTATATGCCATAGGAAACAATAGAATAAAATATCTTTAATCATATCATTTGAATTTATATATCTTAAATGTGAGAAGGATATAATTTACAAAAGGAATGGAAATAAAGTTATTACCATCATCCATACAAATTGTTTTTAGAATTCAATAAAATTTATTAAGTACTAGTTGTATATGAGATTCTATCATAAATTTATTATTAGCAAGTAAAATGATTTCATGAATACATTTCCATTATGAATCATATGAAGAGTTTAGCCATTGAGCTATTATTTTAATAATGACAGACTTTGCATATAATTCAATATTTAGAAAACATATATCACCTTCCTCCCAACCTTTGGTATGTCATTTTAAAGTCACCTTGGTTAAATATGATACCATAGAAATGTAAGAAGAATAAAGTTTATTTTCTTTAAAATAATTTTGGAAAATATTTTAATTAATTAGTGAATAAGTATAAAATAATATTTTAGGCAAAATTACCATTTTAATGAATGTAAAATTATCTTCCAATTTGTGGCTGAGTAATGATATTAATTATATTAATTATATTTTTTATAATTTACTAACACTGAATCTTTGCAATTGGATGCTATAATAATTCTAAGATGCTTAACTTCTGCATTACCCCACTTAAAATTACAATACCTTTTTTGAAAAGATTTTTTTTATTAATTAGCAAAGTATTTGTTTTACACTAATTAAATGTCAAGCTTCAAATCTCTTCAAAACACTTTGTAGAATGAATTATATGTTTTAATGATGTTTCTATATTAGCAATAGTTAGTAAAATGTTGTCCACAGAATACTAGGGTTGACTAGCAATTTGTGTGTTGGAAGAGCCAATGAGGAAGGGTGGTAGTATGCAGTGGATGCCATTTCATACAATATAGAGACTGTTGAATGGTTCAGCTCCCTGCAAAGTCAACAATTCCCTACATGAAAGGGGAGGGTGGATAGAAACAGAGAGACAGACAGAGGTCCATGCCATGGAGCATATTGGCCAGGTATATGTGTCTGGCTATACCAAGCTGAGGTTCTACAGTAGCCTCTATGGAGCTGGTGTGGGAACAAATGGTTGCAGGGAATTTTCAAATTTTCAAATGCAAATCTCAACAACTGGAGAAGTGTTATATGTAAAAAAAAACTGAAAAATCCATCATGTCTGCTGGATTACAACCGCACACAATTGACTCTCATCAAAAGATGGGGAGCAATATAGTATTGTAATGTTCCATAACTGGCAGCAAAAAGACAGAAAAAGTGTAAAGATTAATTGAGCTGAATATTAACTTGCTAGTAAGTTACATGAAGACTTGAAAATTGTCATGGATGATCTTCTTCACATTGAAAATAAACCATGAGGACCTTTCTCCCTATATAACATACAATAAATTCAACTGTATTACTGCTACAGCACTTCAAGGAGGTTTGCAATAATCTGAATCTTATCCTCAGTATTAACAAAGAGGATGATGATTCTTATTCATCTCAATAGGTGTATTCAATGTCCTGTCAGTTGTCAGTATGTTTCAGGTAGCATATGGCATTACCATATATCTATTCAGTCTAGATCAGCTTCATTCTTCTTGTCTATTATGGACTGTGCTCACCTGAAAAGAGATTTCACAGTGTCTAGATGAGTTTTGCATTTAGTAGTTTGCCTTTGTGTTGTTACAACCTTAAATGCCTGCTGTAGCTAATCTTCCAGAAACACCTACTCAAGATATAAAGTCATCATTGAAAAAGCATTTATGTGTGCCCCAGAGAATGAAGCAAAGAGAATTACACCCCCATACACATCCACAAAAAATAAATAAATGAATAAAGCCTTATAAGTAATATTTTTTAAGGCAATAGGGTAAGAGGTATTGCATTCTATTTCAGTATGGGACTATAGGTTCTATGTCAATGACCCTTGTTATATGATCTGAAATGTTGAATGAATCAACTTGCAATGTGTATGCTGTAAATTCAGTATTATATGCAGATCATTTTTCTATGATAGTGGAATTAGTAAGTGAATTGTACAGTTGTGGTTTGAATCTTGCATCTGAAGTCCACGGCATTCCTAAGCACAATAATTTTTTTGACATATTTTACAAAAGCTATCCTTTTGCAGTCATACTACAATGCAAACCTCAGAAGTATTGGGGCACAAAGCTAGGATCACTTTTACAAATACCTAAACCTGAATGTTCTTTTGCATGATGGGATGAACTTCCTCTTCCTTAACAGAAGCATTGAGGCACAAAGATAACAGCACTTTTACAAATACCTAACCCTGAATGTTCTTTTGCATGATGGGATGAACTCCCCTTTTTCCTAACATTTATTGCTGTGTACAAATAAAGAGACTACATAGAGCAACATCTCCAATATGTAGCAATTGCTACCCTGGCTTAAGGCCTACTTTGGTTTTAAAAGGTAATACACACATTTATTCATTCACTTTATTCATTTATTAACTGGGTAAGTAAACTTCAAAGCATTATGACAAATGTTCAGCAGAATCTGCCAGTCTGATGCCAGAGATGTGTAACCATGTCTGTATAGTCTGGAGTATTTTTTTTTCTCCCGGCAAGGAAGCACCAAGTTAGATGATAGTTTCATCCGTTATGCTTCCTCACAGTGAAATGAATCTAATTAATATTTCACAGTTGCATCTGCATATATGTCTTATGTAACTTGATACATTAGTAATGAAACTACACCTTTGACAAAGTATATTGGTTGTTTCTGTTTGCAAACCTAAAATGAGATCCCACCAACCTTTCATTCTGTGGTTTAGATTCTAGTTCTGCAGTACATTTTCTTGATATCCACAGCAATTTACAATAGCAAAAACATGTGAATTGAATAAAACTAAAAATAAAGTATATTTGATGTGAGGAACAGCAGTAATAAATGATAATATATGTAACCACACAAGGTAACTGCCAGCACAGCTAACTGGAATTGTGTAAATAATTATATGTAATTTGTGAATATAATACGGATTTATACAAGATGTTTGTGTTACAATTGTATTAGAACTTTATGCAATGTGTATATCAAACTGATTTGTACAGATGTTTGTGTTGAAAAGGCATTTATAAAGTGCTTATGTTTGAAATGTATTCACAGAGTACTCTTCTGGGGAGAACAGAAATGTACATGCACTATTGTAACTGTTTAAATGTTTATGTTTTAATAGAGGAAACTGGAAGATTAACCTCAGTCCAGCAAACTGTAAAATATATCTGAAATTAAACCACCTTATGGGCTAGGCCATAAAGATGTCTCTCACATGTGTCAAAGCAGCCAGAGACAAAAAGTCTGCACTAGGAAGCGTTCTGTATTGTCTTTGGGGTAAACTTATTACTACTCTGGAAGCATGGAGGTAGGAAATTGTTTTATGACTTGCAGCACCTGCCACAGATCTGAGCAAAAGTCTTTAAATCCTGCCAGCTTCCAGCAATGGGAGTTTGCATGGGAACTAAATCAGATGACCAGAAATTATATCATTCAGCAAAAGTAATATTTTAGATATTATTTTGAGAAGTCTCTTAGTGAGACTGAGCATTCTGTATTCTGTCTTGGGCCTGACAACAAGAAACACCATTCACCACATCTTCTGCCTTGCTCTATTAAGTAAGTTATTAGGGAATGGTGTAATTCTCTTAGATTCAGTCAGGAATATAGTGAAGCTTAGTTTAGATACTGTTTTTCTTTATTTGTCTGAGCCTGTCCTCCAATGTTATTTTAAATATTTGCTGTGATTTGAACGCTGATGTCACTGTGAATACATACTTAGTATTTTCTTGTTCCTTTGTTAATTATTATTAAATATGTTTAAACCTTTCATTGTGGCTGATCTTTGTAGAGATATTTAAGTTTCAGGAGTACTTGCATATTTATTTGGTGATACCGTGTGGGCCACACCTAATAGTCTTCCTCTTGGTCAAACTACCAATTGTATTAATATTAATTTCACTCACTATATTGGCTATCCTCGGAAAAGCCTTAAGGTAGCTGGCAGAAGTGTCTGGTGGCAGTCATAACTACCTTATATTCTGGACAGAAGGGGGTATAGTTAGTAAACCTGTGTCAGCCTTTCTCAGGTGTGTGTGTGTAAATCAAACCTCAGAGACTGTGAGTATCAGCTACTTGGACAGGGACATGAAGCACTGGTTGGACAGAGAGAGTGCTGGAGGTCTTGGCTTGGTCACGCATGTCTTTAGCTGTGCCAGTGGAGAGTCTTATTGGGAATCTGGAGAAAGATGGAGAAACCAGTCCTGGACTGACAATGTTCTCAGTGAGCTCTTAAGGTAAATTGTGCTTGATTGTGCTTGATGCAGACAGCTGCACCTGGAGATACTGTGTGTGCGTACCTGTTATCCTCCCACTGAACATCCCCCACTGTTGCCTCTGATGATGATTGAGGCTCCCTGATTACTTACCCAGAGGTGGAAGATAATCACAATATACTGTAAACCATTTTTAGCCAAAATTAACTCTAAAGGGAATGAGAGAAAACACATTTCAGCTTCACCATCTGCATAATACTCCAGGAGAAGAAGCAGATACATCTACTGGTAAGAATGAATGCTTCAGATATGATTAGCAAACTGAATGTAATACATACATTGTACCTTTGTGAAGATATACCCTAATATATTACAAAGCCTGAGATAAGGTCTGATAGAGAATATACTCAGAAACCTGGTAGAATGACTTCTACGGTAATAGTGATATATTCCATAATATCACCACCTACTTGCTAAAGCAGCATATACCTGACAGGTGGGTAGCCTCCCAGAACACTGCTATTTCCTCTATGCCAACAAAGTATGTGAACTTCGAGCCATTATTGAAATTCATCCTAGCACTCTCACATTAGGTGATGCCTGTAATACTGAAGGTTATGAAGGGTCCTCACCATACAATAAGGAAAATAAGTTATGCAGGCATAAATAAGAAGTGGTAGTGCAAAGTTTCACCACCAGTTTTATTTGTGCTGTGAATTTGCTTACCTAATAATTTGCAGTTCTTTCAAAGCTAGTTGAACAACAATGGGTTGCCTCATATTCCTGCTGATTATTATGCATCTGCAGCAGGGTGCATTACATCCTCCTAGCAGAGAAGGAGCTCCCACCCTTAAATATCTAAGAAAAGTCACACATCCAAGAATAGAATGAGCATTCAGCATTTTAAATGCCACCATCTTAATTTTCATAACTGCAGTAAGTATCCAACAGTCTTGTAAAAGTAAAGGCTATCCATCTGAAAACATAATAAGACACTTAGGTTCAGAGGGGATAGCTTGCATGTTGTATAAAAATGCAAGTTTTGCTACCAATGTGAAAAACTGCTAATGACGTTCAAGTGAACAAATATAATATGGATGTTAAGGAGATGCAAGGTTACTGTTTTTTTGGCTGGGGTTCATACTATCTTGCCTTCTGTGCACACCTATCAACTATCTAGATTTTTGCCAGATATCCAGATTTTTGGCTTATATTTTTGGTGTGTTCCTCATAAAATGTGTAGCTTTCTGGCAAACCAGTGGGAACTGCAGTCATTTCAGTTTCAGACTTCATATTCTTCAGAAAGTGCATGCTAAAACAAAACCGGTTGTACTAACAACTATTTAAGTTTGTAAGAGCGATATTTAAAATCTATTCCTATTTTTGAGCCCCCCCCCCCAATTATTTTTGGCTCTGCCCAGAGTGGTTGAGCGGTATGTTTTATGCAGTAAATGCATACCCTTCCACTGCCAACATGGCTGTTCACTGGGTTATTGAGTTTTCCTCAGGTGAAGTCATGTCTATCCAAACTGGTCGAGTGTGTGTGTGTGTGTGTGTGTGTGTGTGTGTGTGTGTGTGTGTGTGTGTGTGTGTGTGTGAGAGCGTATGTGCGTGTATGCGTGTTTGTGTGTGTGTGTGTGTGTGTGTGTGTGTGTGTGTGTGTGTGTGTGTGTGTGTGTGTGTGTGTGTGTGTGTGTGAGAGAGCGAACGTGTGTGTGTGTGTGTGTGTGTGTGTGTGTGTGTGTGTGTGTGTGCATGTATGCGTGTTTGTGTGTGTGTGTGTGTGTGTGTGTGTGTGTGTGTGTGTGTGTGTGTGTGTGTTTGTCTGTGTATTCTGCAAGGAAATGGTCCCATATTTAGAACTTTATTTATTTTTTGTTTGTTTGTTTTTTACTTTAATTCCTTTACTTAACCTTATGTCTTACAATCTGGATCAGTGCTGATTCATAAAGAAATGGATTCATTTTATTGTAATCATAAAGACAGCTTGGGCACAATATTTCTCAGACAGTATAGAAAGCATAAAAATGGCAAAAAAGATGCTTTTTAAAGAAATTACTGCAGTAAATCTGTCTTGCTCATCATCAAAAATGTTGGTAGTTTGCTTGAAACACATTTTCACTAGAAAAAAATATATTTTTTAACCATGGCAAGCAAATATTAACTGATCAGCGTTGCTGCTCCTGCTACAAATTCGTTTCATGTCACTTGACCAAACACAGGATAAATTCAGATAACATTTGTCCTCCATTGCCAGTGCGTGCAAGGAAAATAATGCTCTCATTAGATGGAAAACAGCAGGTAGAACAAGTAAGCCATTCGATATTTTTTCATGTGATGCCTGTGCTGGACAGCAAATAGCATGAATTTGTGTGTAACTCATTGAAAAATCTGTCTTATCTGCAAAACTACCAAGTGGATGATTAACAAACTTTGTTTAACAGAGCACATTGTTTGATTTATGTTATAATGTCAAATACAATAATACCAAAAATAGCAATATAACAAACTATATTTTTTGTACATGATATAATACAATATAACAAAGAGCTGGCTTAGTGAAAACAAAGACTTTATGTGGATACATGAGAGATGCATCTGAAGCAAAGAAAAAAAGGAACAAAGGAAAGTATTTGATATCTGAGATATTTTACTCTAGCATGATTTATACAGATATTGAAATTTCCACATGCTGCTTACTTTAGCATGTGTTTATTACCTCCAAGAAATAAAGCAAAGTAATCATGCTAAAGACATATGTAGCAACACTATAAATGTCATAAAATATGAATGATATTTTTTAGTTTAACTTCATTATTAGCTGACACAGTGATTGATTATTTCCTAGGATTAAGTAAGACTGATGAGACACAAATTCCCTTTCCTTTCCTAGTTTTGGAAGGGATCTTACTACATAGAATTTAAAAATATGGCACATATTCTTGCGCTATGTCAATTTACATTTTTGCAGGAGGAAATGATGCATGGCCATTGTCTGATTTTCTCTAAAAGTAGCTCCCATCTCCTTTCATCTTCCAAAAGACATGCAGAACATTGACTGGCAATTCTACAAACTACTCATAGGTGTGTGAGTAGTATATTAATGAATGTTTGTCAGCATCTTATGAAAAACTGGAACCCTGTCTAGAATGATCTCCAAATCCTGGAACCCATTTGATGCCAGAAAAGGATGCAGTATCCCTGATGTTCTATTTATGGAAAAGTATTTTTTCAGGTAAATAGATGGACTTGTGTGTGTCTGTATGATGGCATGAGTGCATGTATGCATTCATGCTCGTGTGTGTGTGTGTGTGTGTGTGTGTGTGTGTGTGTGTGTGTGTGTGTGTGTGTGTGTGTGTGTGTGTGTGTGTGTGCATGTGTATAGACTGTAAATATTATTCTAGAGATGCATACATTAACATGACTGCAGTCAGAATTTAACAAATGTTTTACATTGCACCCCAACCACATCTGCTGCATAAAATAATCATATCTATTGTTATCATTATTAATAGAAAAGACAAGTACATGTATTTTGAAAACAAAAACAAGTATTAGTTTTTTTCCTTTCTTTTTCAAATTACAGAAAATGTGCCATTCAAAGCTCTGTTTGAATTTATTAGAAGCAAACACCTTCCTTTCTTCAAGTCAATGACTTTCTCTAAGAGTAGAGTAATGTGTATTTGCAAGTGCATCAGTGCTATTTCAGAATGAAAATAGATATATTATCCAGCAGGTAGATAAAGCAACATGCTACTCAAGTAGTTTTAATAATTACATGATCAATATACTGCAGTTCTTTAATAACATGTATGCATTCTTTCACTCCTGTTGCCGCACGGAACACGCTCATTTTATTTTATTTTCCAGCCTGTTCTTGGATATATGTGAAAGAAATTCTTTCCTTTAACAATTATTTAAATTGCAAGGAAATTTTCACAATTAAAAACACACCAAAAACTGTCTACATCAATATCATAGTAAAACATTAAAATATGAAGATAAAAGAAAACTGCTTTACATTACATAACTGTTATTAAGATTAATTACAGGGTAATTATGCTGTGACTTGATCCAAGAAACAATTACTGTTCTCTGCAGAATAATGAGCCCACCCCTCATGTGTACCATGTATAATAATAAGTTTGAATTGCTAGGACCCTCAAAATGAAAGTCCTCATTTTATTTTTTCATAAAAAGAATTATAGACGCAGACATTGTAACATGGTTAATAATTCCATAGTGACTTCATTATCAGGCCTCGACCAACATTGTACCTTCATTACTGGTAGCATTTAAATAACAGTTTTGCTTATTTTAGTGCACAATTAAAATGATTATGTATTTATATTCCTGCTCTATGAAAGTATTGATTAATGAACACTAAAGCATGATACATAATGTCAATCATACAATTTTACTTGAGTTTGAAATGAAGAAGGTATGAGCTATACATTACAAATAACACAGTAATGAAATGTGTTTGGATTTTAAAAAATTGCTTTTCATAGAAAAGTTTTATTTTCCTAGTTTGCAATCTTCAAAGAGAATAATATTTAAAAAGAACTGTTACTAATCTATAACCGCCACATGCCAAGCAATGCACTAACATGTCAATAAAACAGCAAAGCTTCAAGGAGTAAAACTGGGTGCCGAACAAAATCACTTTAACTGCTGTTTTTGGCCAATATGTTAGCAAATCATAATATTAGTTGTCATACTATACAGCTGCAGTATGGAAACTTCAATGCAAACAAATCCATATAATCATTGCAGCTAAATTCCCATTTGAAACATTTTGCTAAATTTTAAAGGTTTTGCATAAATAAAGACATTATACTAATTTTTATAAGTGAATTGAAAATAATTTTAAAATGCCAGTCCTCTCAAAGTGTTGTAGTACATGATTAGACTACAGACACTTACTTGGTCAGCATCTCATCTGAATCATTTGTATATTAGATGGTCAGAGGTGACCTGATTGATGACTAGTGATAAATTCATTAGCTGGTGTGGATGGAATTATATCTCCTACTGCATATGAAAAAGAACTGCTTGACCCATCCCCACAAGACTTATGTCTATTTTTTTTTATTTTTTATTTATTTTTTTTTATTTTTGCAGCTGACAATTAACTGCTTTTAAGGCATCTAATTGGCCTTAGGCATGAGTGCGTGTGTGTTCATGTGTGTGTGTGTGTGTGTGTGTGTGTGTGTGTGTTTGTGTGTGTGTTTGTGTGTCTGTGTGCCATCCGTGGAAGGTTGGGCACCGGGCTGGCAACTCAACACCGTAAAACTCCACTACCAATCATGAGTGGACAGGTGATCCGCTGTGGCAACCCTTAAATGGGAATAGCTGGGAGAAGAAGAAGACTTGACAAACAGAATTACCTTAGCTTCCCTGGCCTAATCCTGACCCATATCTTGGGTTGTTGAGGAGATCAAGGAATTAATGGCAGCATCTCACTGTTGCAATGGAGTGTCTTTATCTAACTCCCCACCCCTTTTGTGTTTTAGTCCCATTGCCAGAGAATGGTATTCTAGGGCTGCTGCTGTATCTCAGCCATGCCTTAACATGCACCTCAGCTTGATCTCTACCCAACTAAGTACATCACTGCCTAATGAGTTTCTGGGTTCCACCATTGATCTAAAATAACAATGAATCCACATGCATGTCCTACCTCTGGGTGGGAATGACCATCTCCCCCTGCCCATGCCATCAAGGCTTGAGCCTTTAATCAAACCCAGGCTGTTCGTGTTGCACTCAAGGTTTTATTATTTTATGCTTACTGGATAAACTAACCTAGGAATCATTGTGAGTTTAACCCTGAAAGCCATACTGCAATATGGATTCATCATTATGATTGCTGCTCCTTGGAATTTCCTTTCATGGCAGGTATGAACAGAATCAGTCTGTACATTTGGATAAAAAACATGGAACAGAATAGCTCACAAAACCTTGAAAATGCCAGGTAAAACATACAAGGATACTATAATTTATTAATAAAATTTATAATACATATATATATATATATATATATATATATATATATATATATATATATATACATATATATATAGTCCCCGCCCCCATTTAAGCATTTTCATCTTCCAACTGATACATTTAGACTTCAGCTAAGAATAACTTGATTTGCACATTTAAATGCATACTAGGAACTAGGAACTGGTCTAACAAGAAACAAAAGAAATAATGTATTAACTAATTAAAACTTTACTTTTTAAAATATAACCAAATGATAAAAGTTATAAATAATACTGGATTTCCAGCAAGTTTGCTGTCGCCAAGAGCAAGTCAGTTGTGGGCAGAGTCGAGTAGATTACTTAAAATCACACAGAGTTCTTTCTCTCCACTCCAGTGATCCACTCAACAGAACCCTAAGAACTTGGTAGATTCTTTGTTCCACTTGACAGAACCATAAGAACTTGGTAAGTTCTTTGTTTTCTTATCAATACAAAATCTAGGCTATTTGTATTTGGTGAAGGCTCAAAGATGGCTTGCTTTGTATTTCATTGCTTGATTTTGACAATGTGTGCATTCTACTCTGATTAGCTATCTGCCCGGAAAATACCTATAGGAATATAACAGTGGATTACTGTGAACCAAGAGGTTTTTCCATGTTCTTGTCAAGTTATATCAAGATACCTCAGTTACTCTGTATAGAGCCATCTGTCAGCAACTGGTTATGTAAGCTTAATAAAGCTTTCTAACAGATAAAAAAAGAAAGAAAAAGTCTTATATAGTAATTTACCAGTCAGTGTGTTTTTCAAGACGTATCAGTACTGTTAGGGAGCTATCATTAGAGTGGAAGGTCCTGGGTTCAAATTTAGGTAATGTAATTATATAATTTATTTTGGGAGTGTGTTTGAATTGTGTACTTTTGACAACTCTGTTTGGTTTAATCTAGGGTACTGTTTGTTCACCCTTGAGTACAAATGTTGGCCATCTATATACTTAGGCTATTTTTCTTTGCTATGTACTGCCTTTAATGATTTATTAATCTAGCATCACTAAAGGTAATTTATTTTACTTGAACAAGGTTATTGTGATTTTGGTTACCAGTTTTGTTAAACAGTTTTGGTCCTGTCAGTCATGACTGTTACATTTTGAGAATGGGATTGAGTTTGTCCATTCAGGCTGAAAGTAGGGAGGTTGATTGTCTGGCTTTTAGTTTGTCTGACATGGTGTTGGAAGAGGATGCCTTGGTCTCAGAGAGTTCTACTTATCAAAACACCTTGCAATTTTTTCTTCTTTAGAATGTTTTGTGAGTAGTGTTCATAGTTGCTTCACTTTATGGTAGGTGTTTCATAACTTTGGGGATTAGTTACTCAGGGACTATTGTGTCAAGGGGTGGATTGCTGTTGTGATGCGGGAGTGCAGAGTTTTATGTTTTAGGGAGATAGCTCTGTGCTGGGTAGTAGGATTTTTTAACTTATTGTTTTTTCTGCTGGTTTAGATTATGGTACTGTATTTTTTTTTTTTGTTTTAAACAACCTGGGTTTATTATAGCAATAACCGATGACTGGATGTGGTATATTGAAGATTTACCCAGTTGGTGTGTCACTCTCGTGATTAAACAAAGGCAACTGTGGGTAAATCTTCAATATATCACACCCAGGAGTTGGTTATTGCTATATTCAATGACATTATTTAGGAGAAATCAATCTTACTTTTCTTAAATAATGTCGTTGTATAAGGGTGCCATGGTGTTTTTCTGCGTTCTTTCTGGATTCTGCTCTTTGATGATATATTGCACATGGGCATGGGAGCTGCATTCCCAGGCTAGCATAGTACAGCAGTGCTTTAACAAGCAAGCAACAGAGAAAGGATGATCTTTGTTGCTATTTCTTTATCAAAAGAAAAAAAATGTGTAACCTCTCGAGAGTTTACAGGTATGAGAGAAAAGGGGGGGAAATACAAGGGAAAACAATTATGTTTTAGTTTGTAGAACATACCTGGTTTTCCTTGTATTTTCTCTGGTTTTCTACATACCTCTTGATCTTTTTTATGAAAAAATAATGTATATACATGCACATTGTTTGAAGAAAAGAAAGTCTGAAACTGAAAAGCCTGTCATTATTTAGTGACTTTGTTCCTCAGTGATTTGTTGGAAAAAAATAGGAGAAACAAATTCACTAAATAATGACACACTTTTTAGTTTCAGTGTTTTTTGTTGAGACTAATGTTTGTCGAAGACATCTCAATTAAAAAATAAAAAGCCTGGTCATTCAGTGATACTTTAGCAACTGCACTTCTGCTGTTGTTGTATGCTCAATTTACAATGGGCACGCTGTTTGGACTGACCAATCAGCGTGCTTGTTTTTGAATGTTAATGGCCAGTCATTGTATAATTATGATTTGATGTGGCTAAGTGAGAGACACTGCTATATTCTAGAGTGCACACAGCTGTAGGGCATTTTCAAACTTATGGATCTACTTTTAGTAATAACTGTGTGAATTTTCATCATCTGCAGTATCAAGCACTTGTTTCATTAAGTGAAAATTTAGCGATGGCAGTTCGGTTTCAGATCTTGCTTTTCCACATTTCCTTAATCATTTTGTGGGAGAAATCTCAATACAGTGAAAAATAATGTGGGGACAAAGACCCAAATTAGGGACCGATCATGATAATCCCTTAATCTTGGAAGCCTCTAGATTATATAAGGTCCATTCATCTTCTGAAGCATGTGAAGTCTCATAATGGATACCTGGCATTTATTAGTAAAATCAATTGATTTTGTCAGAAAGCTATTATCTTTATAATGAATGGCTCTCAATTGTGAGATAAAACATTGCCATTCCGTGAGAAGCTGAACAGTTGAGAGGACTGTTTTCCATATAGATGCCTTAATGAATTCCTGATAGGAAACATGAAGTTGCCTTAGTAAGCTATATACAATTTAACAGCCCTTTCAGATTCCTAGAGATATATCCTTGGAGATGGTTAACCACTCTTTTGGTGCTTCACACTCCAGATTAATTATGCACCAAGCAGCTCCCCGATGATGCAATAAAAATGTAATTAAAAAAGGAGGGTTAATAAATAATTTAAGCCAAATCTTGAGTGATTTTCATAGATCCACAACCTATTTTAGTTTTAGCCACATGTTCATCTGATTTAGACTTTGAATGTGAATTTGTTTTGCTCAGTTGTTAAAGGGAAAACTTTCCTAGTAATTACAAATATTTATTTCCCTTCAGAGAATTAAGAACACTGATGGAATTTGGACTACAGGTTACAATTGGTTTCTGAAAGCAGCATACTTATTTCTTTAGCTTCCTTATGTAATCCTCACCTGCATCATCCCAGTATAGATCAAACCTAACTAATCAATTTTATTTTAACAGTTTATTCTTCACTGAACACCTTAAAGAACAGATAGGAGCATTTAACATCTGAGACTAAAGGCCTGTTTTTGAACTTGGAATCTGCTTTTGAACAAGAAAGGACACAATAAAAAAGAGGAGAAATCAGCCTACTGTTGAAGGTGATCAGTTGATGATGGAGCACCCCCCTCCCCCCCAGTAAAACAACTAGGAGTTGAACCAGGTAAGACATCTCCAAGCTAATAAACCTTATCTGTGAAATTCCATCATGGACTTTAGAGACCAGCCAGGATATCAAAGGTAAGCAGGTGAAAATGGAATCAAAGGAACTTTTGCCAGCGGGGAGACAACTGGTAAATGAATGCTTTTAGTAAATTGTAGACATTCAATTCACTTCTAGAAGAAGGTAGCACTAGGATGCTTGATTTGTTTTAGAAAAAAGCTAAACTATTCCTTTCACATCCAAAGTCATTCAGAATCAAATCATAGATTAAATCCCCCCAAAGGAACTATACACTATCAGATAACAATTTAGCTCATATCTAGCCCCCATGGTCATTCCTAATTCTGCAGATTCTTCTCTTCAGGTTCTCATATTATGGACCACATATCACCTGACATAAAAGAGAAGGTAGTCAAGGGAGATTATGTGAAGATTTTCAGTTTTATTACTATGTGTAGAAAGCTTCTTCCAAGGTCATTACAAAAATTTGGGACAACTGGATTTTAAATCTCATGGTCTACATAGGCATTGTAACTGAAAATAAGCCTTAATATGCTCTTCCTCTATTTGCTTATTTTCTCATCATCAGGGAAGTGGGACTATATCATTTCAGTGAAAAACCTATTTGATGAATAACTATTCATTGAATCAAATTGTTGAAACCTCTCTTCATTGAATGGCCATTTCATCAAACTTTTTAACAGGAAAAAGAAACAGTCTTCCAACCTAGCAACCATCACTAAACTCTAAAAATGAAAACCCACCCAAGTGGGGGGCTTTGCACCACACCCCCCTAACTAAATATACCAACTCTGAGATCACACTACAGTGGGGAAAAGGGAAAATTCCAGATGATGGTCAACCGTTGCTTTTCCCAGTGAAAAAGTTTGATGAAACATCCATTCAAGGAAGAGAGGTTACAACAATTTGATTTCGATGAAGAGTTATTTGACAATTAGGTTTTTTGATCACGTGATATAGACCCCAGGAAAGCACATGATATTTGGGAAGGTTTGGTGTGGTCTTGGTAAGATCAATGTTTTTGGAAGTTGAATGCAGTAAACAAAATTTTTATGCTGGGATCAATGCCACTCTGACAGTTGGCTCAGTGTTATGCTTGACAAGTCTCCTTACCTTGGTTCTTACCATCTGTCAGACAGACACCTGAAGATGAAATATTGTTGGTTGTTTAATAATAACAACTGCACTTGGCCAACGTGCTGTTTTGCTCACCTTTGTTCTTATCTCAGGAGGAATCACTCTGTAATTAGGTGCTGGTCAAAGAATTTGCAGCCAGTAACAAACATCAATTAAACTGTGATTAAGAAACCACCTATTTTTATGCAAGACCCAACAGTTAGAACAGGTAACTTCTTTTTTTTTGTCACCCTTGAACCCCAGTGCCCAATGTCCATGATGATTCTACCAGCATTCCCAGACTTAATCCATTGTTTTGCAGGGGATGCTCATATATCCTGAGGGTGTCCAGGGGAGCAGCTCATCTGTGCTGCAATCTCAAGTGGAATCTTTAAATGACTTACCCACTTCCCGTTCCAAACCCACGATGCTTATTGTCTTTTAAGACTACACCCTCCTTAGGGAGCATATCATTGACCATCACCCCATCTGGGGTAGGCATGACCATCCCTTTCCTGCTGCTCCCTTAGCCAAACAAGCAGCTATTTGAATATGGGTCAGCTGGGCCATAGTCAGTGGTTTATCCCTTAATGCCAGAAAACTGGTATAAGCAGGAACTCCTCTGATTTCAAATGAATCCAAAAGACATCACATTCCCTAGTCAGGCTCAATAAGTTAATAAACAAGTGCACTTTTCCTTATTCAAGGGTTTTTGTTTTCACCATTGTTTCCTCAGTTTCAAGAGATACCAAAAGAGTGACAATTTAATGTCTGTTAAAGGAAATGAGAATGAAGCTTACAAACTAATTGAGATCAAATTACAGGAGAGTCATATTGCAGGGCCTTTTCTCTAAACCTCATTTTCCAACATTTAAGATTTCACCAATATGGCTGGTTCTGAATAAAAGAGTGAAATAATTTTGACTTATTCACCATCTGTCTGACTCAGCAGAACCTTTGGTAAATTATTTCATTGACTAGGAGCTAACCAAAGTATTCTATGCATCCTTGGACCAAGCAGCACAGATTATAAAGAAATTTTCAAGCCTCTGGCTTTGTAACTGGACATCCAGTCTGCCTTCTGACTTCCAGTCAAAGAACAGGATTGGCCTTTATTAGGGTTTTTGTTTAATAAAAAATATATTTTGACAAGGCTATACCCATGGTTTGTTGTAAAGCTTTCCCTGTCTTTGAAAATTTTAGCACCACCTTACATCAGACATTCTGGATTTGTGGAATGTGTGGCATCATTTACTGTTCATCTGGCCTATCACCAGTGCTGTGATCATTCACCTTGGATGTAATGACTTGACCAAGATTCCTAGGAAAATTGAATTAGCTAGGATTTTAACAGACTTTACACACATTTCATTCTAGAATGTTGGTCTTCTGGTCTACCTTTGTGCCAAGACATCATTGAAATGGAGTATTAAAATATATAGCTATTGATTTGTTGAGATGATTTATCAACTATTGGGTAGCACTTTTAGCAGAAGCTCTGGGCATCCTGGTGATTGAGCATAAGCATACAGACTTGGCAAGAATTTTAGTTTACCTTCACATGGCTTGTTTGTACTGTTATTGAGTTTTAAGCAATTGTAAAGTGCCATCAGTTTAGAGCCTGAGTTTAGCCTACAATTAGAGGATCTAAAGGGGTTTAGTCATTCCTTGCACTCCAAAGGTTAACTTACTTTATCCATTTCCACAAAGGGAAGCCATGAATGAAGAGTACAACATGCAGAAGCATGCCAGTGGCTGCTTGCTTTGTGGCCTTGGTCCCCTTTTATTCCACATTTTGTGGTTAAATTGGCCTCTTCTTGATGTGAGTAGGGTAGGAAGACCTTCAAAGTTATTACAATTATTTGGCATGTTCTATAGGGGAACTGAGTGACAAAAACTGGTTTGACTGTCAATGTGAGCGATCCAAAGGGGCTTGGCATATGCACCCAGACAATATTTTGAGAGGCCAGCTACAGTGGTTGAAATCAACTGGTTTCCTACATTATGTTCAGGTTTACGGTTACTCTTTTAGCTAAATATTACTACGGGGAGTATTACTATATGGTGCTTATCAAACCTAATGGTTATTTAATAAACTGGTAAAAAAATGCAAAATAGTATGTTTATTTACTCACTTCAGGGGACAAGAGCATCTTGCCAGCAACCTTGTTGTTGCCACTAGCTAGTCACTGGTGGGTGGAGTCGGGCAGATTAGTTAAACTCACATGGAATTATTTCTGTTTACTCTGGTCGTTGGCTCAACAGAACTCCACCCACCATATTTTTACTATTAACTTAGGCAGTTTGAATGGTTACTTAGTGTCCTCAACCCCATTGTACTCCCCCCCTTTTGCAGTTCATTGGCATCTTCTTGAGGTGGCTAGGACAGTATCATCCCCATGGTTATTACAAATATGGCATGTTCTATAGTAGAAATGAGTGCAAGCAGCAAGTTGATTGTTAACTCATTGCCTCCAGTAGAGCTCTTTGAGTGTGTACTTTTAACTCCAAGTGGGTGTGGCTTCAGCCTTTAAAAAATAAAGTTATCACCTTACAATTCTAACAAATACTAATTGACAGAGGTCATATATCAGTACAATTGTGTTTGCCATCATGTATGCTTCAAGATAAAATATTCTGACACCTTGTATGTAGCATGGTTTTAGAATTATTAATGCAAATAGGAACAGGCAATATTTGACTCCTAGAGGCGCAGTAGGTGGTAACTGCAGAAACACCTGGAGACGTTACTCGGCTGTAAGGAGCTTTCTGAGAGGGGTTGGCTTGGTGTATGCACATGGACAATATTTTGAGTGTCCAGCATTGGCTAGGCGATACCAGACAGCTTCATAGTTTGTGTTCAAGTTTCTGGTTGCTACTGTTGTTAAATACTAGTGTAAGGATTTTACTATTTGGTGGTATTCTAAACTAGTGGTCATTTAGTAAACTGGTCACAAATGCAAAATGGTATGTTTATTGACTCAGTTTGGGGGATAATATAAAAACAGAATTACTTGAAATACCGTATTTTTAATTTGCTGTGCATAGTAATATTATAGCAATAACCAATGATGTGGGTGTGGTATATTGAAGATTTACAGATGCTTGGTGCGGTTTAATCATAAGAGTGAAGCCCAAGTGATTAAACAAAACCAATCATGGGCAAATCTTCAGTATACTATACCATGGAGTTGTTATTGCTATTATAAAATGAAATTATTTAAGAAAAAATTACTTACTGTACTGATTTTTCTTTTTTTTTTCTTTTTAATAAAAATAAATAAATGAAGTTTGAAATCCAGACTGTTGACAGGTACGAGAGCAACTGGATTGAGGGAAATCAGGTACTTTTTTTGTTTTGCATAATATATGATTTTCCTTATATTTTTCTCTGTCCTGTCTCTCTCGTACCTCCATGCTGTCTGGATTTCATTCTTTATTATTTTTTTTAAGCTGAAGAAAAGTGAAAAAGGTGTAGCATATTTTTTTTCCATTGGTATATGCTCGGATTTAAAATGGGCATGCTGGTAAGGTTGACCAGTCAGTGTGCTACTTTTTGAATGTTAATAGCCATTCATTGTATAATATTAATTAAACCATGGAACTCTGCAGTGTTTGATAACTGCTACCTCAATGCCACACTCTATAAAATGTAGTTATATTCATCATCTCAAATTGAAAATTACATACTATCCAGCACAAGAATTAAAATATTTTTAGCTGTGGAACAAATCTTTGTGTGTGTAAATAATGCATTCTTTTTATCTTTATATTTTTATTGCTAGGGTATATTCATAAATTATCTTAAATAACATTGGTGGGTCTCACCAGGATAAAAGCATTCACACATTGAGCATAGAGCTTAATACCACAGCAGCAACCTAACCATACTTTTTCTAAATAGATATACTGCTAGATAACCCCCCGAATTTACTATTCTTCTGTGCAAGACTAGCTTAGTCCTGCAATGAAGCGGCCATTTAGGAACAGGATGGCAGCGCGCCATGCATATAAATGAAGGCGCGCTACCTAGGCTCCTAATCTTACATGGAGCATGTAAGAGTGCAGGGGGCGTGTATGAGAGCAGAGCTATCAGAATATACATGCCCCCACAATGAAAAACAGCAGAAAGGCCAAAGAAATGAGCGAGACTGCTCATAGGTGTCCGCATATCCCCATCAACATTCCTCCACGTGTACAACAGCAAGTAAGTACAAATAAAATGAACAACCCCTTTCTTTTTATTAAAAATCTAATTAAAGCTAACCATAGGTGCATGTGTGTGCCCATTGCTTAGCTATGGTTAATACAGGTTAAATAGCAGAAAGTGGACAAAAAGCAAGATATATGCATATGAAGCAGTACAGCAATATTGTAGTGGGCAGAGCATTTGCTTTAAAGGCAGTCATTCCTGGTTCGAGTACCACTGTAGTACATTCCATTTCCCTTCCAAATCACTTGTTATGATAAATATTTTTATTGCATAACCTAATAAATAGCATATATTTCTGAACTGCAATACTGCATTTAATGTAGATGTGAGCAGTCAGTGTCATAATGTTGCAAAGTCCACAGATAATCACGTGATCCATACAGTATCACAGATAAAAATAGAAGGTAAACTGTGTAATGAATGATAACTCCATACATTTCTTCAAATTTCCTCCTCCCTAAGACCCATTACACTATTACTGTCTAAAATGTATCACTAGTAAGTGGCAGTAAGCGGTAGTAAGCACTCTTAAGCACTAGTAAGTGGGTTTAAGGCTGTTTGCACCGGGGTAAGCAATGCGCACACAGGTAAAACAAAATTGAATCTAACTCTCTGTAAGCATATGTAACCAGATCGCGCAAAGCCACGCAAACCTGCTTACAAGTGTTCAAAAGTGCCTTGATCACTCAGTATACATCAGCCGCCATTCTGGGTAGGAAAAAATAACTTAGCTTTGCAGGTTGTGAACCCAGGACCCTGTACTCTTCAGTTACAGTACTTAACCACTAAGCCAACACAATAATACATAAGATTTAGGTTTTAATAAACAACCCTCTCCATAGGAAAACAAGCTGAACATGTAAAAAGACTTTCTATACAGCCTTATGTTGCATACCCAGCTACATTACATAAATATGTGAACTGGAGTACTGCACTAAGCACAGATGTGAGGTGTTATTGTAATAAAGTGTAGAAGTCCCCAGGACCCCATACAGTGTATGTACGCATGAATCATTGATACCAGGCACATATATAATCTGCAATGAATAATAAATCACTGCCAAAAAGCAAATATAATTCTAATTAACTATTAAGCAATATTAAGCACTGCACAGCTCAACTTATTAAGTGTAAGCAATGTGTAGGGCAGCCAATTCAATCTGCCTATTGGTATACCTCTTTAAGCACTGCCATCCTTAGGTAAGCACGTGTGCCCATAGTTCAGCCTATTCAATACTGGCCAACCATGGAAAAGTGCTGGAAAATGGCCGTAATTAAACCCCACAGGTGGGAATGCTTCCCATAACCAGTTGAAGCTTCCTACTGCAGGCAGAATGGCTGGAGTGGGTGAAGGCACTCAATTTAGAGCGCAACACTGGGGCATCCAGGAGTCAAAAATCATGGAATGGCTCCTGGTAAAACACCATGAGCAGAGACTACTGTAGGGCCGGTACCAGGGCTCACAGTATAAAACAGAGGCCTGGGACAGTCTTTCCCGTGACCTCACCAGTGCCACAGGTATCTCCTGGACTGGTGAGAAGATCAGGCACCACCATGTTGACCTAAAGCAGTGGTGAGGGGATGTATTGGAACAGTGGATCCAGGAATTTCTGCAGATGCCTAATGCCCCGGTACTGAGTAAGTACTCATTCTACTAAGTAGTTAATAATTGCCTAGCTTGTGACTACTATGGACAGGTATGGCTAAATATCACTGTATTTCTCTGACAGCTGCAGATGAGCAGGCTGCAAACCAGCAAGCCCATGATGCTAGGTTGCAAAGGCTGCATCGTGAGGCAGGTCAGTAATTATTCTGCATGTACTGTCATAACAAATAAATATAAGAGCTTTAGAAAGTGTTGTACCAGTATAAATAAAGGTGTAATAGTCTGTGAATAAAGGTATAACCCCTGGAGTGCTTCTGTTTACTCTTCTTTCATATGTTGTTGTACTGTTGCATTCTATAAATAGTACTGTTGTATTAAGCAGTGTTACCCACACTGTTTTATGCAGATAAAATGTGTATGAAGTTCTGTATAACAATGTTGGAAGTGCCAAGAGGTCAGTTATATTGTACAACTGAGGGAGATTTAGACAGAAAACATTAGAAAGCTTCACAACAATTCTCTGATAGCACAGTGTACTGTGATGTTAACTGTAATGTTTTTTTCACACACAGCAGGGGTTTGAATCCCGGGAGTGCTAGTAAGTTGTATGCATAATCATACCCCACAACTGTACAGATTTTGTTAGAATGTTCAGATAGAAAGCTGTATGCATAATTACACCCAACTGTACAGAATTTGCTAGAATGTTCAAATAGAAAGTTGTATGCATATTCATATCCCTCAACTGTTCCAATCTGTACAGCACGTCCAGATAAATGGCCCACATCACCAGCCTGTTACCCTGAGAGAATGTATATGAAAACAAACCTGTCATTCTAGCATCTCACCCAAAGTGTATGAGAGCAGTTCTCAAAATATGTTGCATTAACACCTACATCTTGTCACATCTGTATGTAAGACACAGGTTACATATATAATAATCTACAAACATACCATTGTACAAGGTAAGGCCATTGGGTAGTGTAATAATACATGTAAGGGACAGATCTTTGCAGTGACTAAGAATGTTGTGAAAACTACAAGGATATATTAGTTGTTAATTGAACTCTCTCTCTCACCCCTACCATATGTGCAAAAATAACCCAATTACACACCTCAATTGGTATGTGTCAACTCCAAACTTTTGTTGGGACATATGTCTTATTGGTTTATAAATATTCACATTGGTTTCTATGCATGTGTCATGTAAAAATAACCCATATTGGTGGCCTGTTGCCATCAATGAAGCCTGCATGCTGTTGTAATGGCCACTGTTTTTCTATATATGCATGTGTTCTGCTTGCTCTGCAACTGTTTTAAATCTGGTGTCTTGGGTTAATGGGAATATCTATGCATGCTGTTATAACTAATCCTGAAGGCTGTTGACTATTACTAACCCATATCATTCTTAAACCTGCTACAACATAGCTCGTATGGGAAGGCTGGTCCCAGCGGACCTACCCATCCCACCTCAGCTGGCCATGGCACTGGGCACCAGCACGTCTGGGACCCAGCTTGGGATCTCCTCCTCCATTGGCCATGCGCCACCTTCAGGTGGAACTGCCAAAAGGGATGGGGCTTGCCCCCCTGGGAGTGGGGGCAGAGAGGAACCTGTCACCCATATCAGGTCCAGGCCATGGTGCATAGGGAGCTTGATAGGGAGTTTCGAGTCCAGCTACGCCAGCTTGAGGGACGAGTGGCACAATTAGAGGGTGAGCCTGCCCCTCCTACACAGACCCCAGCACAGCAACCTTTGGGGCCAACAAGGTGCAGTGGCGACTGCCCATGGGTGGGGACCACAGTCCCACTGTGTCCATTTGGGGGCTCTTGGGCCTGCGACTTCCAAACACCCCTCCCAGTCCAATGTGTTTCCCCCAACTTGTGTCATATACCACCACTGTATGCTGTCTTGTCTGTCTTGTCTGTCATCGTACCCAACCTATCCTCCCTGAGCATACCAACTCGCCTTCCCCAATATCCCACTCTCACCTTAAAAAAGGGAAATCTGTTCCCAAAGAAAAATCACGCCCCATACAATTTTGCACACATGCCCACTGGACACATGTAATCTGGTCTAATTGGCATCACAACATATTATTGCTGTCCTCACCCCTCTCTCTGGGGTTGGAGTGTTCAAATGTTCCTCCAAATTCATTGCAGCTGTTGCTGTAAAAAAAAATGGGCAGCTATGGACCTTCTCTACACTCTTCCTGCACATCCCTTGCTATCTTGCCTACTGTCTTTCCCTCTTTGTGCCCCTTTTTCTCCACTTTCCTATTACCCCTTTTTTCTTTTCTTTTAAAGAAGTTAGTGTGGGGGTAAGTGGGAGTAAGTACTTTTAAGCAGTAGTAAGCAGGTTTCAGCCTGTTTGCACAGGAGTAAGCACTGCCTATGCAGGTTAAGCAATTTAGAAGTTAACTGAATGTAAGAAACTGTAACCTGAAGTTAGCAGTGCTCACCATCATGCAAACCTGCGCAAACCCACTTACAACAGCTCAAAAGTGCCTTAATCACTCTGTATCCAACGGCCCTTGTTCTGTCCAGCAACAAAATAAACAGCCTCTGGAAGGCTTGAACCCAGGACCCTGCATACCACAGCCAATGTGATGTACCACTAAGCCAAAGTAGATATACATATCCCTGATGTTTTCACAAACATAGCATACAGCAAAATACGTCAACAGTACAGGGAATGTACTTATACATGTAGATGTATGTGTGTGTGTGTGTGTGTGTGTATACATATATTCACAACTAAACCGATATATACCTCTCTCTCTCTCTACTATATTCATCTATCTATCAATCTATCTATCTCTATATAAATATCCACACACACACACACACACACATACACACACACATATATATATATATATATATATATATATATATATATATATATATATACACATATGCTTACAGCTAAGCATATATATATATATATATATATATATATATATATATATATATATATATGTGTGTGTGTGTGTGTGCATGTGTATATATATATATATATATATATATATATATATATATATACAGATATATATCTATAGATATAACCGAGCACATAACAAAGACATATATGACCACAGGCACTGTTAATGGGGGTGAGGGTGCTCAAGCAACATACATATTGCATGTAACAATACCCCCCCATACAACAGGTCTGCCTTGCAATACAATACCAACTTTTTTGACTCCGAAAACCAGGATAAGACATACATGGCCACAAGATGTTTACAGTAGGCCATTCCACCTGTATGATGTGAGGCTGGTATCGATAACATATCATACGTTACAGTCTGCCTACCATAGTGTAAGTACAATGTGGAAGCAATACAACCTTCCTAAGATACATATACACAGACACAGGTATGGAGATACGTATATATGTCTATATATATATATATATATATATATATATATATATATATATATATATATATCTACATACATATATATATATATATATATATATAGACATATATGTAAGTACACATACAGACACAGACGTATGTCTAGGAAGATACATTATTAGAGGGTGCACACCACACTGAACAGCCAGCTTCCCTACAGTTGAAACCTCATCAGATGGACATTGTATGACTCACCCATACAAAAGACAACTGTTGCCTAAAACATATACCAACAGAGAAGTCAAAGGATATAACACCACACATAGGTTTGCATATGTTTTAAAGCTTCATTTGTGTACAATTACAGTTTTATATGCCATGTCATATTGCAGTTTATACTTTGAAATACATACAAACAGATTAATGCAACTGTAAAACAGATAATTTAAGACAGTAATCTGAAAGTATAACATATGTTGCTGTCCAGGCCAAGACCTTCAAGTAGTAGAACAGAAAATACTGACTGGGTCACAGGATAATAATCAATAACAGTATGTAATGCAGATTTATAGCCCAGCAGCCTCTAACTACACTCTGTACACAATCCCTAAGGTGAAAATACCTCAGTTTACACAATGGGATGTATCTGTTACATGACAGATGTGGGAGGCTGGCATAATGGTTAAGTTGTTTACCTTGCAGATGCAAGGTGCAGGGTTTGATTCTCACATGGGGTAATTAGCTAGGCTTAAAATGGCCCACAAGGGCAGTTAGCCTAGTACTAACCTATGAACCTATGAACAATGCATAACTCAAATTTTCACAATTGCACTGACAAACAGAACCGGCTGTATGGCAGTAATCAGCAGGCCAGCAATGTTCACAAGGTGAAATATACGGTAATGTACAGCCATATACCTTAAGCCAGCTTACTACTGATATACCTCAAATGTTGTAACACCGTAGGTTAATGATGGTGCTTACACCCCCCCACCACCAGACTGACTTACAGGAGCATAAAACACTGTTATACACTGACCTCTGCACTGCAAAGGGCCATACATGTGTTGTGCAGATGAAGTCTACATATATATATATATATATATATATATATATATATATATATATGTACCTTTCCCCACAATATGTGTGGGTGCCCAACAGCATTGGAATGATGGCAGGAATGGCAGCATGACATAATCACTGGCCAACACATAACAACCTCTGACTGCATGTCATATGGACAAAGCCTGGTATGTCGGTGGAGGACAGAGGCCAGGACACAGGCCCATATGTGAAATAGTGTTGTCATACACTGAGCATGTCGCTGTTGTTACAAGATAGTCTGCAACACACTCTTAGACAAGAATATGACATCATAAACACAAATGGATGCAGCCACCTACTGATAGCACTCAACACACACACTGCCATTTATCATAGCTCTCAACCTTCCATCTCCAAAATGAGGAACACTCGCCTTCATAATGTGGAACAAATGTGCAAAATGTGGAACACATACTAATGGCTTACTAACAACTTCAACTAGGAAGGTCATAGGATGGTTAAAATATACTGGTTTTACTCATAAAGAAGATCCTTTAATGAATTAATATCATTAATTTCTATTTACCATGGATTTCACTTAAAAAAATTCCTAACACTGAATGTGTGACATACTCTTTCAATGTGGAACTTTGAGGAACTTTGAGGAACATGAACTTTTTAAGACCCCAAATGAGGTAAGTTCCTCGTAATGAGGTACACTTGAGAGGTATGCCAGTGATATATCTGACACAAGACCTGTGTGGTGGACAGACAAACATTGGCCCACATGTGAGAACTATGCAGATAAACTGCAGTCCATAATAAACTAGTATGTACACACAAACCCTGAAACACTGGTGCTATACAATGCATATACCAACACTACCCATACCCTGTCTGTAGTTCTTGAACCTGATACAAATATGTAACTGCCTTGAGACTGCAATTCCACATAAGAGAGGTCTTGCTACCTACTGTCTGTAACACTGCTGCCCACACACAGGAAGGATGTCCACCACCATACAGGAAAGGTAAAGGGACCACGCCCAAATGATGCAGGGATTTATAGTAGTGGGTTGCCATGACAGTGTTAATTGGAAGTACTACACAGCATGCTGCATGCAGGTAACAAGTGGAGGACACTGATTGGTGCAGAAGCCATCAACTGATCATGTGCCTCCCTACAAAAGCCATGCTGCAATCTATTCAAAGCAGCTCAATCCAGTTACTGGAGAGAGAGAGGGAGAGAGACACTCAGACAGAGACCAGGAAAAAATAAAAGCAAATAGGCTAGGCCTACAAAAAGAATTTTGTAAAGAGACATGAGTCACACAACAGGTATGTGAAGTATATATGCATTTAATTGTCTGGAGTACTTGAGCCATATAAATGGGATAGATGATGCTGAATGATTCATATGTGCCAGCAGGTGTTGTTGTTGTAATGATGTTCAGCTGAACAAATGCTGTGGACACTAAAATCTGTCCCTGTGGGTAGTGGACCATAGGCTTCAAATGTGCAGAGCTGCACTGACTGACAAGATATAAGCCATCATACTGTGTGTTATGTAATGGAAAACATGTATTGTAGTGTGGGCAATAGCCGGTGGTGGAGGTAATGGCATAATGATGGATATGTGGGTTTAAGAGCCCACCACTAGCAGGATACTCATGGTATGTTGTAATGTATCATGCTGAAATGCCATAGGTGTGTAATAGGTGTACCTGCAATCTGTGTGTGTATATATGTATATATATATATATATATATATATATATATATATATATATATATATATATATATATATATATATATACATACATACATCCCCTCATGTTAGGCTGTGTTCATATGTGGCACCTGTGTTGTAGCAAGGCAAAACATACCAGCTGTGCAGGAAGGAGAGTTAGAGATTGTAGACCTGATGTCTGAATGTACCCCATATATATCTATCTATCTATCTGTCTATATATATATATATATATATATATATATATATATATATATATACATATATATATATAGTCATATATATATATATATATATATATATATATATATATATATATGTGTGTGTGTGTGTGTGTATATATATATATATATATATATATATATATATATATATACATGTATATATATATATATATATATATATATATATATATATACATATGTTTGTATATTTGAAGATATATATATATATATATATATATATATATATATATATATATATATATATATATATCTACATGTATTTCTACAGATATACAGACACCTACATGTATATATATATATATATATATATATATATATATATATATATATATGTGTGTGTGTGTGTGTGTCTGTGTCTGTCTGTCTGTGTCTACATATATACAAACACACACACATGTGTAGATATATACATGCTCCATATTTTTGCATCACAGTGCTGCATGCTATGTGGGAGGGGATATCACACATATCAATGAAAACAAATTTACAGCAGTAACTATGTGAAACATGGACAGGTATGTCACTTGTGAGCCCCTTGTTGGGACCTCATTGTCCTTGTCTGTGAAGGTGGGATTGGGAATTTGGAGAAGGATAACAGGTATAGTTGTTGCGGTTGTTTGGGTTGGTTGATAGAGAAGAGAACGTACAGGGGTGGTATATGACACATTTGGTGGGCAAACACCCTGGATGGTGAGAGTTGTCTGTAATGTGGAAGCCACATCAACCCCCATATGGACACAATGAGAACAAGGCTCCCACCCATTGACAGTCACAACAGCAGTTTCACAGACCTAAAGGTGCCTGGGCTGGAGTCTGAGCTGGAGTAGCATGTGGACCCTGTGAGTGTGCACTGAGGGCTTCATTGTGCTGTAGCATATCCCCCTGGCTTGTGTGTAGATCCCTTTACACCAAACCCTTAACCTGACCACAGGTTACAGGATCATGTCTGTATATGCCCCCAGGGTGGAGGACACCATCTCCTGAGGAGGTTCCACCTGAAGGTAGTGTGGACAAGTAGGCCCCAGTGTGGGTCCCACATGTGATGTGGCCTTTTAACATGGCCAGATGATGTTGGAGAGGTGGCTGTGCTGGCAAATATCCCCTAATCTTGCTATTGTGTCACTGTTATAGAACATATGTGGGAAGGAATATTCTACACAATCCCTGAACCTGTCCAAGAGCATGCATAGATATTCCCAATAACACAGAATGTCAGATGTGCAGTAATCACATAGCAAGCATACCACATGCATATATGGAACCATAGTGGCCTGACAATGCCATGCAGTTTGTTGTTGCAGATTAGGAGGAGGGGGCAGAAATGTGTATTAAGAACTACGGTAACTTTGCTGTATGATTTGCTCAGATATGTTTCCATCTTTATGTCTTTCAGGCAACATGAACATAGGGAGGCTTCCAACATACTCTGCCGGAGAAATGGAAGTCATCCTTGGATACCTCACCAACCACTACCCCATACTGTTTGGAAGGGGCGCAGAGGACCAGCAGGAATGGACCATCCTGTGGAATGACCTAATCCACAGGGTCAATGATGTCGGACACCATAACCAAAGTTTTGAGCAGGTCTGGCATCGTTGCTCAGACCTGCTTTGCAATGCCCGCTGCCATGCTGCTGCAGTCCGGGGGGATCACCTTGCAATGGGGGGGGGTCATGCAGAGCATCCCCCCCTGACATGAGTGGAAGAACTACTCAGCAGCCTTGGTGCACCTGCCCATAGAAATCAACATCAACTGCCAGACAGTATTTTATAGGTAGGTGCTACCTACGCACCAGCTAAGGAGCATGCTGGTAAGATCACAGGGACATTAGTAGACCATTGTTGCATATGCATATGCATCTGTATAGGTAGAGCATCTTCTTCTTCCTTCAGCTTTTCCTAGTTAGGGATTGCCACAGCGGATAACCTCTTCGCATTTCTACCTGTCATCTGCATCTTGCTCTGTCACACCAACCACCTGCATGTCCTGTCTCACCACATCCATAAACCTTAACTATGACCTTCCTCTTCTCCTCTTACCTGGCAGCTTCATCCTTAGCATCCTTTTTCCACAAATAACCAGCACCCCTCCTCAGCACATGTGTAAAGCAATGCAATCTCGCCTGTCTGGCTCTGGCTCAGATCTGTCCAACCTGGGCTGACCCTCAAATATATTTATTCCTAATCCTGTCTACCCTCATCACAACCAGTGCAAATTTTAACATCTTTAACTCTGCCACATCCAGCTATGATATCTGCCTTTTTGTCAATGCCACAGTCTCCAACCCATATAACAGAGCTGGTCTCACTACCCTCTTATAGACCTTCCCTGTCACTCTTACTGGTACTTGTCAGTCAGAAATCAGTCCTGATACTCTTCACCACACACTCAACCCTGCCTGTACTGTCTTCTTCACCTCTCTTCCACACTTGCCTTTTCTCTGAACTGTTGATCCCAAGTATTTAAACCCATCCACCTTTGCCAGCTCTACGCCCTGCAACCTCACCATTCCTCTATCCTCCCTCTCATTAACACACGTATATACTGTCATAGTCCAGCTGACCTTTCTTCCTCTCCTCTCTAGACCATATCTCCACCTCTCCAGGGTGTCCTCAACCTGTTCCCTACATATCACAATGGCATATGCAAACATCATAGTCCACGGGGACTACTGTCTGAACTTGGCTGTAAACCTGTCCATCACCACCACAACTAAGAAAGGGCTCAGAGCTAATCCTAGATGTAATCCCACCTCCACCAGAAAGGCATCTGTCACTCTCACTACAGATCTCAGTGCTGTCACACTACCCTTGTACAAATGCTGTACCACTCTAACATATTTCGCTCCCACTCCTGACTTCCTCACACAATACCACATCCCCTCTCTGGGCACCCTGTCATATGTTTTTTCTAAGCCCACAAAGACACAATGCAATTCATTTTGACCTTCCCTGTACATCTACTTCAACACTCTAAGAGCAAACATTGCATCTGTAGTGCTCTTTCTTGGCATGAAACCATACTGCTGATCACTAATAATCACCTCCCTTATTAAACCAGCTTCCACTACTCTGTCCCATGATTTCATGCTGTGAATGGTCAATATTACCCCTCTGTAGTTACTACAGCTCTGCACATCACTCTTATTCTTAACATCCAGTACCAAAACCCCTTCCATCCACTCATCAAGCGTCCTCTCACATTCCATGATTCCATCAAACAACCCAGTTAAACATGTCACCGTCATGTCTCCTAAACACCTCCAAGCATCCACAGCTATGTCATTTGGACCAACAGCATTTCCATTCCTCATCCTCTTCATAGCTATCTGTACTTCTGCCTTGTAGAGCATGCATATCTGACATGTCATAAATATCGTTTGCTGCATAGTAGTAATGAACAGATGTGCATAACTGCTAGTATTGTGGACTTGTACCATTGATGCAGTGTAATGCTGCACCCACCCTGTAGCAATGCCACAGCCACTAACATTGCATCTCTCACACTCTTATGCAGGTCCCTTCAAGATACCACCAAGGTAGCAGCCTGTGGCTGGTGAGTATGGTTTCCATTGATGCTTGCAAATACACAGGGCATGTATCCACACATCTAACACACCTACATGCTGTGCATGTTCATGTATTGTTGCTATGAAATGCACTGCATCACAGTGGAGACCATGATGGGGTATTGGAAAGGTATGTCAGATGGCTGCAAGATAACAGACATCCTGTCATTGTGAAGTTTGTCCACAGGGATTAACATAATGGTGGCACACACAGCCTACAGTGGGGACACATTTGAAACATCACCCTTGTACAGTGCACCAACAGATTATATACCAATATTACAATGGCAACTGTTACAGATGTACAGTATGGCATAATGTATTAGTGTGGTCCACATTATTAGCTGGGACGTGGCTGTAACATGTGCAGTGCAGTGTATGGTGCAGTGCAAATTGACATATGTTTAGCCCATACCTGTCAAGCATCTGTGAAAAGGCTGAAGGTGGGGAGGGGTTGTCAGCATGACACACCAGTGCACTGCAGCAGGGAGCCATAAGGATGGTAAGAATGGCTGTATCTGCACACAGATAGGGTCAGTAACTGTGGCAGATGTAACTCTACACTCACAGAAATAGTGATGGCAGTGTGTGAACTCCAAGGTGTGTGCATATGAGTAGACCCTGCAATCATGCACAGTTGGGGAACATGTGTAGGCAGACTGACCATACACAAGCAAATGCAGATGGGCCATGCTACTATACCCCTTGCAGGAATAGTGACTGCTGCAGTACACAAAGCAATGGGTGCAGGAAGATGTCATGATAATCATGTGCACACAGGTATGTAGTGATGTTGTCCCATGGCAGATCAAGGAATGGTGCATCACATCAATAACAGTGTGTAGACTCCCCATAGCCACAGTATGATCTGGCAGTTGCCAGTGTAATACTATTGGATTGTTCATACATGGTCTGCTAATGTTGAGAGCTGTAAACCACACATCAAACATTCACAACTGACATCTGACCACACATCATCCCAGGTATGTTTTGCTGGAAAACATAGAAACTGTGAGCATTACAGCTGACATGGCTGGCACAGTAATACACATGCAGCAATGGGATGTACACCTGTTAGTTTTGGTGCACAGTACATGGCAGGGTGCATAGCAGGTGCACAGCAATACTGCGTACACGGGTGCAGTGTTCCCCAGGGGAAGGGGTATCACCTACTAACACAGGCCATTCCTCACACACATGTATACTGTTGCTAGCATGGATTGACTATAGCTGCACTGCATGCTGTTGTTTACCATATGTTACACATGTTGACAGTTGGGTAATGGGAGGACTGTGTGCACTATCACTGTGCAACCTCACGTGTGTGTGTGTGTGTGTGTGTGTGTGTGTGTGTGTGTGTGTGTGTGTGTGTGTGTGTGTGTGTGTGTGTGCGTATGTGTGTGTGTTCATTTAATCTGTAGATTCAATGTGGTGTAGTGGAGGGAGGTTGCTGCATGTAGAATGCCTGTGTGCATGTGTGTGTGGTTGTGTGGGTGGCCATGCATACACATGTGTGACAGTGGAGTTTTTCATACAACAGTACTTCCCTTTGCAGTACATGGACACAGACTGACACAAGGCAAAACAAGAATACTTGTCTGATATGCAATCACAGGACAGGTGATACTCTACTAAGGTCAGTAGCATGGAGCACGCATTGGGAGGAGAATTAGATACCAGGTATACCCTCAATATCACATACAGCAGGGAGGTAAGTGACAGCCCATGTAGGCAGCACTACAGATGCATTGGGGAATTGCTAGACAACAGCAGGGAGTGTATACATATATCACAGTTGTCACATGATAGGTTAATTGTGCAGCATGTCAGGCATGTACTGAGCAATACGTATACATGACAGTACAGTGTGTGACAGTATGGAGGGAACGTATCTGCACCTCACATATAGGGGCCAAGCTCACAAAATCCTAACATACACAGGGTGACCACTGACTGATAGCAGTGAGGCTAAGTACAAAGTACTACACTCAGAGCATGGACTTAATGGAGTAACAGGTCTTGTGCTGTGGCCACATTTGTAGGCATTTAGAGGAATGAGATGTTAATGACTGGCATTAAAGAATGCATGTCACCAGGTGTGATGTATAATGGGCAACATAAGGGAATAAACATGGGACTGTCTATAGCATCACAGACAGGTAGGTATTAAGTTGGAGTGTGTGTGTGTGTGTGTGTGTGTGTGTGTGTGTGTGTGTGTGTGTGTGTGTGTGTGTGTGTTTATGTGTGTGTATTGTTATGCAATGCTGGACAGGTCTTAAAGTGCATTTCTATCTCCCCCCACAGGTGTCAAGGTGGGTCAAGGTCCCTCCTGCAGGCTACCTGATGTTGGTGTACATGCAAACACTGACAATGATGAGACTATGTTTGAGGCACAGGTGGGTTTGTCTGGGGTCAACACAGTGCTAATAGTGGACATCCCCCTCTTAGCCACCCCACCCCCACACACAGTTTCTGTGCCTATACATACCCCATCACCAGTGGCCACAGCTGAGGGATAGTTCGTGGCTAGTGGCAATGCACAGGGTAGTGTGGTGACCATACCAGATGTGTCTGTCCACAGCAGACATAGCCAAATGTCCGGTAGGCCACCACATAGGCGGATGTGCCAGGGTGCTCATGGTAGGGCCACTGTTTATCCTGCCGCTGGCAGACGCACCACAACTGGTACCACCAGGCACATGTTTCAGACTGTCATGGAGGCACAGACACATATGGAAATGAACACAAGACAGGGCCTGAGGCTACAGAGGGCTGCTTACTCATCTGTAAGTGAGAACATCCGTGAACTTCCTGCTGCCCTCCATGAACACAATGAGATCATGGATAGATTGTGGGGTGAGATGGTGGGATTCCTCGACCATGGTATGTCCGTGCTCGAACACCTGGTGGGAGTGGTGCGATGGCCACGTGGACATAGGCCGGATACACCAACATCTGGAAGTCGACGTGGACATGCTAGGACACAAAGCCACTCCCGTAGTGGAAGTAGTAAACCCCAGCAAATCACTGGGGTTGCTGTCAATACCACACCAAAGCAGGCCTCGTGCACGTGGCCCTGGCCAGTACCATGCGGGACATGGTTCCAGTGGACACCTGTCATCATCAGGGGAGAGCAGCACCTCAATGCCTGTACCTGCATGTGCCCATGGAACCCCTGGCAGGCATAGTCACCGTGTCCATGGCTGGAGGCAGTGAACTGCACACCCTGCCAGGTATGGTCTACAGTTGTCCAAAAACACCTGTTTAGGGCAGCCACATGGCAGAACCATGTGCATGCATACTCACACACTATGCACTCACCTAAGCCAACACCATACCGACACACACCACATCAGCATGCCCTGTTCCAATAATTCAACCCCTCACCCACACACATGGTGTCAAGTGTATAGACCACCCTCGGCTTCTGGCAAACCAGCAACACACCCTGTGCATATGATGATACATGTGCCACATCCCTATCATCCATAATATCAATGTAGAGACAGGCTAATATGGTTCTGATGCACAAGGTGACTGCAATACAGTGCAGCAATATGCTGCAGTATAACATGTTGTTAGTAGTAATGTGTAATGCATACATGTCAGGTAGTGTAGCCATCCAGCTATGATGCATGTCAGCTGTTAATAACACTGGGTGATTGTGATCTCCATAATGCTATCCATATGTGTTGTAGGTGTACATATGTCAGCAGGAGGATGGTCTGCAGTCAGATTCTACAAGGGTTATGACACTGTGATGAGACCATGGCTGTGACATATCTGGAGTACAGTTGCAAACATGTCATAGGTTTCTATAACAGTTAGTGCCTGTGCCACAGAGACAGGTGGCCCACTGGGATATGTATAATCTGCAACCTTATGTAGACCCATCCGCATACACTCACACTCTTACTTGGCAACACTCTTACTAGACCCCCTACCTACGTATGTAGTGCTAGTGAACTGTGTGGCTTTCATTGCACACACCACACAACGTATAGGGTGAGGTGTGCACCAGCTTGCATGTTACTTGCAGAACATACACAGACATGTACAGTATGGTAATGGGTGATGTAATGGTTGCATACGGATAATACATGGTGTGACATCCCATCATACACACATTGACAGACACATAACAGGCAGACACACATCCAAGAGAACTGGGCCCATTGGTGATAACTAACTAGTCCATGTGTCCAGTGTGTTACAGGTAGGCTGCACACAGCACATGTGTAACTCGCCTGTATTGTGGTGTCACTTACCTGTATGGTTGATGGTGGCATTGGTCAACATAAAGTGGTATATGGGACATATACTGGGTGTACCATGGTGTAATAACAGTGTACACAGGACCCACATCCCCCATTGGTTATTGTATGCACTGCAACCCATGATGACACAACACAGGAACACAATTATGGATGGATGTTAGCTATTGCTTAGTTCTGTCATATTTAGTATAGCAATATTTGAAACCTTATATGCAGTGTTATCTTCATTTTAGGGGTCAAATAGCTGTTGTGGCTCCCGATGACTTTTCTTTGGTCGGAGAGGGGGCAGACATGACTCCTGGAATACTCAAGGTTGCAGGCTCCTGCCCTATGTACACAGACCACAGTACTGTACACACAACCACAGACTGTCCAAGTCATGTCCTCAGTAAAAGCCAATACTATACACAGCATGTCCAGCAGTCTGTTATCTGACTGGCTTATCAGGTATGATGCCAATGAATAATGGTGTACAGAACATATATGCACCATATATATGTGGGCTTCATCTGCACAACACATATGTGCCCCTTTGCAGTGGAGAGGTCAGTGTATGTAACATTGTTAAATGCTCCTGTAAGTCAGTCTGGGGGTGGGGGGGTGGGAGCACAATAATTAACCTAGGGTGTTAAAACATGCAAGGTATATCAGTAGTAAGCTGGCTTAAGGCATGTGCCTGTATATCAACATACATTTCACCTTGTGAACATTGCGCCCTACTGATTACTGTCATACAGCCTGTTCTGTTTGTCAATGCAATTGTGATGATTTCATTTATGGATTGTTATGTAACAGATGCATCCCATTGTGTCAGCCTAGGTCTTTTCTACCTAGGGATTGAGTACAGAGTGCAGTTAGAGACTGCTGGCCTGTATATCTGCATTACTTACTGTTGATTGATTGTTATTCTGTGGCCCAGTCTGTCTTTCCTGTTGTACTACTTGAAGGCCTTGATGTGGACAACAACATATGTTATGCTTTCAGATTACTGTAATAAATTATCTGTTTGAGGTCGTCATTCCTCTCTTTGTATGTATTTCAAAGTCAAACAGCTATATGACATGGCATATGCAAATGTATTAGTACACAAATAAACCTTTAAAATGTATGCAAACCTGTGTTGTGTCACATCCTTTGACTTCTCCGTGGGTATATGTTTCAGGCAACAATCGTCTTTGGTATGGGTGCCTCATACACTGTCCATCTGAAGAGGTTGCAACTGTAGGGATACTGGCTGTTTAGTGTAGTGTTCACCCTCCAATTATGTATCTTCCTAGACATACATCTGTGTGTGTATGTGTAGTTGCATATATCTATCTATATATATGTATGTATATATATATATATATATATATATATATATATATATATATACACACACACACATATATGTATCTGCATACCTGTGTCTGTGTATCAGTATCTTAGGAATGTTTTATTGCTGCCACATTGTACACTCATTATGGCAGCCAAACTGTAATGTATATGTTATCGATACTAGCCTCACATCATACAGGTGGATGGCTTACTGTTAACATCTTGTGGCCATGTAGTGTCAGGTCCTGGTCATGGGATTTGCACCAGTTGGTACTGTATTTCAGGGCAGACCTGTTTGGCTGGGGGGGGGGTAGAATATCGATACGTGTAAGACGTATGTTGCTTGAGCCCCCTCATTCCCATTAATGGTACCTGTGGTCATATATGTCTTTGTTATGTGCTCTATTTTATCTATAGATATCTATCTGTATATAACTAAGAATGAATGTCATGACAGAAAAGCATTCAAAAGGAAATAAAAGGAAAACAATGGCAACTCATGTATTATTTAGCACTTTTATCTTATTTAATATCAAGACGTATTCAGAAAGACATGTTTCAGTAATACAATCAATCATTTAAACATTATCTACATATTTTGAGCTGTTTATTTACATTAGCTAAACAGTTCCTGTCCAATGATAAAGCAGGACCTGTAGTCCTGTAAGGTGCTGTGTGCACCTTCATTATCATTACAAAGGTGAAACACAGAGAAACCTGTAGTGTTATGTGTATATAGGGAACGTGTCCATCACGTATACCTGGAACCTAACCTTGTAGGAGTCATGTGCCAACTGGGGTTGTGTGCAACTTGTATAGCTGGAAGACAACAGGAAAACAACAGATGAGTGCACGTCAAGGGGGTGTGCTACATGCTCAGAAGGTCAAGCCTGGATCATCAGTTAAGTGGAACTGGGAAATGAGGCTGGGTAGGGCTGGAAACATATCACTGCTTCTCAGACTGGAGGCCAGATACTACCAGTGGGATAAATACTGTTGACTCACTAAGTGTAATCTTGAAACCAAGACAGGTCCGTCCCAAATGTGATGACCTACAAATACAAATGGATTATTTGGGTTAACTTGTGTCTGCAAAGGTAGATATTCTATGTGTGTAATGTGGACTAGGATGTAGGGAAGCCTGAATATGCTTGGGTCGAGACAACATCTATGTTAGGTCCCTAGCAGTGAAGACAGGTCAATGTGTAGAGGTGTGAACATGCCGGCCTAGCACCCGGAGGATGGATGGTTAATGTGGACATGGGGGTGTGTTGCATGGAGCAATGGGTATGAAATTATGGATCGAGACGTGTCAGGGTTGAATGGACCTGTTTTAATCAGACCGCCTTGTGGAGGTAAGTGAGAAAGGGGGGGAGGGGGATATTGGGACAGTAACAATGTGGTTGTGTAACAAAGAGATGAACATATGGCCGGTGCTGGGAGGGTGCACCGGAGGTATAGTAGAGTGGAGGCCGAGGAACAAACCTCGGGCTTAGTCAAATGAAATAGGTAAAAAATTTAAAAAATTACTTTCCAACATTAATAGACCTAGTTGGGTCACATTTCAATACTTTAGGTGTTAATATGACACACTTCTGATCAGATCAAGTCCCACTACATTTGAATACTTTCAATTATTTTTTGATTCTGTCATACACGCGCACACACACACACACATATATATATATATATATGTATTTGTGTGTGTGTGTGTGTGTATATATATATATATATATATATATATATATATATATATACACACACATACATATATTACTGTATATATATATATATATATATATATATATATATATATATATATATATATATAGTTGTATATATGTATAGCTTTATGCATATATATATATATATATATATATATATATATATATATAGTTGTATATATGTATAGCTTTATGCATATGTATATATATATATATATATATATATATATATATATATATATATATATATATATATATATATATATATATATATAGTTGTATATATGTATAGCTTTATGCATATGTATATATATATATATATAGTGAAAGAGGTATATATCTATTACATCTACATGTATATGTACATTCCCTGTACTGTTGTCTTATTTTGCTGTATGCTATGTTTGTGAAGACATCAAGGGTATGTATGTCTGCCATGGCTGAGTGGTAAATCGCATTGGTTGTGGTATGCAGGGTCCTGGGTTTGAGCCTTGCAAAGGCCATTTATTTTGTGGCTGGGCAGAACATGGCCCATTAGATACAGAGTGATTAAGGCACTTTTGAGCAGTTGTAAGCGGGTTTGTGTGGGTTTGCTCGGAGGTAAGCATTGCTAACTTCTGGTTACAGTTTCTTATACTCAGCTTCTAAATTGCTTAACCAGTGTAGGCATTGCTTACCCCTGCACAAACCCACTTACAACTGCTCAAAAGTGCCTTAATCACTCTGTATCCAATGGGCCGTGTTCTGCCCAGCAACAAAATAAACAGATCCTGCAAGGCTTGAACCTAGGACCCTACAAACCATAGACAATGCAATTTACCACTAAGCCATACCTGCTACAAATAAATGTGATGTTTACAGACACATATCATCCAGTCCAGTCATGCAACAGTACAGAGAATGTATACCAACATCTAGATGTATGTCTGTGTAAATATATTAATATCTAAACTTACATATACATATATGTAGATATATGTATATATTTCTAAAACTATTTACATATATATCAATATATATGAAGATATATACATGCAATTGCCTACATTGACACATATATGTGTCTACACCTATATGTCTACATATACACAGCAAGTTACATATGTGTACGCAGATATATATCTATTTAGGTATATATGGACATAGTTATATATATATGTTAGCAGATATATATATATTTATATAGGTATATATGGCCATACATCTGTAGATAGCAATGGCAGATTAACAAACACACATATGTCCACATGCACCATTAATGGGGTTGAGAGCCTCACACACTATACGACTTGTACTAATAGGCATCCCCCTCCCACAGCCAAACACGTGCACCCTGCAATACACTACCAACTGTTGCAGATCCCATAAGCAGACCTGACATGACATGGGCACAAGAAGTTACCAGTACGACATCCCACCTGTATGATGTCAGGGTGGTATTGGTGACATATCATGCAGTACAGTCTGCCTCCCATAGGACATGTAATATGTGGAAGCCATCAACATCCCCAGGATACAGATACACAGACACAAATATGCAGATACAGATATACATAAATATATATATATATATATATATATATATATATATGTGACCACACATAATACACACGCAGAAATATATCATATAAATTTCTATATGATATAAAAAAAGAGGACGTAAATACATTTTGGAGAAATATCTATGAGGATCCTGTGGAACATGACAAAGATGCGAAAGAACAAGAAGTTTAATGGTACAGGATATGAAATGGGATGAAATAGCAGCTAAAGAGATTGAAACAAAGTTGAGAAAAGACTCTAATTTGAAAACCCCAGGCCCAGGTGCAGACCTAACTTTTGGCTTAAAGTATTAACATCTTTACATGAGGATCTAGCCATGAGTAAGAACTATTTATATGCACACCCCAAACAGGCACCGCACTGGTTAACACCAGGAAAATCAATGCTCTTACTTAAGAGTGAACTTGTAAGCTACCCTAAAAATTATAGACCAATATCTTGTCTTCCGACGACGTATAAACTATATACGGGGATTGACACCGACAGAGTTTATAGTCATTTATAAGAAAACTCAATTATGGCAGTAGTACAAAAGGGCAATAAAAGAAAGTCATATGGAACAAAGGATCATTTGTTGTTAAATAAAGTTATAGTGGAGAACTGTAAGAAAGGGAAGAATCTAAGTTTGGTATGGATTGACTATAAAAAAGCATTTGATAGTATCCCACATTGATGGATAAAAGAGTGCTTAAAAATCTATAAGGTACATCATACACTGATTGATTACATTACAGTAACCATGAAACAGTGGCAGACCACTTTGCAATTAAGCCATGATAAAGGACAGATTATTATCCTAGGGATAAAAATCCAAAGGGGGATATTCCAGGGTGACTCTCTGTCACCGTTGCTATTTTGCCTTGCCATTAATCCATTAAGCTGTTCACTTAACAGCTTAGGTCATGGCTACAATTTGGCTTCTAGAAAACAAAAAAGTCTAGTGACTTCTCATCTTCTCTTTGTTGATGATTTAAAACTGTATAGCTCATCAGATGAGGAACTGAAAGCACAGCTGCAGGTTGTCAAAACTTTTTCTGATTATATTGGAATATCATTAGGCCTTGATAAATGTGCAAAAGCAACCTCTAAAAAAAGAAAACTTACAGCACCAGGAAAATATCAGTTTGGGCCAGGAATGTGATATAAAAGTGCTTGAGCAAGAGGGAGTGTATAAATATTTGGGAATTGATGAAGGATCAGCAATAAAACATGAAGAAATGCGAATAAAGCTTAGTAAGGAATACTTTAGAAGATTTAAATTGATCCTAAAAACCGCACTGACATCTAGGAACAAGATCCAAGCCATAAATCAATTTGCTCTTTCTGTCCTAACTTATAGTTTTGGAGTGATTGATTGGCCCCAAAAAGTGTTGGATAGATTGGATATTAAAACAAGAAGGATGATTAATGCTCACCAAATGATTTATAAAAATCAGTGTATACCAAGATTATATATTCCCCGTTCTGAAGGAGGTATGGGCCTCCTTGAAATTGATTACATGTATAGATCTGCAGTTTTGGGATTTCACACATATTTACTGACCTCACAAGATCCAAATGTAGTGAAAGTTTTGAAACATGAGGAGAATAAATCTAAGATGACATCTCTGCTTAACTTAGCAGAAGCATATCGACATCAAGCAGGAATGGAAATGAAACTAGAAGTGGATAAAAATCAGGCAGCAACTGAATGTGCTAAAAAACAAAAGAAAGAATATAAGGTGAAGGACCAGATGAGAAAGCAAGACATGTGGGAAAAACATAAATATTGTTGCAAGTATAGAAAACTTCTGGAAGAGCCTCATGTTGATCAAGAATGAATGCAGGAATGATTAAGGAGAGGTGAATTCACATCAAGAAATGAAAGTTTAATATTGGCAGCCCAAGACAGTGGATTACATACACGCTGGTTTACAAAGTCCATTGAACATGTGGGAGAAACAGATATATGTAGGTTTTGCAAAACTGAATTAGAAACAGTCACACACCTTGTTGCTGGCTGCGACGCACTAATGACAGAGGGACTGTAGATTGAAAGGCATAATAATGTGGCGAGACTGTTACACTGGAGATTGTGCAAACATTATGGTATCAAAGTGGCTGAAAAAAATTGGAAACATGAGCCACAAAGAATCATAGAAAATGATGAAGTTTATATCACATGGGATCACCCAATACCAACAGTTCAAAGGATAGATGCTAGAAAACTGGATATTGTGGTCCAGGAAAAGAAGACAAATGTAGCATTGATCATTGAAATCGCCACACCCAGTGACTATAGTGTCTTGCGTACAGAGAGATACAAAGTCCTAAAATACGTTGATCAGCATGCAGAAATGAGAGCCATGTGGAAGAAAGATACCCAGACAGTTCCAGTAGTAGTAGGAGCAACTGGTCTTATAAAAAAGAATTTACAGTCGTATTTAGATATGTTGCCAATTTCTGTAACACCATACGAATTGCAGAAGGAGTCATTACTGGGCACATTGCAGGTGCTGCAAAGAGCACTTTTGTCTAACATCAAAGAGTGAAACAACACTATTTTCATGAACTTTAATCATACTTTGACTTAGGAATGGGGTCCATTCCTGTCATGGTATTAGAAACCCAAAAGATTTGGAGAAATTAAAAGCATAGATATATGTACGGTACATATGTAGAAGGTGCACACAATATGGAACAGCCACTATGCCTACAGTTAACACCTGAACAACTGGACACTGTATGGGCCACCCATACAAATGACAATTGTTGCTTGCACCATGTACCCACAGAGAGGTTATAGAAAAAACACTACACACAGGTTTGCAGAAATGAAAAACCTTTGATTGTGTACTAATACAGTTTTATATGCCATGTCATATAGCTGTTCAGACACTGACAACCATATAAACAGAGCAATGCAACTGTGAAACAGTTACACTAATACAGTAGTCTGGAAAGGTTCACAACTGCTGCGGTCCAGGGCAAGCCCTTCAACTTGTACAATAGTGAAGACAAACTGGGATACAGGATATCAACCAATTAACAGTATGCAATGCAGGTGTGTAGTCCAGCAGCCTCTGTCTACACTCTATACATACTCAGTAGGTGGTAAAGACATCGTGTGACCACATGGGTTGTAACTGTTAAATAACAGGGCATAATGGACACTATCATGAGCACACCGACAAATAGAGCAGTCTGTATGGCAGGAGGCAGTAAGCTTGCATTAACCCCATTCATGTAAATAATGTAAATATAGGTGAAGTATATGGTACTGTACATCCAGATACCTTAAGGCAGCTCAACCCTGATAACTCCCACATTTTGTAACAGCCTAGGTCATTTATGGTGACCCCCCCCCCCCAGACTCAATAATACAGGGCCCTATACCATTGTTACATATACTGGCCTCTGGAGTGCTTGAGGGCACATATGTATTGTGTAGGTGACGCCCACACATATATGGCCCAGCCCCACCGTATGTGTGGGATATACAACAGCAGTGGACTGATGGCAGCAATGGCAGTGTGATATACTCACAGCCCACGACAGAACAACCACCAACAGCATGACATATGTGCAAAGCTTGGTATGTAGGTTGAGGACAGAGGCTGGAGCACAGGCACATATGTGGATAACTGTTGCCATACACTACACAAGTTGCTGGTGTGACAGGATATTCTGCAACATACCCTTAGTCAGGGAATTGAGGTTAGAAACAGAAATGGGTGTAGCCATGTACTAATAGTACTCAACACACACACTGCAAGTGAAATATCTGACACAGGACCTGTATGGTGGACAGACAAAAGGATATGCCCACAGTTGTGAGCAGTTGTGAGCTATGCAGACAGACTGCATTCCAAGGTAAACTGGTATGTAGACACACACCCTGTAACACCAGTACTATACAAAGCATAACATAACTCTACTTGCAGTCTGTCTGTAGTTCCTGATCCTCCTACAACTATGTGGCTGCCCTGAGTGCGCCAGTTCTCCTCTAAGAGGTATTGCTACCTGCTGTCAGTAACACTGATGCCCACACACAGGAAGGATTTCCATCACACAGGAAATGTAAAGGGACCACGCCCACATGATGTAGGGATTTATAGTCGGTGGTTCCCATGACAGTGGTAATTGGAAGTACTACACATGTGTAATCATATATATATGGCTATCTGGATAAGTAAATGTACATCTATTTCCACCCTATGTCCTAGACATGGAGTGTAACCCTACCCCATCCCCTATAGTCCCAAATTCGTAGTGCAAGGGGATGTCAGGTATGTATAGCAGGTATATTAGTAGACTATTGCTACTGTCACTGGGATTGTCTTCACAGACATGGTGTGTGTGAGAGGTCACATCTGCTAATAACATGTGTGCCATTGGCTACTGACAGACATCTTAAGGACATCATTGTAAAGTACCGCTGGTAGCACGTAATGCCCCTGTGGACTGCAACAGAGATAATGGCCAATATATATGGAAAGTCTGACACACTCTGTACAGTCCAGAGGTATACACATAAGCCTATAGCACAAAACATGCGTACCATGCCTGACAATATGGATGTAGACAGCCAAGTAAATGGGTAAACACATAACAACTGGTATACATTTGCCACCATAGGTTATGCATTCACACACCCCTGTTTGGCCTGACACATAATGACTGCTGGTACAGGGGTGCCCTGGCCACATACTACCTACTAGATATTGACATACATCTGTACAGCATCCCACTGCTCTGTCTGACATACATGACTGTTAAGGGAGGCCTGGCAGCAGTACATATGGCAAGTATCTGCACATGACATCTCACTGGGTAAGTACAGTAAGCTGCTAGGCAAGTAACAATGCACTGTGCAGGCTACACTGGCCTACATCTTCTATGGGGAATGCACATGTACTTGCATATATAACAGACTCAACAGGCATGTAAGGGTAAGATACACCTGTGTGAAAGTGCATAACCACAACCAATGTGAACACAGCCACAGCCAGATATGATAAGCTAGGATAATATTACAGTATATGGACTATCTGTTCTACACCATCCACATATGTGCCACTCACAGACTGACCCTACATATACTGGGCTGCTACACAATTTGGTCTGATGGCTGTCTGTGGTATGGAACATGTGTGTGTGTATGGCCCTAGAAACATGTACGGCAATACAGTACCATACAGTGGAGCAACATGTAACATCAGATAGGAGGGGAACTAGAACAATGACATATACCACAGTCTATACACAGGCTGAAGTACATATTAACAATACACACACTGTCGACATTCACCATAAGTACACAGACCTCAGTACTGCACAAACATCCACAGAATGTCCAGGTTATGTCATGAAATATTACCACTACTGTACAATGCATGTGTAGCAGTCGGATATATCACTGGCTTGTTATCAGATATGATGACACTAATTACGGTGTACAGCACATATGCACCACTTCATACATGACATATGTACAAAGGTTGACAGAGGTGTGGCTGGAAGCACATACACAGGACCAATATTGACATGTTGCTGTAAAAACCTCATACATTTACTGTAGTAACAGGGTTTGTTGCAATATATGTCCTATGAGGGATATGACATCAGTAACTATCACAGCTTTCACCTTCTACAGACTGCAATTCTCACACTACCTTCTGCAGTCCACAGATAGATGCTCCATGAGTAACACATGAAACCAAAGGCACAACACTGCCCAGTCTAAAGATGACCCTGCAGATGGGGATTTCTCATAAACATGAAACTGACATGGCAGGTATTGTGACATGTACGACAGCCATATCCACACAGTGTTAAACTAACATTACTCCAAATGCAGTATAGCAGCACTTACAGTCTGTAGTCAGGTCAGGCACACCCCCCCTCCTGTTTGTTGCTTTCTTTGCATAGTGTATGTTGTTAGAGGTAAATCCCCAATCCATCTGAGATGCTGTTTGCCAAATGCAGATCTAGTTCCAGCTCACAGTGAATGATAACGGCCAACACCACCATGACGTTCCTAGATATTGGAGTGTGCTTCCATGCAATTGGCTATGGGAATGTTACTTCAGCTGTTTCTCAAGCAATCAGCTAGGGGATGGCTGCAATTCATGCAGAGGCCATCAGCTGATCATGAGCATCACTTAAAATATACATACTGCTGCCTAAGCAAAGCAGGTGCAGGTCTCCACATCAACCAGAGAGGGAGTGGGAGAGGCAGACAGAGGCAAAGACATGTCAGGGAGGGGTGGGAGAGTAAAACTGAAGCATGTTAGTGTCACACACCTACCAGCACAGGGTATCAAATCTGTGACAACTATGTAGTGTTATCACAGTTCTATGCAATTATTGGATGCACCCCATGGGTTACCTACTGTGGAACACTAAGAACATATATGTGATGATGAGTAACATCTGCAACAGGGATACGGTAGCTATACAGTAGGTGACTTACACGTGCCTGTCCGCATGAACAGGTGCCAGCATCAACACAGCCACACTCTCACAGGGACACACACTCATTGACACACTTGGCAGGGCCAGTTGTACAACTCATCAGTAGTAGGATTGCCACAGCACATCACTGTGCAGGTATCATATGCACCACACAGGTCATATGGAGGTTGTATGGGCAAAGAGTATGAGAAGGTGACTGACATCAGACAGCATGCTTCAGTATGCCCATAGGGGTTGTAGTGAGTGTGGATGTGAACATACGCACCATATAACACACACACAAACACACAGGGTGCCAGTACTGACATGCTTTGGTGCATGTCTGCACGGGTGTGTGGTGGTCAACTGTGAGAGCAGGCTCTACAAGGGTAGGCGATGGGTGTACCTTGGCATCAGGCCACATGACAATGTTCTGCATTGTGGCTCAGGGATGCAGTTTCTGCATTTTTCCACACAGATGTGTATTGAATCCCCCATCCAGTCACCTGGATGACTATTGTGTGTGGCCAATGCTGCGCATCACTTGCCATGTATGTGTTCCTTAGCCCATGACATGGACGGTGTCTGGGATGTGCACACCTCCCACATGCATGTACAGTGACATGTGGAACTACACTTGGGTGTCTGGCCCATGTTGTGAACACAGATTATCATCTGATGGGCCAGTCTTGCCCACCTGTGGCAGGAACTGGTAATGGTCAGCAGGGTTACCCTGCACCTACATTGATAGCATGCTAACAACATTTCCTGGTGTCAGTGGCATCTGTCCATACAGGGCATGTTGTCAGGCATGGTATGTCTATTTTGGGTCACATGTGATGGCACCACAGGTGGTGCAGGTGTCCATTGGGGGACATAGGGGAGGTGCACTGTCTGCATATACATGCATATTGGACAGATGGACAGGGTGACATGCCCTCTGTAGCCCACTGCTATCACTCCATAGTTAGTATCAGTGGCCAATATGCAGTGTACTACCCACATGTTGGCTGCTGCCTAGGCATGTGTGTGTGTATGAGACATAGGTTGAAAGTGTGCTCTGGGTAATACTAGGGTTGCTAACTGTGATTGCCTGGCTTTGATGTCACATGTATGGGTATGGCTTTGCACCCCAGCTTCTCAGCTATTTCACATCTGTTATCCCTGTATGGTGGACATTGTGATATATAGTAGGGCCACCATATAAGAAATATGAAAAACCCACTCCACAGACTCACAACCCCCCTCTACACAGGTTACGAGTTACAAACATGCACACACACCTGTCATGTCTAGGAGTAGAACCCTTACCTAACTAGTTTATTACACTATAGCACTATGCAGTTGTAGTACGTGCCACAGACATCATTGGAGTACTCCTTCCCCAAAGGTGTATTTCAGAATGAATGACATCAGCAGGATTGCCAAAGTAGGGCATATGAAATGTACTGTGCGTGACTAGCCTAAAATGCATTGCTCCCTACACAGACAGTGACACACACACACAAAACATCCACAACTAACATGTGTGGGTATAGAACCCCTAACAGAGGCTTAAATCACAGAACTGTTATAGGATGCACCACGAGGATTACTTTAGAGTTCCTTCCCCAAAGGTGTATTTCACAATGAATGACATCAGCTGGATTGCCAAAGTAGGCCATTTGAAATGTACTGAGTGTGACTAGCCTATAATGCATTGCTCCATACATAGACACTGAAACACAAACAACATCCAGAACTCCCATGGGTGGGGATATAACCCTACCATGGTTCTAAATCATACTACAGCAGTACACAATTACTGGATGTGCTACAGAGATTACTGGGCTACTAACTTCCCAGAGGTGTATTTCTAGGTGGGTGACATCAGCAGCCTTGCCAAAGTTGAGTATATGAATTTTAAGGAGTGTAAGTACCCTAAAAAGCACTGCTCTCGACAAGTCAGAGACAGACAGACACACACACAAACACACACACAGACTCACACACACACAGTTGCCAAGTCTGTGGTTAGAACACCTACCTAACTAGTTTTTCACACTACAGCAGTACACAGTTACAGGACACGCTATGGAGATTACTGGGCTACAATTTTCCCAGAGGTGTAATTCTAAGTGGGTGACATCAGCAGCCTTGCCAAAGTTGAGTATATGACTTGTAAGGAGTGGGAGTACCGTAAAAAGCATTGCTTTCTACCCTGTCAGAGACAGACAGACACACACATACAGTTGCCAAGTCTGGGGTTCGAATTCCTATCTAAGTATTTTATCACACTACAGCAGTACACAGTTACAGCGCGTGCTATGGGGATTACTGGGCTACAACCTTCCCAGAGGTGTATTTCTGGGTGGGTGACATCAGCAGCCTTGGCAAATTTGAGTATATGACTTGTAAGGAGTGTGAGTACCCTAAAAACATAGCTGTCGACAAAGTCAGAGACAGACAGACACGTACACAAACACCCCACACACAGTTGCCAAATCTGGGGGTAGAACTCCTCTCTAAGTACTTTATCACACTACGCAGTTTCAGGATGTGCTATGGAGATTACTGGGCTATGATCTTCCCAGAGGTGTATTTCTAGGTGGGTGACATCAGCAGCCTTGCCAAAGTTGTGTATATGAATAGTAAGGAGTGTGAGTACCCTAAAAAGCATTGCTCTCTACACAGTCAGTGACAGACAGGCACACACACACACAGTTGCCAAGTCTGGAATTAGAATTCCTATCTAAGTACTTTATCACACTACAGCAGTACACAGTTACAGGACATGCTACAGAGATTACTGGGCCACAACCTTCCCAGAGGTGTATTTCTAGGTGGGTGACATCAGCAGGCTTGCCAAAGTTGTGTATATGAATTGTAAAGAGTGCGAGTACCCTAAAAACCATTGCTCTCTACACAGTCAGAGACCGACAAACACACACAGACACACACTCACACAGTTGCCAGGTCAGGGATTAGAACACCTACCGAACTAGTTTATCACATTACAGCATTACGCAATTTTTGGACGCCCCACAGAAATTACTGGGCTACAATCCTACCAAAGGTGTATTTTACATTGGATGACCTCAGCAGGCTTGTCATAGTAGGGCTATGGGGAGGGCAGTGTGTGAATGGGCCATGACCTATTCATCTAGAGTTTGACACACCACATGCGGGCACACACGGGGTCATATGTCACAGGTACATGTATACAGCTGCTAGATGAGTACTTCCTTGTATAGTCATGTTGCACAGCTGGCACGTGCACCACATAGTATGTAATACTGACAGATACTGGTGGCTGGTATCTGCAGTGAGTGACATCTGCACCTCATGTGTTTGGGACCCTTTGGCTGTATGCTGGGTGGGGCAGGCCTGGGTGGCTCCTTGCACAGTCACCCTCTTCCACACATCTATGTACGTATACCTTAAGCTTATTATAGTGTGTTGTCCTGATGTATATGTCTGAATTCCTGTCCACTGTGTGTGCAAGGTATGACTGGTGCATACTGATGAGTATCTGCACTAACAACTGCAACTGCCAGATATGTCTAGTCCACTGGTGTTTGCAGTCATGGAGTTTGTGTGTTTGTGTGTGAACATGCCCAGTATGACCTTTCAGTATGTTGTTGACTGACATTGTCTTCATTTCTCTAAGTGTGTGTGCATGCCCATTATGTCCTTTCAGTATGTTGATAACTGACATTGCCTTCATTTCTCTAAGTGTGTGAGCATGCCCAGTATGGCCGTCTGTATTGACTGCGTGGATCATGTCCAGGTAGTTTGTGCTGCAGTGCTGACCTTTGTGGTGTACATCGACAGGTAGCATGCTGTCTCTGCAGAGTATCCATCGATCATTTGGCATTGACTATTACTACATTTCTGTATAGCAGGGGGGGCACACCTGACTGTTCCTACATTTATACAGAGGCGTGGGGGGCACACTTGACTGTTATTACATTACTGTGTAGGATGGGGGGCACACCCCTGACTATTTCTATATTTCTACACAGGATTGGAGGGGGCACACCTGACTGTTACTATATTTCTATGTAGGATGGGAGGAAGGCACACCTGACAATTTCTATATTTCTACACAGAGTTGGGTGGGCATACCTGACTGTTACTATATTTCTATGTAGGATGGGGGGGCACACCTGACTATTACTACATTTCTGCACAGGATTGGGGGGGGCACACCTGACTGTTACTATTTGTCTATGGAGATTGGGGGGGCACACCTGACACTTGTAAACATTTGCTAGGCTGTACTGGTATGTCGGGTACTACATTTCAGTCTGTAGTCTTACCTATCCTGCTGGCTAGGGGCATACCAGTGTACTACAGTTCTTAACTTTTATTTACCTACATATTAATTTCTGACTTCCTAGCCTTCACAACTGACATCCCACTATCTGGCCTGCTATAGTCTGTCTGTGAAGGCCTGGGGGGGGGGTTACCCATAGGCCTCATTCAGAGGTCATAGTACAGCATTTGTTTGTGTTTGTCTACACCTGTCCTGCTGGCTGTGACTGTTGTTGGGTAGGTGACCCCCCCCCCCGACTGGCATGTGTGAGTCACTTACCTTGTGCGTGTCCCAGTATTGAGGGTGGTGCTGCAGGGCTGCCTATGTCGGATGCACATAGTACACTCCCTACACATGGTTAGGCACAGGTAATGTAATGTTTGACATCCCTTTTACTGTATGTGAGAGTCAGAAAGAGGTGTTATTCCCTGGGTCCCTCCCATGTCAGTGTATGTGCTATGCGTTGCCTCCTTGCCAAAGCCAGGGCATACTGGGCATGCCTCCTTCTGCCTATTGGGGCAGGCTCAGGCTGTTCCTCCTCCGAGTCACTCTGTGCCTGTGCAGGCCTTGGCAATGGTGGGGGGCTGTGTGGCCCTGCCCCATGCTGTTCCTGCTACAGCTGTTTCCGCAGGATCATATTGTGTAGCATGGCAGATACAAGCACAATTTGGGTACATGTAGTTGTTGAGTAATGCAAGTCTCCACCAGATGTGCCCAGGCACCAAAACCATGACTTGAGCATCCCAAACACATGCTCTATTATGATTCTTGTTTGTGCATGTGCCTCATTATGGAGTTCATGTTCAGGTGTGTGTGCATTTCTGATGGGTGTCATCAGCCATGGCTCCTGTGCATATCCTGCATCCCCCACTAGGTGACCATGTGGGATGTCCCCTTTGGCAAATTTCTGGTACAGCTGTGTCAGATGCCAGATGTGGGAATCGTGATAGCTTCCAGGGTAGCCAGCACACATGTTCATTATTATGGCCTGGGCATTGCACACGACCTGGCAGTTGATTGAGGGGAAGCCCTTGTGGTCGATGTAGACCCTACCCTGCACACCGGGTGGTGCTTTGATGCATATGTGCGTGCAGTCTATTGCACCCAGTACCTCAGAGCATTCTGATGTTTAGTGGAAGAGACGCATATTGCTGGCCAATGCCTCACGGGTGTTGGGGAAATATATGTGCTCACCAAAATGTGCTGACATGGCATCCAGGAACTGGTGGAGTACCCTGGATGCTGATGCCTGTGAGATCCCCACCATATCCCCAGTTGGCCTTTAGAAGGTACCTGTAGCTAGTATTCTTAGGCCTACACATACCTTGATATCCACTGGGATGGGTTCCCCTCTGTTAGTTCTGTGTGTCAGGCGTGGTTGGCACAGCTCAACAATTTGCTGTAGGAGGTCCCTGTCCACCCTATAGTGCTCCACTATCTCTAGCTCATGTAACCCTTGGTAGGTTACCCTGGGTCTGTACACTCTTCTCTGTCTTCTCACTGTTGGTTGCTCTGCAGCATTCACATCCTCATCACCCTCAGCCTCTTCCACAAGTTGTATGATAGCTATTGCAGCCCATAACATTTTGCTGTTGTGAATGTTAAATGTTCCTTGCTTGTTTACACCGGTGGTGTAGAGTGTTGGAAAAGCCAGAGTGGAGGGTGCTTGCTTAGTTTATAATAGTGTTCTGGGCTGGGCTGGTCTGCTGCCTGTGTAATTGGCTGGTTCTGATACATTTCACCTGGCAGCAAAGCTAGTTCTCCTTGATTACCTTCCTACTGCTATTTTCCCTTCCCATTACCTCCCTGTTTAAGCCCGTGTGTGCGCCATGCAAACAGAGTGCTCAAATGTGCACACTGCTGCTATTTTCTGGTTTAACTTCTTTTTTCTTCCTGTAAAACCCGGTGCGTGGCACGCACACCCGGTTAAGCTTTGTAAAGAGTGCTAAGCAGGTTTAGACACACTCCTTAGCTTAGCTGTGCTAAGCTAGCAGCAAACCCAAGCCACAGGGCTCCAAAACACTTACAGTATGCCTGACACACCCACCCATGATGTCACCTACCTCCAACCCTTGAACTCAGCTATTCATACTCTTACACTGTTGGGATCTGACTCACATGCTAGGGAATATAGGGATTCACTATCCTTCCCCTCATTTGCATAGGATTGCCTACTAATGTATAGTTACGTATGTCACATTGAGCCTCCCCCTTTAGCAACCACTATTCACTGGCCTGGTTGTCTTCTGCCTGCCACTGATTTGCATGGCAGAATACTGATTTTAGGTAGAATGCTTATTTTAGATTTATTTTCTTATTCCCACCCCGATCCCTTTTGCACACCACTGCCCTATGCTTAAACAGCCGAGATAGGTGAAAAAAAATTAAAGTTGAATTTTTTTTATTTTTTGTATTGTTTGCAATGCCAATAGCCTTATACTTGGCCATTGGCAGGCTTCCTCAATGATATGCAGCCTTTATTTGGAGCTGTCATAGCTCCGTTTTAGATTTTGCAGAAATGTACTTGGTTACTAACAGAGTACATTTCTGCAGATAGCACTAGTCTTGCACGGACTATTGCAAGCTTCCTGGATTGCAAAATCACCTCATTTGCATGGACATCATCTGCAAATGGGGTGATTTGCATACCAGGGCTTAGTCCATGCATGATTAGCGCAGAAGCTCTCGTGCATGCCCCTGCAGGCTGTTTCTGGATCGCATGGCAGACATATTGCCTACGTGATCTCCTGCACTAATCATGCATGCCGTGCAGGGCATAGTGAATCTGAGGGTTTGTCTTATTTTTAACAGGAATATGTTAATGTTTTGAGTCTTTGCTCCCCCTTTATTTTATGTTTTATTCAGTTAACTTGATCTAAGAGGTATGTAAACCTCCTGAATGATGCTGCTACCAGTGTTGGATTCTTCTCATTCTTCACTCTCTCTTTCTCACTCCAACACACCTTGCTTTCATACATGGATGCACACACACACACACACACACACACACACACACACACACACACACACACACACACACACACACACACACACACACACACGCACACATACACACACACACACACACACACACACACACACACACACACACACACACAGAAACATACTCACACACACACATTTTTCTGTTATAGTTTTACATGCACTAAACAGCAAAAGGGCTGCTTATCGAGTGTAAATAATGGCTCGATCAATCTCACTTTCACTGATATGCACTCATACACTTTTACACACAGACATAAATACATACACTTTTTTTGTTGTTTGTTTTCTTCATATATTTTGCACTCTGTAAACAGCAGAAGTTCTACTTAGCAAGCTTAAGATAATGACGGCCATTAGTTATTTTCAGTTCGAGCTACATGGCAGCTTAATATGCTGCCATTAATCATCAGACTCATTTTTAGTTGTCATTACTTGTACATTAATAACCTGCTGGAGAACATTTGTGCTCCAATTAGGGTGCTTATATACAGTCTGCCCATTCTGTAATATAAAGTTGTTGTTGTATCTTTCGGCTTTTCCTGGTTAGGGGTCACCACAGCGGAACTCCGGTCCGCTAATGATTGGCAGTAGATTTATATAAAGTAATAAACAGCAAATCTACCATCATCCCTATCTCTGACACTTTCTTATACTTTTCAGTTCAAAACTGGGGAATGAAAATTTGGCAAATTGCATTAACATCTTAGCATAGCCTTTTATTAAAACTCATACAGGGCTATTCCATAGATGTTATTTAAAGAAATTATCAACAGTTTTAGAGGTAGGGTAATATAACATAGTATAATACAACATAATTGAAAATTTCATAAAACAACACCATGAATTATGATTGAATTGCCATTCATAAATACTTTCCTCTGTGTTTGAGAAATATTTTTAATAAATTAATCCAGTAAGTTAATTTCAAGAAGTGAATTGCCATCATTTCAAGAACACATACCACATGGTTATCATCAATGAGAAATTCCTTATAATACACACAGTTTATGTTGTGAGGTTTAAAACTGGAACATTGTGTGTGTGTGTGTGTGTGTGTGTGTGTGTGTGTGTGTGTGTGTGTGTGTGTGTGTGTGTGTGTGTGTGTCTATAAATTTTTTGTGTGTGCATGCTAGTCTTCAGCAATCTAAACCTGTTCTTCAACTTGGAATGAAGTTCTATTTCAATGTAATCACTCATAGATAATAAGACGTTTCTTAGCTATTTTAACAGGGGAATTCATATGCAAGATCCTCACTATAACAAACTTTCTGATGAGGTTCCTAAAATACGAATCCTGCTCTTACAATGTTATAATTTTATTTTATTAATATTTTTGGTGTATTATCACAGTGTTCATTTTTTTTATATATCATTCATTATATGAAGTTTCATAGCAGACTTCACTTTTATCTGTCTTAAAATATATAGCAAACGTTATTGCCTGTAAAATTATCAAATGACAGCTTAAACTTCTCAGCACAAAAAACAAGTTTGACAGAAGTTATCAAGCTACTCAGTTCACATATAACTAATACTAAACTATTTTTTATTTCTGTGTTCAAAGCATAGTGATCAGTTATCCCTACTAATGTACACTTAGATACCTTCCCTGGGATTCATGAAGCTCAGCACAAGGACGATGTTAGCCTTGAACTGACCGTGCGGCTTAGAGATGGTGCAGCAGCACCACATGCATATTAATGAAGGTGCACTGCCGTAATGGCCACGTGCATAGGAAACGTGTACGAGTGCAGGGCGTGTGTCCAAGCACTGCACGGAGGCATGATCATGTCGGCTGCATACGCGCAACCTAAAATGCTGACTAGTACAGCCTGCCTCCAATAGTAATCACTCCTGTCAGTGTCCGTCGATACTGAAATGTATGCAAAGCATACAAGACAACTTGCGAACACCACAATAAGAAGTAAACACAAAGGCATGTAGCTGAATATTGAGTCCCCATCCCTCGAACAAAGATATTTAAAACCCTGTGCCAGTATTCCATTGTAGTGTCACTAGTTATACCAAGTGGAAGGGAAACGCATCGTGTTAGCGCGCCGCCAATTGCCAAGCCTAGCCCAGTGGTATGGGTTACCACCTGTCCCACATTGTGAGGGACAGTCTCCCTCTAGGCAGGTGTGTCCATACCAAATTCATAATAAATGTGAAATGTCCTGCGATAGTAGGACATAATTATGTCCCACATGTTATGAAATAGTCCCATACAGTACGTATGTCCGTATATAAAATACCTACATGTTACAAGAAACAGAATAAGCAAGTAAACGAAACAGTATAAGCAACTACACCACCACAACAATAAAAGCTTATATGTAGACATGAAACTAAAGTACTATCCTTTGTAATGACCGTGGGTATGTGTTGGCCTGTAAACTCAGATGTGTGCCACGAAAATGTCCCAACCAGGTCATATGAAAAGGTGGCAACCCTACCAATGGTCAGAGCATTCGCCCAATATCTGCCCATTCGCGGTCCAAGACGTCCTTGCCAGGACGGCTCATAAATGAACGGGTATTACCCGGGTCTACCTACCATGTCATGAAAGATAAGTATATGCGAGCACCTATGTGCGTGACATACAGCATGTGGTTGATCTGAAATGTTAGTTTAGACCTCACAACCATATTGGTCCAAGAGATATGTAGTGTACGCAATGTGTTCTGTTGACTGTGCCATGGGCCATCAACTAGAGAAGGGATGAATGTTGATTGTGGAATATGGGGGTGGGGGTGACTGGTAATGTAATATATCGCCAATGGGAGACTGGGTTGGATGCACAATAGGTGAACTGGAGGTCTACGAGGGAGCAGTGTGTGAATCAGGAAGATAACCAAAGAACAAATATACACATCTGCAATACAATCTCACAAACATGTGAACATTAAAATGTGCAATACACATGTACAGAAACGTTACCAGCACATGCCCACATAATGGTCTGGCCTGAACTGAGCCATCCAACCCCAACACACCTGGATACATAATTGAATACCCATCATCCCCTTCACAGCACGCCACACCCCCCTTTCCTGAATGTCCACCAAAACCAGCCATACTCGGGCTGCTAGATAGGTGCGGCCATATCTGCACATAGTGACCCCTACCCATATCTAGTAGGCAGTCTCACCCTAGGCATTCTCAGGATTGCAAACTACATATCCCTTGCATGTATAACCCTACCTTACAGCCGTAAAGCAAAGATGGTCATTGTTCCCCACAATTTTTGGATATCCCTCATGGGATATGTATCTGCTCTAAACATTAGACTTGGTGTCACAACACGATGTCCATTCCTGTATACATCTGGACACAAGTTGTATGAGCAGTAGCTGTCCACAAGACTGCTCAGCCACCAGCCGGTCCTGCAGAACCTGCAACATGGGATTAAAGACCTGACCGTGATGCACGTCTCCCCACGTGCATTATCGGAAATCTGTACCTTACACATTTGCATAGTGGCAGTCGGATGTAGGGTGCTTAAGGCACTGTAAAGCAGACGTAGGTAGGGTTACCACCTGCCCCACCTTGTGAGGGACAGTCCGTTTTTGTTAGTTGTGTCCAGACCAAATATAATGCAATGGCAAATGTCCTGTGATAGTAGGAAATATGTCCCATATATCATGTAACAGCTGCATAAAACAGTTATTTATGTAAAATACTCAAAGTTACAAGAAACAGGTGAAGCAAACAAACTGCTACAGGAATAGGCATTCATTTAGGGAAATAAGTAAAGTTCTAACCTTTGTACTGACCATGGGTATTTGTCGGCCTGTAAAGACTGATGTGTGTCCCGAAAATGCTCCGCTTTGGCCATATGAAAAGGTGGCAACTCAAGACGTAAGCGGGTATGCAAGCATGTATGCATGATGGCAGGTGGTTCAATGGTATGGGAAATGTAAATGAGCATGTAGGTGTATATGCATGTGTATGTACAGACTGATATATATACACACACACACACACACACACACACACACACATATATATATATATATATATATATATATATATATATATATATCGATATGAAGAATGAACATGGTCACAATATAGGAAATCCCCATAATAGTTAGTGCTGTTATATATAGGATGGCCATCGGTGAGCACACCTCTGCATCCACAAACACAGGTAGAATGCTAAAAGTGGAACGAATGATCTCCCCTTGCTATGTCTGACTTTCAATTAGGTACAGGGCAGTCCCGGTCCCCAGTCGGACAAGCCTAAACCCGGAAGACCATATGTACACCCAGACAATCAAACACACGTATGTGCCAGGACTATAGGCTGCAGAGGTCTGAATATCCTCGGAGTGAGTCAACATGCAACATGGGTCCAGAGCAGTAGGGAATACGGAATGACGCATGTGTAGTAGTGTGTTTTTCCCAACAGGTAAATGGATGCCTGCTGTGTAAGTGAAGTGATGAGGCCTGTGTTCGGGTAACTATGCACCATGGGTATACATATAAATGAGGCAGAACACCAATAGTGTAGTGGTTAGAGCATCCGCCTAACGAAAAGGCATTCACGGTTCAAGGTCGACAATAGCACATATCATTTTCCTTGTGGAATTAATGTTGCTCTGCTGTAAAGCCGACGTTTAAACATATAAAGGTTAATGTGTGTATCACATGGGACTATTAACCAGCTCCTTTCAATCAAAGTGGTATTGTCATAATGTATAAGGCACAAATCCATTGTCTTTCGGCTTTTCCCGGTTAGGGGTCGCCACAGCGGAACTCCGGTCTGCTAATGATTGGCAGTAGATTTTTACGTGCCGAGATGCCAGCTCTGATGCACAACCTTCAACGAAGGTGCGCCCATTCACGCATATCTCCACACAAAAGACGCTTTAGCTAAGAATTGAACAGGACAGCGTCTTACTGTGCGGCGGCAACGCTACTGCAGCACCACCACCGTGGCACTATTAAAATGTATAAGGCACAAATAGCATAAATAAATGACAGTAAACATATGTAACGCACAGTAAGCATAGGCGAGTGTGCCTGCATGGTTGTAAGTGGCTCCCAGCATAGGAAATGTATGTTTGTATGTACAGATGTAATATATATATATATATATATATATATATATATATATATATATATATATATATATATATCACACACACATATGTGTGTATAGATATATATCTACATACATGAGAAATATATATATATATATATATATATATATATATATATATATAAAGAATGGATATTGTAACAGGAAAGCATACACAAGGGATGTGAAGGGAATCAAGAGCAATGTTGGTATTCTAAAGTGCTTTCAGCGTATGTCATAAAAAGCTGCCCAGGAATGAGCAGAGTACCGCTACTCACACCAGAGGCAGGGTATTACCACTGGGAGTAACATCGTTGAAATGCTAGGTCTACTTTACACACAGGCAGAATGTAGTCCCATGCTGGGACCTCCAAAAATTGGAAAGCACAAATGGCTGTATTCCATAACACGAGGAAAGGCACATATGTGCAAATATACATGGCGGAAGACCCTGTGAATATACGAGGTGGTACAGAATGTGTGTAGGGCCACAAAAGTTTTGGAGAGGGAACTGTGTAAAGGTGTGTCATGGCTGCTATTACAACAGGATAATGGATGTTACACCTGTAAATTTAACATGGGTGGGGTGGAGGAATTATGGGTATGCAATTATGGATCCAGGCATGCCAGAGTTGGATGGGCCGATTCTAATGGACTGCCCCGTGGAGGTCAGCTAGGTCGTAATAGATATATATGCATACTCACATGCAGTCAACAATATATGTTGATGTACAAATTCTGTAACACATGCATTCCATTTGTTGACATAAATAATAGGAATGTGCCTATACAAACATCGACAGTACATGGAATAATAGGCTGTGCAGAAGAGGGACGGGTCGAATCACACTATCAAATTCCAATTACCATTGGTAATCCCTACATGAACATATAGTGACATCTGTCTGCTGTATAACGTGCTACATACTGATTACAAGATAACTGGAGTATGTCGGCATTATAATGAATAAGGCACTAATATGCTGGTGAAGCTTATAAACACCATTACGCATGTGTAAGTGCGTGTGAGCGGGGAATGTATTGACACACTGATGTACATATATATAATCATATAAATATATATATATATATATATATATATATATACATATAAATACGCACACACACACACACACACACACACACACAGACACACACACACACACATGCATATATATATATATATATATATATATATATATATATATATATATATATATATAAAATAGCAAGATATGACTATACATGTATGAATACAAATGCAGATATGTCTGTATATATTAATGTAAATATATATATATATATATATATATATATATATATATATATATATATATATATATATATATATATATATATGTTACAGTAAATATACACATTTATATACCTAGGTTATGTTACAGCAGTTATGGGTAACATGTTTAGACCAAGCATATATTGGTGGGAGGTCCACTCAACAAACGTCTACTTATCACCCACCCCTGCTAGGCAGGTGAGACGTACAGACATGCAATAAAGGTAAATTCAACACTAGTTCCCAGACCACTGGCAGGAAACTACCAGTGGGAGAGATCTACAAGGTCTACACTTTAAACATGGACAGCGACGTCCCTTGTGGGAAACTAAAAATTTGGTACCTTCAACCAATGGAGGAACACCATTCCGACCAGGATGTAGCTGTACACGGAACAGTAGGTTGTGCAAGCCTGATAACACATGGGTTGACACAACATACGACATGTGTCCTGACATGGGGAGAGTGGGCAGTGTGTAGCGGTGTGTTCATATCCTACCTGCGTCCACCTGCACCCACAGTAAGGATGAGTGCTGTAGAGTAGTGGCAGGTGGGGGAACTATGGGTATGCGATTATGGGGCTATGCGTGCATGTGTTGGCTGGCAGACACATATTAGGACCGCCCCGTGGGTGTAAGTAATATTCTGATATGGGTATAGCAGACGCCCATACTTCCCAAGCTATAAGAGCACATCTACTGGACAGTCTGTAAACCATTGGGGGAATACATAGGGACCATATCATTGAACTGTCCCCGATTACCAGGGACGTCCGTGATTACGAATCAGAATCCTAACACAGTCTCAACTAAACCATCCTAGAACTAGTAATATTAGAAGGAAAGGTGGCAGAATACACGTAATGAATAATGACAACATGTAAGAGTCATAAACTACATGCACCTCAGAAAATGTGTATGAATACATATGTGCTCTGTGTCCGTCAATGTGTCAGGTTAATAGCACCAACCTTCTAAATGTGTCCCTGAGGTCATTATGCAGTGTCCATGATTCAGTGTTTACTCTTCCCCATTCATATGAGAGGTCTGATAGTGAGAGAAAGTGCATGTTCCGCTGACTACATTAGAAGATTGATAGAATAAAAGGTATGGGGTTACCACCTATCCACCTTTGCGAGGGACACTCCCCTGTGGTTAGTTTTGTTCTGCATAATAACTGTAATTAAGGCAAATGTTCTGAGATTTAGGGCAAAGACTACCTATATTGTCTGTAGTAGTAGCATAAAACAATTATGTTCCTCTGAAACACCTAAATGTTATAGGTAACAGTATAAGCAACTATAATGCTACAAGAGTAACCTTTTATTTAGGCAAAACAATGAAGTACACCCCTTTCTACTGGCTGTGGGTGTGTTGCCCTGTAAAGTCTGACATCTGTACATACAGGTCCTATAGGTTTGCCACCTTTCCAAATGGCCAGAGTGGGACATATTCTGTAGAAATGTCAGACATTCCAGGACTAAACATACCTACAGCCGTGCATAGTACAGGATTACACTTATTTACACAAATAATAGCTTAATCTAGTTGCATTTGAATTGCTTATGCTACTTCACATAACATATAGAAGTGTCATATTTAAAATAATTGTTGTACTTAATCATTAATGAAACGTAGAATATAATAATGTCCTGTAATCTGGACATGTGCTATGTTTTGATTATTTTCGCACTGTCCCTCGCAAAGTGGGACAGGTGGTAACCCTAAAGTCCTATCTTGGCCAATTGAGAAGGTGGCAAACCTATAATAGATATGTGGTAGCATGACCCGTCCGACGGATGTGGCTACCACAACCCAACTACTCATTTGTAATGCAGGGTCTTGGTTCCCATGTATCAGCCAGATGGGAGCAGAGTGTATGTGGAACACACAGATATGATTAATTCACTGGACAGACCGCTGATTACGTACAGTCGAATGCCATGCCATCGCCTAATGGGCAGCCATTCCTGATACCATAGTCATGTAGTCCAATGTGATAGGCATTACAAGGTGGGAGCAGATTTTAAGAGGAGCACACAATTATGAATGATTCACCGGAAAGGCCACTGATTCCATACATTTGAATACCATGTGGTCGCCTAATGTGCAGCCATTCCCGATACTGTAGTCAGGAGTGGCCTTAGGTCAACTGGTGCCCTAGGCAGAGGGCACAATGGCACCCCCCACCACACCACCCAGTGCCCCCATCCTGGTCTACGTACACCAAATAAATACTGGTAAAATGCACCCACTAAAGCGGTGCCTTAGGCGGCCACTTAGTTGGCCTATGCCTAAGGCCAGCTATGACTGTAGTCATGTAGTCTGATGTGATAGGCATCACAAGGTATACCTAAGAGAAACACACGAATATGACTGAATCTCCAGACAGACTGCTGATTCCGTACAAACGAACGCCATGCCGTTGCCTAATAGGCAGCCATTTCTGATACTGTATTCATGTATTCCGATGTAATAGGCATCACAAGATGGGAGTACATTGTATGAGGTACACACAAATATGATTGTGTCACTGGGCAGACCGCAGATTCCATACAGCCAAACGCGATGTCTTTGCCTAATGGGTGGCCTATCTCGATACTGGAGTCATGAAGTATGATGTAATAGGCATCACAAGGTAATATTGTGGTCCTCGATCACATCAAGGGGTGTGAGTGACAGATGCAAGCACCAATGCCAGTGCATTAGCAAGTGCAGGAACGAGCAAGTGTAAGCGTGTTTGGCTACCAGTATGCGAGTATTGCATTGGTTAAGCAATGTAGAGGCTAATCGAGCGTAAGAAGCTGTAACCAGAGGATATCATACAGCACAGTCATTCAACAGTATAGGAATGTATCCCATCATGTAGAAGTACATGAGTGTTTATGTCCAACATATAGGTCATACATATATATAGAGATGTATCAGGGACATGCCATGTGGCAACAAAGCATTACAAATGAATGAAATGGGAAACACCAGCGATGCCTGTATTATGTAGTGGTGTTGCTCTATGTGATCACAAGACTCTCTCAGACAGAAAATAGTTGCACATTGGCCGTATACATCACTCTGTGCATTTAATGTACATTAATACAACAGTACCTGTCCAATCATTATGTGTGAACAGTACTCCTGCAATGTGCAACATCATTATCATGATAAAGGTAAATGGGGTAACCATAGAGGGACCGGTAGTGTTTTGTGTACAATGGGGTCGTCCTCCTCACATGTACCTGAACCATGTAGGAATGTAGGAGTGATGTGCATACCAGGACCATGCGCCTGCGGGACAGTGGTGAGGATAACAGTAGTATGTTATGATGCATATTACAAGGGTTTCATGTGTCCAGTGGGCACATGTGTGTAATAGACAGCTATGTATAGGGCAGATGGAGTCCTAGGAGCCAAATGGCCTTATGTGTCCATAGGTGAAGGTCAGATGTTGGAGAAGGACTGTAGGTATGGCCGTGGAGGATAGGTTGGAGCACAAAAATGACAGCATACAGGGTTGGTATATGACACATGTGGGGGGGATACACCCTGGATGGGGATGGGTCTTCGGCATTCAAAAACCCATGGGAACAGTGGGACAGAGGTCTCCAGCCATGGGCAACTGCCACTGCACCTCCACAGCTGCAAAGAAGGCAGTGCTGGGGGCTGTCCAGGACAGGCAGCATCACCCTGTAAATGTGACACTCCGCCCTTCAACTGGCGTATCTGGCTTCGTAACGTCTTAGGAAGCCACCTACAAAACATGTCCGGGACCGCACAACAGCAGATATGTACCTGTCTGGTCCCGCTCACAAGGGGGACATGCTCAATCCTTAGTGGTGGAGCCAACAGAAGGTGGTGCATAGCCAACAGAGGTTGATGTTAATGGCTGGGCCCCAGATGTGCTAGTGCCATGGTCAGCTGAAGTGGGACAGGAGGATCTGACGGGACCTACCAACCCATTTGGCCTATGGTGCTGCGTTTTAAACCCACATATGGCTTAGTGATAGACAACAGCATACAGGATTACCTACGACAGTATGCATATATATCACCAGCAACCCAACAGATTGTATACATTTGCAGAGGGAGCACAACACATGCATATATACCACATGGCAACTGTACAATGTGTAGTAGACGTGTGACCACAGCTGTGAACAGTTGCCCATCATTGGCTTGTCACTGGGAATCCCACACAGTGTCAGTCATACCACTGTCTCATGTGATACATGTCCAATCAGGGATACGATGGCAGTAACACATCCCTATCATCATGTACTGTCTGCAATCCCCACACCATGCTTCTGCAGTGCACAGAAGTGTGTTCAGTGTGTAACACAGGAAACAAATGGTTGTACAAACTGACCTGTTCACAGATAGCCCTACAGAAGGGGTTCTCTCATGAACAGAGTACTGTCATGTCTGTATTTTAACATGCAGAATAGCCATTACCACACACATGTTAAACAGGCAGTAGTCTCAATGCAGCATAGCTACATTTACATGCTGTGATTGTGTGGCACATCACCCTCCTGTCATTAGGCTATTTCCCACTGCTGAAAATGATTGGGGTACATCCAGATATCATCTGAGATGCCGTGTCAGAACACCACATCCAGGTACCACTCACAGCGAATGTCATGGCCAGATAATAACATCTTTCCCTAGATAGCGTACTGTGTTTATCATGCAGATGGCTATGGGAACACCATCACAGCTGTACCACATGCAATCAGCTACAGGAGGACTGCAATAGGTGCAGAGGCCATCACCTGACCATTTCCATCTGTTACATTACACATGCTGCTGCTGTGCAGGTGTACACCTTCACATCCACCAGACAGTGTGTGTGCGGGACATGCAATGTACACCAGGGAAAGACTTGGAGACTTCACCATAATCTGCCACACACTGAACAGTACAGGGTCAAACCCCTGACTACTCATTACTATTACATGTGCATGACGTTACTACATGTGCCACAGAGGCTGCATGTTGCAGTGCTGTAAGAACATGTGTGTAGGTGAGTGAGTGCCATCTGCAACAGATATAGTAGACATACATTAGGTGTGGCATGCACATCAGTCCATGTGAACGGATGCCATTGTCACCACAACCACACTCTAATGGACACACATTGACACCTTTGCCAGGGCGGCAAATACACAATGCAACTACTTAGTTTGCCACACCACAGTAATGCACAGGACCACATGCACCACAGGGGATATCTGGAGGTTCAATTGGCTAGGCCATGTGAAAGTGCTTGACAACCGTTGGTATGCCAATGAGGTTTATACTGGTAGTGACTGTGGTAGGGAGCATCACAACCCACATGCAGACACAGGATGCCAGTACTGTCATGCAGGTATGCATTGCTCCATGGGTGTGTAGTGTTTGGTTGTGCAAGATGGCTGTGCAAGGCTAAGTGAGGGGTAATCCTTGCCATTGCGTCACCCAACAATGGTGTGCAGTGCAGGGGTGTAGTGTCTGCAATGTCCCACACAGATGGGTACTGCAATATCTGGCCTGACATCCTGGTTGCCAATGTGTAGGGCCATAGCTTTGCAATGCATGCCATGTCTGTGTTTGATAGTCCTTAACATGGACATTGCCTGGGATGTGCATGTCCCACAATACTGTACAGTGACATGTACAGGTGTACCTGGTTTGGCAGACACATGCAGTGTACACTGCCTGTTATACCCCAATATGCCAATACTGGTCTGGTGTGGCAAAACGTGCTTACAGTGAGCAGGTTGGCCCTGCACTTGCATGTATAGAATGGACAGGTATTCCATGGTGTCAGTGGCATGGGTCCATACAGGGCACATGTGTACAGCATCGTCTGGCCTTAGTGGATCACATATGATGGCACCATATATGTTGCAGCCATTCAGTGTGGAACATAGTGAAGGCACAATGTCTGCATATATGTGCCAATAGTACCGCTGTACAGGGTGCCATGTCCTCTGTAGGCCACTGCGGTCACACCATGCCTACTATCTGTCCTCAATGTGCATGTTACTAGCAACATAGTGGGATATCCTAGGCAAGGTTGTATGTGCATGGCACAAGGGTGCGGGACATATACTGCGTACTAGTAGGGCTGCATACTTGGTTCACCAGCCCTTTTGCCAGATGTATGGGTATGGCTTGCCAACACAGTGCCATGGCTGACTGACAGCTGTACTCCTCGTGAGGTGGCCAATGTGTCATAAGACGGATACTATACGGGAAAACTACAAAACCCACTCTCAACCATGTCCAATGGTAAGACAATTACGACCACCTCTACACAGGCTCTGACAGACAAACACACACATGGCATGTCCTGTATACAAACCCCTACCACATCATGCTGCAGCAACATGCATTTAGGGCACGCGCTACAGTGAATACTACAAAGCACTGTACTTGTCTCATGCAGGCACACACACACACGCGCACACACACACACACACACACACACACACACACACACACACACACACACACACACTTGGCATGTCTGGGATTAGAACACCAACCTAACTACTTTACTACTACAGCATTACGCAGTTACAGACTGCGCTACAGAGATTACTGGGACACAGCACTCCCAGAGGTATATTTGTGGATAGGCGACATCATCGGCCTTGCTAACGGTGGGTATAAGAAATGTATGGAGTGTGAACAGTATAAAGGTATTACTCAGTCCGCAGGCAAATGGGGAGATGCATGTATACACACACACACATGGCAAGTGTGGGACTAGAACACCAACCTAACTACTTTATTACACTACAGCATTATGCAGTTACAGAACGCACTACCGAGAGTACTGTGACACAGCCCTCCCAGAGGTGTATTTGTGGATGGCTGACATCATCGGCCTTGCTAACGGTGGGTATAAGAAATGTATGGAGTGTGAGCAGTATAAAGATATTATTCAGTTCTCAGGCAAACAGGGAGACACACATACATGGCAAGTGTGGGACTAGAACACCGACCTAACTACTTTATTACACTACAGCATTATACAGCTACAGAATGCGCTACCAAGATTACTGGGACACAGCATTCCCAGAGGTGAATTTGTAGATGGGTGACATCATCGGCCTTGCTAACGGTGGGTATAAGAAATGTATGGAGTGTGAGCAGTATAAAGGTATTACTCAGTTCTCAGGCAAACAGGAAGACACACATACATGGCAAGTGTGGGACTAGAACACAGACCTAACTACTTTATTACACTACAGCATTATACAGTTACAGAATGTGCTACCAATATTACTGGGACACAGCATTCCCAGAGGTGAATTTGTAGATGGGTGACATCATCGGCCTTGCTAACGGTGGGTATAAGAAATGTATGGAGTGTGAGCAGTATAAAGGTATTATTCAGTCCTCCGGCAAACGAGGAGACACACATACACGCACACATATGGCAAGTGTGGGACTAGAACACCGACCTAACTACTTTATTGCACTACAGCATTCCACAGTTACAGAATGCGCTACCAAGATTACTGGGACACAGCACTCCCAGAGGTGTATTTTTAGATGGGTGACATAACCAGCCTTGCTAACGGTGGGTATAAGAAATGTATGGAGTGTGAGCAGTATAAAGGTATTACTCAGTCCTCAAGCAAATGGAGAGACACACATACACAGTAAGTGTGGGACTAGAACACAGACCTAACTACTTTATTACACTACAGCATTACGCAGTTACAGAACAAGCTACCAAGATTACTGGGACACAGCACTCCCAGAGGTGTATTTGTAGATGGGTGACATCATCGGCCTTGCTAATGGTGGGTATAAGAAATGTATGGAGTGTGAGCAGTACAAAGGTATTACTCAGTCCTCAGGGAGGCACACACACATACACGCAGCAAGTGTGGGACTAGAACACTGACCTAACTACTTTATTACACTACAGCATTACGCAGTTACAGAACATGCTACCGAGATTACTGGAACACAGCACTCCCAGAGGTGTATTTGTAGATGGGTGACATCATCGGCCTTGCTAATGGTGGGTATAAGAAATGTATGGAGTGTGAGCAGTATAAAGGTATTACTCAGTCCTCAGGCAAACGGGGAGACAGACACATACACACACACAGCAAGTGTGGGACTAGAACACCGACCTAACTACTTTATTACACTACAGTTACAGAACACGCTACCGAGATTACTGAGACACAGGCCTCCCAGAGGTGTATTTGTAGATGGGTGACATCATCGGCCTTGCTAACAGTGAGTATAAGAAATGTATGGAGTGTGGCCAGTCTAAAAGCAATTTAGAGACCAACGGCAAATGGGACAGACATACACACAAATGCCAGTGTTGGGTACGGAACACCTGCTTATTTACAGATTACTATTACAATACTACATATATATGAATCGCGCCACACAGACTACACATGTCAAGGCTGTCATTATGACCATCTGGGAATGTGGACATCAACAGGGATGCTGGCAGTTAAGATGTTCATACCTGTGAACCTGTGTGTTTAAAGTATGAATCCATCCTGACCTGGAGTATGCCCATCTGTGGAATGGACGACTACTACCACTATACAGGGTTACAATGGCCATGCCCATACACAGAGGCACATAACCAACACAAGGTGTCACTGGGCATGCTCACACACTTAGTAACACAGGGCTGTTCGGAATGCACTGTGTCCATCTACACAAGGATATACTGGGCATGCTCATACACTTAGTAGCACAGGGCTGTTCGGAATGCACTATGTGTCCATCTGCACAAGGATATACTGGGCATGCTCATACACTTAGTAGCACAGGGGGCATGCTCACACATTTAGTAGCACAGGGCTGGTCGGAATGCACTACTATGTGTCCATCTACACAAGGATATACTGGGCATGCCCCTCATGGGCTGACTGGGATGCACTCTGATGCTAAATACAGATAGCAACAGTGGCCATGCTATTACAGGTAGACGTAAAGAACACATTGTAATGGGCTCTGGTGTTGGTAGTTGTCATTATTAGTGGGAACGCTGCTCTACATATATTTGACACCGGTCTTTTACAAATCAGCTGTCATTCTGGGATGACATTGCTGACAGTAGGCAGGCCTTTGTCACATATCACATGCATCCATGATACAAGGGAGTGTGGATATTACCCAAGTCGCATCCACCCACACAGTGCCATTCCAAGGCAAATGTCCTAAACACAGGTTAACTCCCATACACCTACAGGACAACTGCATTGTTTTCTTATACTAACCAGTGCTAGATGTGTAGTGTCCATATTCACAGCTGGCCACTGTAGATCCAACAATGGGGAGTACTGACATCTGTGCAGTGAGGAACACCTGGCTGATGTCTCTGTAGTGCACAATAGCACTACCGCCATATACCTCAGAACCTAGCACTACCACCATACACCTCAGAATCAGACATGTGGGCCATAACACAGGTACGGACCACTCCAGGTGGTGTACCCACATACATAAAGCCCACTCTCATGTACTAACTGGTCCCCCCACTAAAGGCATCACAGATGAGCCATGTGCAGGACACAGTGTCACATGCTGCATTCTAGGATGTAAACTGCAGACACCACCATGCCCTCAGACCACCACCACGCAACCATACATGTTGGATGACAGACGAGTACGCCACCATGTGACCCTTGACCTGTGTACTGTACTAAGCTCTACATAAACTGTAGACAGTACACATGTACTGACACAGTTGCATCATGTGTTATGCAATGCAATGATACCACTGTCTGTGACCAGGTCAGCTGTACACATACCAAGGGCCCTCAGTACTGTCCACCATTAGCAGATGTCTGCTGCTGTACACCAGTGCACACCCTCATGTATGGATATGACATACATGTACCTGCCCTGGGTATGTACATGCCACACACACAACTTACCTGTAAATAGCATAGCTGTTATAGTGCTTTGTGCAAACAGGTGGCTACAGCCATTACACACATGCACATGGAATGTAGGTCCATGGCTGCTGAATGCTAACAGTACATAAGGTGTGCTATCAATGTTGACAGAGGTAACATCCCCTCTGTATTGGTCACACATCATATCATACAACAGTCCATGTGTTATGTATGTTATTACACATATCCGCCAATTGCAATGCCTACAAACCTGACCAAATGTCAGGATTGTAGGACTTACACACCTGTACACATAGTGTTGTATGTTCAGATAACATGCGTGTACAGTTGCTGATGTATGCAGGTGGCGTGTATCCTAGTACTTCATGCAGCTGCAATGCAGCCTCAGCATTGCCAACTGTATATGGTGATATGCTGAATGTACAGAAAGATGTACCACAGGTATGGACAGATGTATTGAAATAACTAAGTGGCGGAGCATCTTTGCACTAAGATGTTTGCTGTGGACAGCTCACAGGTGTGTCACAAGTGGTCATACAATACCTTGTGTAACTGGTAAGCAATGGTTTCATTAATTGAAGGACATAACACACAACTTAGACAATGGTCAGGGTGATAGCTAAGGTAAATCATTTGACACCTGTTAATAGATATGACGTCCCTAGTGCATATATCAGCACTGTTGTCACAGGAAGTGTCAGTACAGTTTGTAATGCGTGCAATACTGCTGTACGTCTGACATACATAACATGAGCTTGGTAGGTCTGAGATTCACAGTACTGGCATGTGTGGTTGCGTGTGTGTCCATATTTGTCATGTATTGTGGGGAATACATCTCAATTGTTACTCACTCTCGTGTACACTAGTGTACACATCTGTAAAGACTTCAATGTATAAAGCAGGATGTAAGCAGGGGCATGTATCTCACACATGTGAGGTATCTGTATGTGCATGACATAGGTGTATTAATTACTGAATGTCACAGTATGTGTATGTAGGGCTAACTTGTCCCTGGGGTGAGGATGTATGTTACCATGTTGAACTGATAGGACCCCTCCCACCATCCAGGTTATGCATTCAACTATCTGTGTTGATGTCCCTGATCTTAGGCTGTACTGACTACCTGTACATGTGTATTCTCTGTGGCACGTCATGTAGGTGCACAGTACTGTAATGATGATTTGCACATAGGCAGGGGTCCTCATCCCACCAGTAGCAACTGTGTGCGAGTGTGTGTTACTGTGTTGGTGAAGCTGTGTGTGTGTGTGTGTGTGTGTGTGTGTGTGTGTGTGTGTGTGTGTATTACAGTGTCACTAAATACATATGTGTCAATACCTGAGTGTGTGGGTGCAGCTGTGTGTTGGCATCCTTTCATGGAAATGTTATTACTGATTCCCATTGAGGCATCACACTTCCCACTGGCCTCTACCCTTGTAATCAGCTAGACCACTCTCTTACCTCACCACTCCATGTAACTGTACCTGTGATGTCACCCTTTATAGATGTCACGTCTGTGGCCACAGTAGCGTAATACACAGCTATCATGCTCTTGGAACAGTAGACGTGTTTGTAACGTGGGACGTTCTTACTGGTATGTGGCAGCTACATGGTGCATGCTGGTATATTCATACATACCTGTGAGTAGTAAACATTGTCATATGGGACACTTAACTGCAAACACTGACATCCACCAGCATGTGCAGTTAGACCTGAAGACGGACAGCAGAACAACATGACCAACATGCACTTACTGTTGTTACACAAGACACATACTTTTAACAGTATTGTACACATGTACTACACGGTATATCTGCTGACTGTCAACAGTTCTCAACATTTGTAAACTACACATATCATCCTAGTCTGTTCACCCTGTGCATCAGACCATATGAGCATGTCCCTGCACCGATGGTGTGGATATCAGGGATGCAGCACATGCATCATCATATGCACAGGGTGTTAATGTTTGCCGGATGCCTAGGCTGCACTGTTGTTACACAAGACACATACTGTTAACAGTATTGTACACCTGTACTACATGGGATATCTGCTGACTGTCAACAGTCCTCAACATTTGTAAACAACACATCATCCTAGTCTTTTCACCCTGTGCATCAGACCATATGAGCATGTCCCTGCACCGATTGTGTGGATGTCAGGCATACGGCACAGGCATCATCATAAGCACAGGGTGTTAATGTTTGCTGGAGGCCTAGGCTGCACTATTGTTACACAAGACACATACTGTTAACAGTATTGTACACCTGAACTACATGGTATATCTGCTGACTGTCAACAGTCCTCAACATTTGTAAACTACACATATCATCCTAGTCTGTTTACCCTGTGCATCAGACCATATAAGCATGTCCCTGCACCGATGGTGTGGATGTCAGGGATGTGGCACAGGCATCATCATATGCACAGGGTGTTAATGTTTGCCAGAGGCCTAGGCTGCACCATTGGCTGACATCATGTGTGTGGGTTTGGTCATTTGATCTAATTGGCCGTGTGTGGAAGTTATGCACATGTGTGTTGCGGTGCCCTACATATGTGTCCAGTGTGTGTGTGTATGTCTGCACACAGTTCTCCCATGTGTCTGGCCTACACAGGGGTATTATTGACAGCTGCAGACTGTACAAGTGAGGTTTTACAGTTCACGGTTTCAAGCCACAGACATGTTACCTGTGCCTTCCAGGGGTTGCACGGGCACTACCAGACAGAGGTGCAGATTGGGTACTGTCTGATGTCACTAGTCCACTGGAACCGTGTCCCTGTTGGGACCATCCCTGGCCACGTGCACATGGCTTGCTGTGTCGTGGTGTGGACAGCCCAGCACCAGATGCACTGCTGCTGCTACCGCCACTATGGGAGCGGGCATGTGAGGTAGCTCGTACACGTAGACCTGACACAGGTGATGTAGCAGGCCTATGTCATGTGCCCGATGCCTCACTCCTACCAGATTTTCCAACGCAGACAGCTCACGCTCAAGGATTGTCATGCCACGGTCAAGGACTCCAAACATGTCACCCAACCATCTATCCAAAGCATCAGCAATCTGCTGTTGAGCATTTACCATTGCCTGGATGCTGTTGTTTAAAGAACGGACAGCAGCCCTCTGTAGCCTCTGATCTTCTCTGTTGCACCATTCAGCACATGCCTGTGCCTCCATTACAGACTGAAACATGTGCCTGGTGACACCAGCTGCTGTGTTCTGTCATGCAGGAGCATGTTGGCCAGAGGTCCTCCTACAAGCAGCACTGGCCACGTGCCTGTGTGGAGCACCACCAGTAGTTTGGCTGACACCATGGTGTGCAGGAATACCTTCCATAGCCCCGACATGTTCCTGTTCCAAGCTACCACGTGCCAACTCTCCTTCCTCTATGGCCACTGGTGATGGGATATGTGCAGGTATGGGATCTGTCTGCGGGGATGAGGTGGATGAAATGGCAACCAATGGCACAGTTTCAGCCCCTGACAACTTTGCCTGTGACCCAATCATACATTCATCATCACTGCTAGAGTCTGTGGGGACATTAACATCTGATGTACCGCAGGAGGGCAATACACCTACATCATCTGTGAGGGCAGACAAGAACTGTACATTACAATCTATACAACAGACACACACACACACACACACACACACACACACACACACACACACACGCACACACACGCATGTGATATGACAGAAGGCATGCAACATGCATGTGATATGGCAGATGGCATGCAGCGCAGACAATAATAGTGGTAGTTATCACACATCCCTAGGTTGCGCACAACAGTATGCATGTGACATAGCAGACGGCATGCAAATTACACAAACATAGTAGTGGTTAGCATACATCCCTGTGTTACAACATGTGGACCAGCACAGGTTAACAGTACACCTGCCTGATGTGTGGCATATGACCTTGATAATCACATGTAGTATGACATGTGATCTGCTGACGTGTGCAATGACATGCATGCATGTTTAACACAATGGTGTCTTGTCGAATATACAGTGGGGCAATGGTGTACCAATTCAGTGTTGTCTGTCCACCCTACAGATATACTGCAAATTTAACTGATGTGCATGGCCATTGCAGGGAATCATGAGGAGTCTCTAGTGCTATACAGTGTGAGTTACAGACAGGGTTCATAGCCATGACTTTGTTCAGATACAATACATATATACAGTGGAATGTGACCCATGTCACTGAGGTGTATATACACTAAACCATGATGTGGAAGTTGTGACATGGGTCACTGATGGGTGTACAGATGACACCCCTGTACATCTGCAACCATATTGCTGCAGCCTGGCAACTATGGGCAGACATGGCGAACATGTTGGTACACCATGTCCCACATGACATCTGTGTACCACACACACACACACACACACACACACACACACACACACACACACACACACACACACACACACACACACACACACACACACACATACAAGGAGCTAGTATGGCATTTATGTCCATCACCAGCAACGGGAATGTACTGTATCTGTGGCCTGCTGTGGATACTGTAAAGGTGACTGCTGTCATGTGGCAACACTCTCAAGATGTTCAATACATCGTATGTGGTGGATTGATGTTACGCCTACACAAGATGTGTCCAGGCCTGTAGGATGTCTAGTGTTCCACATCTACATTATGACCATTATACAAAGGCCATGGCCAAAACATGTGTAGCCATTGTATGACAGGGTGTACACACAAGCACAACACTTCTACTGTGTGTGTTGCTCCATGTCTCTGGTCATCATCCATGGTCATGTGTGTACATGTGTTGTCCAAATTATAGTGATGGGCATCTATTTCACATGTCTGTGTTGTCCCACATGACATATATGCTCCATTGACAACAGGGTCATGCAGATAAAAAGTGGTATGTGGGATATGCTTTCAGGTTAGGTAGGCAGTGTAGCAGACAGGCCAATAGATGTCATGGACATGTCAAGATAGCACATCACATTGTGTGACATTCATAGCAGGGCTATAATCCACACCAATGAAACCTCTGCGCTGTCCATACTCCAGCCCACTGTGTAATATTGTTTGTATTCACCACATGTGTAGATCAGATCTGTTGTATGTTCCTAAAGTGAACAGCACCTCCACCATTGTATGCACAGCTGTCAACACATCTGGCAATAAAGTTTGTGAGGATTCATGTTGGTGAGATGATTCACATAGTTTGCAAGTGTGGCACATGGATAGTCATTGGATGCATTGCAAGTCCGACCTGTATATTGTGACAGGACCATACATTATGTGTATATGTTGTGAATGGCCACATAATAGATAGATTTGTGCATCATGGTTCCTGATAAATAATAACACTCTCACCTGCAACGGGCTGCTGTCACCGCGGAACACCAGTGGTAGATAAATAGGAGTAACACAGCAGTATGAGCATAATCCATTCCTGTATAAAGGCTACAGGGAGCAATGTGCATAACACATACACCAGTACATTAGACTATACTATGGTGTATGCACATGTGTGCATACACAGAGTAGCATACTATATTATGTGGCATGTGTGTATACATGCCTTGCATATGATGTTACATTACATATTGTACAGTGAGACATGCAGCTATATGGAATATAGTTGTTATAGGTGCAGTACTGACTTACCAGGCAACTCCAAGCTCAGTGGTTGAGAGACATCCACCTCCACAATATTGGCTAAGGCTTGTGGATGTGGTTCTGCAGGTGTTCCCACATTGGCCAGTAGCTCCTCAGTACGTGTGAGTGGGGGCTGGGTTGGTGGTCCACAACCTGTTGCACCTTGTTCCCTGGCAATTGCATTTGCATGCTGTTTTGTACATCTAAGGAGGTCTGTACAGTGTCTGCGCACCTGCTGGTATGTGCGCTTGTGGCCACCCACATCATTAACCCTCCTGCGAAGTTCCATCCACAGGGCATCCTGCTGCTGTGCATCCTGTGGCACATGGCTGAACAGGATGTCGTGATTATCGAGTAGGTATGGGATGAGGGCATCATCCTCCAAGCGTGTAAAAGGGGGAAGCCTTGCACGTGGCATAACTGGAAGACATAATGATGGAGACAGGTCACAGTACCTCAGAGACATACAGAGCTACAGCTGAACATACATGTGTATCGCATTAATTCAGTTTAAATAGCTGTATTTACAAACCTACATGACACTGATGTGTTTGTGTCACACACATGTGACACTCAGTGTTGAGTGGATATTATCACCATATATGTGTGTGTGTGTGTGTGTGTGTGTGTGTGTGTGTGTGTGTGTGTGTGTGTGTGTCACCTGATTACATTGGTCATACTCCATGTGGTTGCTGTCTTGATGTGGGCAAGTCAGTTTGCCTGTACTGGTGTTTCTACCTATCAGCACATGGCTGGATGTGTCCACATTAATGCAGTTGACCTTGATGCATTGTATATGTCATATATAAGGACTTACACTGCCTTAACAGACATGACCTGTGACCCTGCAAACATGCTCACATAAGGTTTTACATGGATGTGTTCTGCCATATACATCCACACGGCACTGTACAGCGATTCAACATCCTGCCATGTATCACCTCTGTTGCACATGTGATACACATGGGACACTGGCTAGCCAGATGGTATTTGCAGGGATGGATATCAACTATGGCATGTACAGTCAAAGTCAACTAGTGGGCTATATGCCATAGGTCATGTATGTATCAAGGATGAAAGGTTACCTGGCAGTAGCCGACATGCGGGTCTGTGGGGCCAGGTGGAGCAGTGCCACATGACTGATCCACAGGGTTAATGATACATATACCATGCGTTACCATGTGGTCATCACACCATGTCTGAGAGGGGAGCGATGTGCAGCTTTGATGGACAGGAATGCATAGTATGGCAGGACTATGTCAAGTGTATGGGACAAGGATCTGACCAGCATGTGGTAGGTGGATGTCCATGAAGTATGTGTTCGAGATCAGGATGAGTACGTGTAGCATGTCCGACATCACTGGGTTGGACATGGAATTATTCAGGGTATGCAGCATGCTACATAGTGGAGATTGGGAATGGGAAGGCTGGTGTAGGCCATCTGTACATGTCCAATACCCCTTAAAAAAATATGTGATCTGATATGGGTCATTTGAGTGGTCTGTATGGCTGGACAATGATCTCTATATTCATGAATTGCACCCTATTATTATTAGGGTTGCCACATATGACTCCCTGACCGGTGTGGTGATGGAGCTATCACAGGAAAGACAACTGCCCAGCTGCATCCCTCACACACAAGTGTCCATTATGATGACCGCTGCCAAGGTGGTAGTTCGTGGGTACAGGGTTTATTAACATAGGTGTGACAATGTGAGTCAGCTATTGCTCCTAGGTCATAGTCATTTGCATACTTCAGTAGGCAGATGCCTTCTGTTTGTCTGTGAGGTATGGACTACAATGAAGGGGAATAGAATTCATTAACTGTGACATACTGTAGCTGCCACTGGTGTGATGATCACGTATTATTCAGACACCTTCTGTAGTGTTGTTTCTGCCAGCAGTCCTGTTGCAAAACACTCCTGTAACATAGGACTGTACATCTAGTATACCAAGTCTAGGTGGTACGCAGTATGGGTGATGATGTCCTATGACCTGGCAAGGTTATGATATGCAGTGTGACATCAACCATACTGTCATCTACATCTGTACTGCTGACATCACTTAAGTGATCAAGGTTCATGGCCTTCCAGACCAGACTCAGCAGGGTACTAGTGCAGCACTTCCCATTATCAGTGGTGTCTCCCTCTTTGTGGGTTGTGATACCTGTTGGTGTGCACCATTCAGTGTGTACACAAGCTGACATGGAGCTATGTTTTACATGATGTGTATGTGGAGACCATCTTGTTTTGCCATATGTGTATGATACAACTTGTGATGTGGGCAGGTCCCATGCAGACTGAGTGCAGCTTGTACCTGCATAGTTGTGGGTACAGGGGCCCTGTGATGTACATGGATATATACTTGTGTACCTGTTGGAGGGAGGGGGCCGTGTTTTTTATTATCCAAGACCCTATCTGGATTGCTTATTCATGCTAAGCACTTGTTCAGGACTTGTAAACAGTATGTAAGCTAATGATTACTATAGCACTCAATCTTCCACATCACCTACAGGTAAGGGTGAACAGGTTTTGTACATACTTTTCTCACTTGCGTAGAGTAATGTAGCTGTTGTACTCACTTTCCTCACTTATCTAGGTGAATGTAGTTCTATATTCAGGCATGCCCAACAGTCAATTGCCAGTGTTCTCACCTGTCTATCTGATGAATCTGGACATCTTGAGGCAATGTACACATTGCCTCATGTACACAGACCAGCCTCTCCGCCTACCACCCAACACTACAACCTGTGAGAGATGCACTCATCTAGCCAAACTGGAGGTAAAGTCTCTCCGACCAAGCCTGACCCTGACTGTCATGTGGAGAAGGTACACAGTCGCACAACAACACACTCATCACATAAGCCTCACTGTATCTACCCACCATTAACTGGGAAAACTACTCGTGTACCAACACATTAGCTCAACGGTTTCTGGAATTTATAAACACCAATGCCCTGACTCAACATATCCACACACCCACCAGGGGCAACAATATCCTAGACCTAGTCATTACCAACATGAGTGACTGGTGCTCCACATATGAAGCAAACTCCTCGTTGGTCCGATCAGACCATGTGCTGAACACCATTGATATCCACATCCCGCACCTACCCCTCATTAAGGGAACCACGGTATAATACGTCTACAAGGCCAACTACATGCTTCTTAAGGCAGACGTGGTGCACGTCATGACACCCATGCAGATGGACAGTACTGTTACAACTGCTGAATCCTACACAAATGCACTCTATAAGCACTTACAGGAGTGCTTGGCTTGTGCTATCCCAAACAGAACCAGGACGTTATACTCATAATTAACTAAACCAATCTGGTGGTCCCCTGCCATAAACATATTGTACTACAGAAGGAGGACACTGTTGCAAATGAGAGTACAATACCATGCATGGAGGAGATCCCTGGCCAGCCTCAGTAAGAAGGTGAGATCCCTTATAAGATCCTCCAAAGCTAGCTACGAAAACTATAATGCAACTAATACCAAAAATAACCACAAAGCCTCGATGTCAACAACCAGATCTGCTCTGAGTTACAGCACAAAGGCACAAACATTACAGAAACAAATGATATTGGCAACATCATGGCAGATCCCCCTAAAAAGCTGCACACTCTAAAGGCAATATCACAGCATCCATGTACACATCCCAGGCTGCGTTTTAGATGAACTTTGGATCGTACTTTCTCCTCAACTACGCACCATGTTCAATAATAGCCTCACATCGGGCATAGTGCCCCCTGAATGGCGCACAGCAACAGTTATCCCACTCCACAAATGTGGCACCACAATGGACCACGGTACCTATTTCCCTATAGGCCTGACTAGCCTGGTCTGCAAGGCTATGCTGCACATCATGGATCACTGTCACAGAGACATTGGGTACATTCCAACCTTTGACCCCTCCCTGTTTGGCATTGTTAAGGCCAGACCATGCCTCCTATACCTGGTGGGCTTCTTAGAGACAGTTACCAAGGCATTAGATGAGGGTAAGGAGGTCCACACAGCCTACCTAGATCTCTCATAGGCTTTCAACACCATTCCTCCTTCTGGTATTATCAACATACCCATCCGCCTGAACATTAACCCCTACATCATGTGATGGTTTGAAAAGTGGCTCATGGACAGAACACACACAGTGGGAGTTGCATACCCTAGGTCCGACTGTATACCAGTTACAACTGCCGTCCCCCAGGGCTGAGTCCTAGGACCCCTCATGTTCGGTGTATAATCCTCTGATGTACAGACAAGCACAGGAGGGCTTTGGCTGTAAAGGTTTGCAGATGACTGCAAACTAGGGGACATAATTGTTTCCTCAGCTGTTACAGACACCCTCTGGAAGGGTCGCACTTAAACAGATACCTGGTGTTAATATCATGGCGTCAAGCTGAATGCCTAAAAGTGCATAGACATCCCCTTTGGATATAACTAATTACCCGTGGACTACCACATAGGTGCTAGTCCTCTACATACAAAAAAGGTAATACTGGATCTGGAAACACCAGTAGACAGCAATCTCTCCTTCGATACCCATAATGACAAGGTGGTTAGAATATCCTTCTACATGGCTCCCCTAATGTCTAATGGGTTCGCATCCAGATCAGAGGGGCCATTGTGACTCTACACATGTCATATCAGACCCATTAAAGGATACAACACCCCATTTGGGATATACCTTACAAGACAACTGCAACAGATTGGAAGACCACACCAGTACCACACCAAGAGGATTACTGACCTCAAACAGATGGCCTATGCAGCCCAACCTACGAAACTCCAGCTGTACTCAATTGCATACAGCATACTTACAGGTGATCTCTGCTTGACATTCAAGGCCTATGTCCAACCCTGTATTTCTGGATATGCTCCACCTAAACAGAAGCCCCTGAAAGCAACATGCTCTAGGGATATACACCTAACCACAATGATGAGTAGGACATGTTGAATGGATAGATTTCTAACCCGGACACTCCCTATGCTTTGGAACGTGATTCCAATGTATATCAGGCAGGGCCCCTCATGAGCACTCTTCAAGGGAAACCTTGATATGTGGATGGGAGACAGACATGAACCCAGGGATCACTGCAGTGGCTCTGCTGGACAGAGGCACAGGGAACCAACCTATGGGGGTGGCGAAAGACAACACACACTAGCTAGGCTTACAGATACCCTTGGTAAGACAGCCTATTACCTACCTTTGCACATATTACATGTCTTATGTGCATGGATAGTTAAATAGCTCTTCCATTTTTCTTTGCTATCATGCTGATAAACTGTCGGCTCACTAAAAGACATATGTATCCTGTTATTGTGTATTGTAAATGCCAATTGATACAACTAATGTTTGCCTACCATTACAGTAATGCCATGTAGCTTGTAATACATATCTGCCTACAATACTGTACATTACACAGTTATTGGCACAATATCCCACAATGCAAAACATACTTGCACAGTGGCCCAACCTTCCACATGTTATTCTCTGTATTACACCCATACATATGGCTACAGTTACAATACATCAACATATACTATCCCGTTATAGCACGTACTTGTTGGACCAACCCTGCCACTGATGTCGGCTGGTGAGGAGTATTTCTGTTCAAAGCCCTTATATAGCATCCCTTGTGGTGTATGTGGTGTTTGCCTTGTGACCTACAGCAGTACACACAAATACTACAAGCATGACTATGCTCAAAAATACATCATTACAAGATAACTGTTTCCACTATATGGATTGCATGCACTTTAAATACTACAGAATAGTACTACATACATAGACATACTGACTGTTCTCATACCTTATTAGTAACCCGATGTATCGTTAACAGTTGATTCAATCCTTTTCGGTTTGTGTTTCAATGTTATTTGTAATGTTCCGCTGGTATATACGGATGGTTTGAATGTGTGATAACACATCCTTTTCTAGTTACATATCGGTAACATGGTGCCCTGTCCACCAATTGCTGTTCCAAAGTAGTTAATTGGAGGCACATCAGCTGTGCAGCTACTCCATTAGCCGATACCATGGCAACAGTGGTGTATAAGTGAGTACTCCTTTTGGGCATTGTCTGTTTGCCTTACTTTTGAGGGAGACAGCCTAGATATGTTATTGCAATATATTTCAACAGCTATATGGAGACACACAGAGATATATTAGCTTCATGACTCCCGTGGACTGTGTGTAATGGCTAGACGATTTAGTTCTACATGTGAGTACAGCTGTTATATTTCAGAACAGTGCTACTTATGCAGGGTTTGTTTCTACCTGATACTTCTGCAGATGTTTAAGTCTGGCAAGGATGTTTGGCCAGCTCAAGGCCATATGGCTATGCATGAACTGTTATGTGGTATACAGTGTGCTCACCAGACATCCTTGATTTGGTGTATAAGTGTAGCATGCTGTGCTGTTATTCACTAATTGCTAACACATCCCGATGTACGCACAACCCTCTAAAACAGGATTAGTGCAAACAAACCCTATTACATCAGCAGCTGTTCCATTGTATAATAGCTGCTATTTCACTTAGGGCCATGTTAGTGTGTCTCTGACAAGGTATGTTAAGACTTCTGCAGATGTCGTACAGTGTTTGAATGATTTGTGATGTTATTACAGTTTGTATTGTAATATGTTTGGGTGTGGGGGTGATGTTGGTGGGTATGCTTAGCAAATGCAGGTGTGTTGGAACTGCTTTTATACATAATCGCTATGTGCGTGAGGGTTCCTTCCCTATTTGAACACCTATCGTTTTGTGGACTAATATAATGGTATTTGCAGGCTGATTCATTAAGGCACGGTTATGTGGTTCCTGTATAGCATGCAGGTGATGTTAGTCCTTGAATCCCTTTGGCAATACATCTGAATGTAATAACATGTTGTTACATGATAGCTGTGTATTTCTGTCATAGTTATTTGCAGTCATCGTAGTTGTGTTGGTGACTGACCCTCTTTGGCTAGGGTTTTCACCTTTTCATATGTTGATAGTGGGTCCTTTTTGGGACACACATCTGATTTTACAGGCCGACAAAAACCCACGGTCAGTACAAGGGATAGAACTTTCCTTTCTTGCCTAATTATAAGCTTATTCTTGTAGCAGTTTACTAGCTTATCCTGTTTCCTGTACCATGTAGGTACTTTAGATAGAGAAATAACTATTGTATGCAACTATTACAGTACATATGGGACATAATTATGTCCCACAATCTCAGGACATTTGCCACGTTTAATATATTTGGTCAGGACACAACCGCCCAAAGATGGAGTGTCCCTCACAAAGTGGAACAGGTGGTAACACTATCATTGGCTCATGTCCATAGCACATATTTGTAAAGGTGTATAGGCATATACTCTCCATATCCTTTGTTCATAAAGGCTGGTAGTGGCGGAATGTGTGATTGCTATGGTCTATGTTATACACATATCTGAACACTTCAAACATTGTATATGGGAGACCTACAGAATCCCAAAACCACAGTGTTCTGACACACACAGTCCCAGGAACAGACTCCCATACCCCATATTACCGACATCGACAGTAACACGCCAAGGTAACACGAACATGGAACACACCCATGCACACACAGACACACTGCTACCCAACACATCCAAACAAACCATCCTACACTACACATGAGCAGGTGGCCAAGCCCCCTACACACCCCATGTAGGTGTCTGCGCTCCAGACACCACCCCCTACTTTAATATGCTACATCCTAGGTCGCGCAAACAGAAGCACATAGCTAATACAGAACCACACATTACAGTCCCCAACAACACACACCACACACAGAACACACACTTACACACACTACAGCCCTAAGAAACACACGTACACACAGTAACCTACTCAAACCGCAACAACAGATGCACTGACTAACTGTCCATTAACATAGTGAGATTACACCTCATGCATCTGGTGTTTCAGTATTGTGTTCTTTCGGACCTTAAGCCTCGGGATTATGTGCGTCAGTATGTAAAGCAGTCGGTATGTGGTAGGTATCCCATTTATATGTGCCTCCATGGTTATGTAGATGTTGTTAACCTATCTATATATTTACATATATATGTATATCTCCATATATCGACATATCTCTCTCTCTCTCTCCCTCTCTCTCTATATATGATGATGTGTGTATATATATATATATATATATATATATATATATATATATATATATATATATATACACCTTTCATTGTGTACATGCCGGTTTGTCCTATTGCAACACATTCCTACCTTTTGTGTTTTATCCTGTCAGCATACACGACTGCCATTGGTACATTTCAGGTAGCTTAGTGGTATGTTATTGTGATGAATGTGTACATGGTTGCGTGTTCTAATCCTGGCAGTGATATCTTACCTCTCAGAGCAGACACTGGTAGTGCATGCGTGATGAACACACATTTCAGCAGTTGTGTGTTGCACATGTTTATTATTCTGTGGAAAACTGCCTATATATGCAAGCTGTGTTTAAGGTATACTATGTAACATGTACTCATCTGTGAAGATTCCTGTCAGGGATACTCCCCATTATTTGGAAACACATCCCTGATTACATTATACAAAACCCCTCACTAACACTCCGTGGAATCCTTGCAGAGTGGGTGGTGAACAGTAGCTACACCTCAGGGATCCCGCAAGTGGCTCTGCTCCACAGAGGGACAGATAGTTGATCGATGGGGTGGCAACAGCAGACATGTTTTGCCTATGCTTATGAGTGGCCTTGGCAGTTGGGCATGTACCTGCCTATGTATCTATGAACCTGTGCATACAGTATGGACACATGCTGATAGCTTAATATACTGTTCAGGTATTGACTTACCTTGTGCCAATGGCGGTTGTGTGTACAATAGTTGAGGGCTACCTATGTAAGATGCACACAGTAGACCACCTATACATGAAAATTTACAGGTGGTCGTGTGTGTGTGCCATCCATGTTTGCTGTGTGTACAGGTGGAGAAGGGTGTTAGTGCATGAGTACCTAAACTGTCAGTGTATGTGCTATAAGTTCCCTCTTTGCCAAGGCATGGGTATACTGGGCACACCTTCATCTGCCAACTGATGCTAGCACAGGGTGTTTGTGGTCTGAGCCCCCCTGTGCCTGTGGGTCCCTTGGCAATGGTGGTGGGCTGTGAGGGCCTTCATCATTCTGTCCCTGCTGCAGCTGTTTCCACAGGATCATATTGTGTAGCATGGCACATACTATGAAGATGTGGGCACACGTTCCTGGAGAGTACTGCAAGGTTCTACCAGATATGTCCAAGCAATGGAACCGTGATTTCAGCATCCCATACACATGCTCTATGATGATTCTGGTTTCTGCATGTGCCTCATTATGGCGTTCTTGCATGGCTGTGTGTTCATTTCTGATGGGTGTCATCATTCACGGTTCCAGTGCATAGCCAGCATCCCCCACCAGGTGGCCATATTGCATGTCCCCCCTGGCAAATACCTGATACAGCTGTGAGGCATGCCAGATGTGGGAGTCGTGATAGCTTACAAGACTGCCAGCACACACATCCATGATAATGCCCAGGGCATTGCACATGACCTGGCAGTTGATAGAGGGGAATCCCTTGTGGTTTATTTAGCGCCTACCCTGCTCACCGGGTGGTGACTTGATGTGTATGTGCATGCAGTCTATTACACCCAGTACCTCCGGGTAGTCCGCCACACAGTGGAAGAAATGCATATTGCTGGCCAACTCCTCCTGCGTTCAGGGGAAGTGTTTGTGCTCATTGGCATGTGGTAACATGGCATACAGGAACTGGTGGAGTACCCTGGATGCTGATGCCTGTGAGATCCCCATGATATCCCCAGTTGGCCTTTGGAAGGTACCTGTGGCTAGTATTCTCAAGCTTACGCATACCTTTGTGTCCACTGGGATGGGCTCCCCTCTGTTACTTCTGGCTCTGTGGTGTGGCTGGCACAGCTCAACAAGTTGCTGTACGATGTCCCTGTCCACCCTGTAATGCTCTACTATCTCCAGATCATGTAGCCCCTGGTAGGTTAACCTGGGTCTAAACACTCATCTCCTCATCCGGTGCCTGAGATGGTTGTCAGCATCATCCTCCACACCACCGTCAGTCTCCAACACATGCTGGTAAATCAAAGCTATGGCAGCCCCTAACATATACATATTAAAAGTTCCCTGTCTGTATATACCAATGGTGCAAAGTGTCTGGGAATACACAAGTGTGTGTGTGGGGCTTTCACACCTTATACTATTGTGCAATGGATGATGCTGGTGTAATTGGGTGTGTTTGTGCTATTCCAGCTGCAGGGTATCTTAATTATTGGTTTGACAGCAGGTGCTGCTATTGTGGGGCCTTTGGTGTTGACTTACGCTTGTCTGCAATGATTCATCTATTGCCCTTTACTTCTATTTTCAACCCAATTCACCTCCAATTGTCAGGCATGCATCCAGCTGACGCCTTTCTTGTTTTGTGCTTCCATAACCCAGGATTGTGTTGGGAAATGTGTTATGTAGCTGATCTACAGCAAGTTTGCTTTGTTCTGCTGTGACAGTTCTCTTTTCTAAGCTGTACAGCACCTCCCCTTTCTTGTTCTGCAGGTAGCTGCTAGCAGCCTTGTTAGCTGTTGTCTATGGCCCACTGTAAGTTTCTAGGTGTTAATTACTAATTTGTACTCCAATTACCATGCTGCAGCATTTCCTTATTGTCTTCTCATATCCTTCCTGTTTCAGCTGTGGTGCGTGCCGCGCACATCTGTTTACCAGGTTTCGTGCGCATTTTCATCCACGTTCACATGAACTTTTGGTTACCTTGTGTGCTCTCAGCTAAGCAAAGCTATGACTACTCCCACACCCCTATCCTGCGGCTTTGCTTAGCAACACTCAACATGGATTAGCAATGATCCAATTTGCTTACAGATACGGTGGCGTGCCCCTCTCTTGATGTCATGTTTACCTCCAGGCCACTCCTTGGTGTTGTAATGCTACACTGTGTGGTACATCCTTACATCAGTGGGATGTTTGCAATTCAGTATTACTTGACTCATTTGCATGGCATTGACTGCTAATTCCTAGTTACTGCACGGAACATTGTCACAGACCCTTAGCAACCCTTGTGCTATGGTTGTGGTGTAGCATGCATGCCATTGACTATTATGGGGATATCATGAATTGCGTTACATTACAGTTTTTTGACATCTATATATATTTTCATTATGATCCCATTTGTGCACCGATGCGCTGCGGTTTTACTTTGCGTTGGTGTGGCCATGAAATTAAATGTTATTTTTTATATGTTGTGCATGTTGTTTTATGCCATTGGCTATATATTTATCCATTGGCATATATTAACATTATAACTCATAAGTTTGGTCTGCTTTCATGGCAATGATTTTATGTTTGACAACATGTAAACCGTTTTTTTTTTTTTTGGTTTACATTTCTACATGCTTACGCTACGCCTGCACAACTTCATGAATCGCTATATACCTTCATTTGCATGCTACACTGCTGCGCATGGGGTAATTAGCATACATGCGCCGGGAGCTGCACAGCTCTGGCGTACGCTGGTAGTGCATGTGGAAACAGCTCTTACCTGAATTGCTCGACAGCCATATTTGGCACTAGATCACCGATGCTACTTGGGCACATGGCGCAAGCTTAATGAATCCTGGGGCTTATCTTCAAAGATTAGAGAAATTAAGGAGAATAAAGACTCATTACTAACTACTAGAAAGGTAGTCAGATTTTGCAAGTATGTCTCTAAATATAATTTACATAAATAAATAGGTTTACAAAATGAGAGATATTTTTCCTTCATAGGAAAGAGAAATCAGGCACATGACAGGAAGTTAACTCATCAAACAGAATTGCTGATAAAAAATTAGTTATATAAAATAGAAAGAAAGACAAACATAAAGAAGAAATAAATTGCTTAAAGTATTTTTTTAGTGCTCAGAGAAACTTACAGGCATATGAAGACAATCTGACTACAGACAAAAAAGAAGGTTGAAAGACCTTTAATTACACTATACTGGACAGTACAGAGATAGTATGCTTGTATTTTTTTTGTAAGTAGTTTTTTATTAATTGTGAAATGCTTAATCCAAATTACAGCATATTATACATCAAATGTACTTACCACATTTATATTAATATTTTATAGTATTCATATAGATGCATCCATATCTTCAAATATTATCATTTAGAACATCTGACCAACTACCCATTTCCCATACCTATTGGTACCATCTGAAGGGCAATGTGCACAAATCCCTTCCCAATACCTTCAACATTTGTTCATTTAACTTTATCTGACTAACAGACTCATCTTACTTCCCTATTGTGAGTGATGGCTTTATGTTCTTAGCCTAGTGTCTACTTCATAAACACCTCTGTACTCTATACCTACCTGTTAGTACTGGAGGCAACCCTACCTTGAATGACTCTTTTACTCAGTTCATCATATCCTTCCATGTTTACCCTATTACTGCTCTCATGTCCTCTTTCCTAATGTCAGCCCCTATATGCTGTAATTCATCTATGGCCATACACTTACACCAGTTCTTCACCTACCTCTGCTCAATTTTTTTTGTTACCCTGTCCTTAACAGAATCTTCTTATCTTATTGTCCACTCATTTAATTCCAACCTATTCAAACTCAATACCTCTGTCGTATTCTATGCTTGAGATGTCCTTCCTTTAATTACACCCTGACATGAACAGCCTAAACTATGCATCCTTTGTAATTATTTATTCTTTTCCATTCCAAACATCAACACCAATTTGTCACTTGCTATACTGTCCCCATATGCTTATTTCCAATACAGCCACATATCTCTTCATAGCTTCCTAAACACTTTACAAGTCAACCAAATATATTTAAAATCTACTCCAGCTTTTCCACATCTAAAACCTCTAGCACTTATCATCCCTTCCACACCCTGCTTCATTGACTTTCCTTTGTGTCTGCACTGTTTATGCATAATTTTTGTGTAGCTCAGTAAAATAACTAACTTAATTTATAATCTTCAATAATAACCATAATCATTTTCAAACTTCAATTTACCTCTATAATATTCCTTTATTCACCTTTCCGTCTACCTAACAAACCATTCTACAACAGCCTTTGTCTCCCGAATCCTTGCATTTTCTACCCATCTGACCCATTTCCTTCTTTACCCATTCAATAATACACCTCTCATTTTTACCACATCCTACTACCTTCTTACTTATTCTCTTTCTTTTACAGTCTCATACCCTTTCCTAGTTACATTATAGGTTCATAAGTTCATAGGTAAGAACTAGGTTATCTGCTCATGTGGGCCATTTTAAGCTCAACATTTTTTCCCTTTTTGTGCTCAAAATAACCTATCCATTTGGTTCTAGATTAGCTTTACCTATCCCATAGTTTATAATTATATATTACCCCTAATGAGAATAAATGGCATCATAACCTAGATAATTCGAGGGGACAATGAATGAGATAAAGCAGTTAGGAACTGCATCTGTCTATTAGTAGGGCAGGGGGCAGTCCTGGAGTAAATGTTCTGTTTTCCATCCATAGATCTAAGTTGTGCTTATAAATGGACAGGGATGAACTTTGCTTTATTTGGATGGGGAATCTGTCAATAGCAGTGGTATCCTCTGGGAGATATACCTGTCCCTCCAAACTGCTCCACTGATGTTGCAGAAGAGGTTTAGATCCCTAGACCAAGTGTTTACTATGCCATTTGGCTTGATCATATGCAGTACATCCATTCAGTAATGCATCACATGATGTCTCTGTAGGTGTTCCAGTTATTGCATATGTTTGGGCAGATAAATGCCAAATGGGCCATTATATATAATGATTAGCCTAATGAGGGTGAGAGTAAAGGGGAGCAATGACATCCCTTATATCTAGACACAATACCTTTGGTTATAAGCTGTGCAATATAGAAGGACTTTCTTACAACAAAGACACATGTTGGTCAAAAGTGAATTCACTGTCCACATAAGTTCCCAAATTCTGAGCAATTGGGTCAACTCTTCGGAGCTTATTGTCAATGTAGTAGGTCTCTGGAGTAGATGACTTCCCAAAGTATACAATAATGCATTTTTTGGCATTTAGTTTTAGACCATGATTTTGACACCAGTTATTTATTTGAGACAAACCTTCCTGCGGGATAGATACGTCATTCGGGGATTCAGTGACTGCTCCTAGCTTGCAGTCATCTTCAGACTTAGTCATCCAGAGCCCTTTGATATTGGCTTTTATTTCATAAATGCAGATGCCAAATAGGAGACGTCCCAGTACAGAACCCTCTGGGTCTCCACTGATGACTGGTCTCTTAGTGGAGGTAACTTTTCCTATTTTGATTATCTGCATCTATCTATGAGCCAGTTGGCAATCGTGTGGGTGGCATAGGGGTTTATTCCCAGCTTATTTAGCTTTTCTACTATGCCTGTGTAAAGAATTGTGTTGAAATCTTTGGCCAAGTCAAGGTATGCAGTGTGTACCATTTTCCCTTCATCCATTGCTTTGAAGACCTTTTCAAAAATATTTACCAGGGTGCGTAAGAATGACCTGTTCTTGATGAATCCAAACTGACAAGAATCTAGTGCTTGGAGGTTCCATATGTCCTGATTGATTAATTCCATAAGTCTTTCAATGGCTTTGCATATGAGGCTGGTCAGGCTTGTAGGTCGGTAATTGCCTGGATCTGTATAAGGTCCTGCCTTATGCAGGCGACTGGCTATAGTAGTTCTCCATTAACTTGGTACAAAACCTGTGTGGAGGCTGAGATTGAATAGTGTTGTTAGGGGTATGGCTAAATTGTGATGTTATTTAAAATGCATCCAGGGATATTGTCAGGATTCATCAATGTAGTATTTTTAGCATTTGATGGCACTTTTAGGACTTGCTCTTGTGTGATAGCTTGATGAAAGCTAGTTTCAGGTATATCTTGAGGGACATATGGATAGGAGAGAGGAGTGAAGTTAGAGCTAAATTTATCACCCAATAGGTTTGCTATATTCAGTCTCAGTGTAGGTAACATCATTCACAATCAGCTCAGCACATTGCTGCGTTGTGTTTTTGAGATTACAAACATAACTGAAAATATAGACCATGCTATCACCTCACTTTAACTCCCATCTGCTGATGATCGTTTAGATTAATTTATTCTGAAAGCAAATCCTTCAAGAATATCAGCCCCGATTTTTGCAAAGTGATCAACTTGTCAATACAATTCTTCCAGAGCACTTCTTTATTTCTTCATCTTTACTCCTTTCTAACTTCGCCTTTATCCTAATAACCATTTCATATCCTAACCTATATTTCTGTGCACCTTCTCTACCATTTTGATATACAGCTCTTTGTCTCTCATCATTCTCCTCTTAAATCTAACTTTATAGTTCCTTTTCTCTTCATATCCATGCTGCAAAGCTGTCTTTGATGACTGATTCTCTAGCAGGGATAGAAAAGGAAATATCGTATTGTGATAGTCAAAATTGTTCAACAAGCTGCAGTTTACAAGGTAGGGTCGATTCAGAGGCATATGTCGATTTAGCATGGGAAAAGGCTAAATTACATCATTAGCTTCATATGCTAATGACAGTATAATGATACTGAAATTAGCAAAGTTATACTTATGAATAGCAGTGTGAATGCAAATTAAGATAATCAATATGGTAGTGCAATTCAAAAATATATCAACACTGAATGATCCCTTGTGATCAACAGTACTTTGTACACCAAGATTTCTTGGCTATCAGAGAGAGAGAGATCATGCTATCATGGTAGGTAATAACTGTCTTAGCCAAGCAACATATATTAGAGACCATTCTCACAATTAGTGTCCATGATAGGGTACATGCTATTGCCTTCCACATCTCAGAGATATCTTGCTAGCTTTCTGACAGGAACATAGATGATCAATGCTGTGTGGAACAAGGCACTATAAGGCAGTTAATATACATGCCATGTTCAGGTGGGCATGTGAAATACTGGTCTTGTAAAAAGTAAGGTATGTGTAGTCTTGATCATTATTGCTGTGGGGAGATCCACTGGCCTTGGGAATATTACAGAAATTCCTAGATATATTGCTGCATGTGGTTCCCATGGACCCTGGAGGAAAAAATCAACACTATGCTGACAGTCATTGAAATAGTTAACTTCCCTCAGGTTCGATGGTTAATGATTGACTGCAGCCACACTGCTATGACAGCACCGCCTGGTCTGTCTGGGCAATGGCATATCAACCTTCAACTACCAGGTGGTGGTGTACAGTACAAAGGGTATAATTTCATGTGTGTGCACTGTCCTGGGTGATCTTATTATTCCCACATCTGGCACATGCATGGTCTATACCAGTGATTTGTGCAATGTGACTTTTCACAAAGCCATCTTAATGGCAATGATAGATATGCTATGGCAACATGGCTCATTGCATCCATATAAAGCCCACAGAACATGATTGAGCTGACATAAAACTTTGCACTTTTGTGTTTGGACTGGTGAAGACCAGCTTCATTGACTAGATCTTTCTGGTCAAATATTGCAGTCTGTGCCAGACACCTGCTGTGTGTGCTCTTCTGCTGGACTTGAATGTAAGGAGATAGTTGGAGCAGGGAATCATCATCAGAGAACCAGACAGATTATTGTAGGTATGCTGGAGGTGCTGCCTGAGGTCTCATTGGTAGACATTGTTGCAGGGGATGGGGAATGTGAGACAGATGTGGGTATAATATGCTGTGACACTTGTAAAAGTGCAGCTTCTGATCTGCAGCAAATAGCCAGAATAGATACAACAGAGCTTAAAATTGATGCAGCCAGTATTATACCCAGACTATGTTCTAGTGTACATTGGTTAATTGCATAGATAATACAGCTGTGTGGGGAGGGCATAGTAGTCATCATATGTACAGGTGGAGAGTGGCACAGAGACAAGTCTCGTTAATGGGTGCAATGTTAGGATAAAAGCTACTAAGAATGTGGAAGGGGATATGTCGTATCACCAGAGTATTGTTGAGAAATCATTTTACTGTGTAGGGTGTAGGAGGTGCTTCCTGGGAAGAGTTGGTGTCCAACAGTACTGTACACGTGTTCAGAATGTGTTTCAGGGGACAAAGCTCCACCAGATGTGTGTGTGTGTGTGTATGTGTGTGTGTGTGTGTGTGTGTGTGTGTGTGTGTGTGTGTGTGTGTGTGTGTGTGTGTGTGAGTGTGTGAGTGAGTGTGTGTGTGAGTGAGTGAATGTGTGTGTGTGTGTGTGTGTGTGTGAGTGTGTGTGTGAGTGTCTGTGTGTGTGTGAGTGTGAGTGAATGTGTGTGTCAGTGAATGTGTGTGTGTGTGTGAGTGTGTGTGTGAGTGAGTGAATGTGTGTGAGTGAGTGAATGTGTGTGTGTGTGTTTGTGTGTGTGTGTGTGTGTGTGTGTGTGTGTGTGTGTGTGTGTGTGTGTGTGTGTGTGTGTGTGTGCATCTGACAGAGGGAGCTAGATGTTGTAGAATCTCATGTGTCAGGGATACAGACTATGGATGTTTCCAGCCATAGTGGTGTCCCCTTTAGTGGAATGACACTAGTACCAACACTGAGTTGCAGGAGAGATGGTGAACAACAAGTCTGTGATTACCTTAGTGCGGTGTGTCAACCTGCTACATAATGCATAACTCCACAGGTGCTCACAGGTGCTTTGTCCTGTGGGCTGTACCCATTCTGAAAACAGTGGAGTGACAGACACAGCAAAGGCTTTGGCTCAACCATATATAGACAGTGCAGACAACCATGTGTCTGTCCAGCACACCAGTAAGATGGGTCATATACTGGAAGCCCTTGTGTGCTTTGTCACGCAGGATACATAGGTAAACTATCATTACTGTCATGGTGGTAGTAACATCTGCATGTGCTTTGATGACTACCTTACTAGCCACTGAATAATGCTCATTATGGCACACATCTCAGGAAATGACTGAGACGCATGGTCAAGATGGCTAACAGCGTCACCGTAGAAAGTGTAACGGACATGACATTTTTTGTATGAGTTCAGCTGATGTGGTGGTGGGTTCCACAGATAACAGTGCTGTGTCAACTGACATGGGTGATGGTGTGGCCACCGCTGTCATCATGCCCACTGACTGTAATAGCATAAAGCCATAAACAACATTGGTGTCCAGTGCACTAATGACATCTGGCATGCCCTGTTCCATAGCTGATGAACCTTAAACACAGCATCTTGACAGCAGACAAATAAACACCTGTGTGTGACATTGCAAACAGGTGTCATTTTCACCACATGCTGATGCCCCCAAATTTCATATAACTGTATGATATGCCATTAAGACTGCATCTCAGATGTGTAAGTAGTAGACAGAAGGTATTGCTAAGTATCCCCATGGGTATGGCACATGTGTGATCCTAAACTATGTTACTAACATAGTAATACTAACCTGCTACATTAGAGCGACAGTTGAAGGATTAACCAGCTCAACTCTGACATCAAAGCATCCACCAAATATTAATGTCAAGTGCAACTTCTCAGACAAGATCATGAATTCATCCATGGCAGTAAGGGTGGTCAGAGATGGTGGGCCTCAGTGGTCGTACTGCTCTCTCTCAAAGTGGCACAGGCCATCTGGCAGACATGTGAGGTCATACTGCTGTCCCTTCCCCAAAAGTGATGCTAATAGCATTAATGACCTAAACCAGCTCATACAACATGTAGTGAAGGAAAGTCTGCTTACTTTTATCTGTCAATGGTAACCACCACTAGTGCTCATGGAAGCCTCTAACTGGATATCTGTCTCTGCCTGGCAGAACTTTTCTAAAGCTTTCTATCTTTTACATCATGTAACAACCAGCAAATGTGGGCATAGAGATATGGTTAGAGAGTGGTCACATAATATATGCAACACTTGCTGTGGTGTGCAGACGAGCAGTGTAGCATCTGTGTCACCATTAGTTGCACCCCTACCATAAAAGAGTATCACAGGATAGGTGCTCATAGTGTACCAGTGGGGGATCATATACTCTGTAGTGGCTGCACACAAAGCACATTTCACTGCATTCTACTGCATAGTATTTAATAGAAAGCTCCACTACATAGGCTGCTGACAAGACATGTTCCACTACATACTATATAATTGAACATCCTTGTCAGCAGCCTATACATGCCTTTGATCAATTCCACATGGTCATCACATGCTACACATATATATACCACCCCACTATCAGTCAATGTGTGTTCAAATTCCACCTCACATCAATAACTAGGATCTATATATAACAATCATGCACTGACTGTATGTACTGCAACATAGTTTACTAAGTACTTCTCTATAACAAAGGCCTTAGCTCACCTCATACAGCCTCAGCTACTAGTTAGTGGGTTAATGCTGCCAACTCCTCAGACCTGATCCTAGGTATATCTCATTACAGCATACTCTTTACTCATGACACATGACACACCTGGCTGCAAGCGGGTGTATAGTACCCACAAAAAAAAAGAAATATAGACTTTTAGGTAGTCAGTACCACACCTGCAAATGACCTGTATCTTCTGAGTCCTTCACAAGTTACACCATTCTATACTTGATGAGTCAGTTTGATAATATATTGCAGAACACAATTACAAACCTTCTGGTGCCTGTCTCCCATGGTTATGACATGATTCTGTCTTCTGTGCCTCTGTCCTCAAAGAATGTATAGCCCTGTCCGATAGGACATGTCTACTACATGATTGTAGCTCCTTTAGGCCAAGGCTTTCTTTGGCTTACCTGCCTTAATTAGTCACTCTTTACAACAAATACACTGCTAACATGAAATACACAAAAGGGACAGGTTAGGAAGTTTGTTTCTTTTGTTTTTTGTGCCCTCCTTTTAATTGCTGCACCTTTCAGATATTATTTGTTTTTTTTGTTTGTTTTTCCCCATTTAAGTTCATATTTTATGCAGTGTCAGCCATGGCTGTGGCTTTTTTTGTGACAGCACCCCCATCACTAACTATATGATTTTCCATCACTTACCAGTTGTCCAGCTGACACTAGACCGGCTTTTCTGTATGGTGGAGTAGGTCAACCAGAAGGAGACAATGCAAGTGAGCTACATGATGGCATCCAGTGATCTGACTCATAGAATGTGTATAGGGTTCTCATTAGGGGTCACCAGATTTAGGTAACACTATGTAACCCTTCTGGAGTTTTAAGGCCACATGACAGCATTGGTAGGCAAGTGGCTTGACACCCACATTTCCTGCATACAAGTTGTCCTTATGCAGCTGGCAATCTCACACCACTTCTGGGCCTGACCAGTGAGCCACCAGTGGCTGGGATCAGCCATAAGAGCAGTCATGGGTGTGACTGATTTCTGCCTTGGTACAGAACTGAGTAGCGAAGTAGACAGCTGTCAACCCACCCTCTCCCCTGTCATATGGCCCAATCCTCCCTTATCACTAATCGTCTTCCCTCTGTCTGTGTCCCTCCTATGGATTTCCCCACCGTTTAGAAAGGACCTCCCCAATTTTTTTTTTCTTTATCTTTGATCTCAGGGGTACCAGTATAAGGAACTAGCAAGGGTGTTAAATTACATTCCTATTGTACTGTTATTAATGTAATTAATCCAAAGAGTGAGTATTTGATGCCTAGAGACATCACAAGTGTGATCCTGGAGAAACACCTGAAGGCATCACTACAATTAAATAAATAAATATTATAGTAACCCTTCTTACTGTAACAAATACAGGCGAATATGATTAACTTCATGCAGAAAATTGAATTTATCCTTTCCATTTGATACAAAAAGCTTCCTGGAAGCAAAGATATCCAACTGCTCAATGTTTCTAAAGCAAACATAAAAGATACAATTTGACAAAGGATCTGAATTAGCCTGTATGTGTAAGAAAAAAATAATAATCTGCAACTGGTGTCTGCAATAGACAATGTACTGAATATGCTATAAATGCTTGGGGCCAGGGGCTGTCAAACATGTGGCATGATGAATGTTTTTGGCAGTGATGTTTTGATTGAAACACAGTCTGTGCATATTCTTAGTGAGAAAAAATCAAATTAAATGAAGGAAAGGATGAGACAGCGGTTCTATGAAGCTAAACAATGAGACTCACGGTTGCTTAGGGACTGGGTCTAAGTGGTTTTATTATTGTTATGACTCAGTTTTTTTCATTTTTTTACATTTGTATGATTTCTTAATCCAGCAATGCTTCACCACTTTCCATGAATTTAGGTAGCAGAAACTTTTACAGACTCAATTACAGCAATTTAGCATTTTTCCATCCTTTCGTTCTGATTTATCTGCTTCCTACCTAGATCCTAGGACACGCACACATGCAAACATCTCCCTGTCTCTCTCTCTCTCTCTCTATATATATATATATATATATATATATATATATATATATATATATATAGATATATATATATATATATATATATATATATAGATAGATAGGTAGATATAGATACATATATGACTATATATCTGTTTATACATATCTACATATATATATATATATATATATATATATATATATATATATATATATATATATACATATGTACACATATTTGTGTGTGTGTGTGTGTGTGTGTGTGTGTGTTTGTGTCTGTATAGATAGATGGATAAATAGTAACTAAATCACTACTTGAAAAGCCTGAAATCAGTTGCTGAGTCCTGTAATATGGAGATCAAATTACTGAAAATCCAGATTCAGCTATATTATGTCTGAGAATGACACTTCTCAGAATATTTGCGTTGTTATGAGGTATAGTGATCTCTAAGTCTGTATATATAATTTTGGGTGCTGCTGGGGGCTTGACCCCCATATCAGGGTTGCAAGAATGCTTATCCCCATGCAAAAAAAAATAATAATTTTAACTTATTAGCACCTATTGTATGTTGTGTAGAATATCACACCTCTAGCAGCCTTCACATATCCTTGAGTTTCAGAGTATTTTCTTTAAAATCAACTTAAAAAGCATAAGATAAACAAAGTAAATATTCTGTGAACAATAACAGCTATTAAAGCAGTTCTTTACAGAGAGTACAGTAAGTGAATTCATAGTCTTTCCATAACTACTATAATAAACAGTAATGTACAGAAAGCCAGAAATACATATTTGGCTAAACATTCACAGATTAGTTGCAGTATCTTAAAAACTGTACAGCCTTGATGTATATTCTTAGAACACTTTTGTTAACCTGACATAAGCTTTAACATGACAGCAAGAAATTCCTCCCTGACTGCATGTCTGCTTAGATGATTACAGAAATATGAAAACATATGCTTAGTTGTATAATTAATAATATAAATAACATTAAGTATCTTTCAATATCTTCAACTTGCAGTGCAAATATTTGTCAGTTTTCTTCATCTAAGCTTTCACCTCGTGCCACACAGTAGCTGGTAACTCACCTGCTTTTTTGAAGAATTAGGTACATATGGAAATATTGCTTATTTTAGTAATTAATAGCAAGACGTTGTCCCGTTCAATTCTCAGCTAGAGCGTCTTCTGTGTGGAGCCATACATGAATGGGGCCTGCCTTCGTTGAAGGTTGTGTGTCAGGGCTGGTAACCCAGTACGTAAACATCCACTACCAATCATTAGCAGACCGGAGTTCCACTGTGGCGACCCCTAACCGGGAAAAGCCGAAAGACACAAACAAACAAACTATTCCTCATAAAATTTGTGGTTTTCTGACATATCACTGGGATGATCTGCTGACTGAAGTCACATGAAGAATTAGGTACATATGGAAATATTGCTTATTTTAGTAATTACCAAGAAACAACTAGCCTTATCTCCAGAATAGGGTTATATAAGTAGACACTGACAAATGAATTTTATTGTCTCCCACCATAGCATTTCACACCATACCCCACAACAGAATGTAGGTCTCTCAGTTATGAAAAGAACATAACTATGAAAATATGATAATAAGTGGCAAGCAACTGACTAATTTCTCTATGGCAGGACAGCTTAGATTAATAGTCTTAAGGTCATGTTATTAGTTACTTCTCGCCCTTTCTAATGCTGCCTGTTATTAGATCATAAATTACCTAATTGAATAAGCCAGACCCAAAAAGTGGCTGGATGCAGAAGGAGCTATTGGTTTTAATGAAGTATACAAAAAGGCACTTTAGGCTACAACTACTATACCCTCTTTCTGTCCCACACCCCTACTCATGCCCTTCCCTTTCCCTGCACTAACTACAGCTTTGATTAATAATTGTAAAACCATGTTAGATACAAATTCATGAAAGACTTGAGATGGCATTCATGAATGCCTACACATTGTGCTATCTGCACGTATTACTAATGTGGAGCAGAGCGGCAAAGCCCCCTGCCCACATTAGTAATGCATGCTAACCCTTACTTTGCCCCAGCCACTAACCGTAAGAAATCCCTTCCCATAGCACTACCACTATTCAGATAAATCTGAGCTGAATGTGGTCGGGTTATGGGTAGTGCATCCTAAAAGGAAATGTACTTCCTTTTTCAGTGTACCAAGAATTGTTTGGTTCTTTTATGATATAATGAAAGGTCATCGACATGTCATGTTGCACATTTTGCAAGTTGACTAAGTGACATATTGACCATTCATTAAATAATCATATATGTGTATGTATATATATCTATATCTATATATATATCTATATATATATATATATATATATATATATATATATATATATATATATATATATATATATAGTGTGAGTGTACTTATCTCTATATCTATAACTATCTATCTATCTATCTATCTATCTATCTATCTATCTATCTATCTATCTATCTATCTATCTATCTATCTATCTAATCTATCTATCTGTCTATCTGTCTATATTTATCTATATGTCTATCTAATTTCTCAGCTGTCCAGATTTTCATAGAAAGCCAGATTTTTGCCTCATATTTTTGGTCTATTCCTCATAAAATGTGTGGTTTTCTGGCATATCACTGGAATGATCCGCTGACTAAAGTGACTAAATAATGACATACATTTCAGTTTCAAGCTTCATAAAATTCAGAAAATGTATGTTAAAATAAACCCTGTTACTATAGCAACTTTCTAAGTTTATATGAGCAATATTTAAAATATGTCTCTAGTTTTGAGCATCTGCCCCCCCCCCCCCATTTTCCTGGACTTTGTCCAGATTTCTTGTACTAAGAGGTTGAGAGGTATGTTCAGATATATACAGCTAGAGTAGGAAATACTGTATACTGTCATAGTATATCGGATGTCTAGTCATCAACGACTGGACACTGCAGGTGTCAGTGATACCCATCTACAGTGGATATCTGAAATGAAGTCATTCTTCTTCTTCTAGAGTTTTCCCAGTTAGGGGTTGCCACAGCAGATCACCTGTCGGCCCAAGATTGGCAGTGGAGTTTTACAGTGTTGAGTTGCCAGCCCGGCACCCAACCTTCCACAGAAGGCACACATATGCACGCACTCACAGCTAGAGCCAATTTAGAGTGTCCAATCCACCTACAGCATGTCTTTGGGATGTGGGAGGAAACTGGAGCACCCGTAGGAAACCCACGCGACCACAGGGAGGACATGCAGACTCCACACAGAAGGTACCCCAGCCAAGGATCGAACCGGAGAACCTCTTGCTGTGAGGTGGCAACGCTAACCGCTGCACCACCATGGCCGCCCTATTTGAAAAGATGTCATTATATGTTGGAAAATAGTTGACCACCTACAATGTTCTAAATTATGTATATTATAGACACTCTTAAAGAAATTTAAAAAATGGGATTAGAACCCATACTTATATAGAGAGCAGTCACTATTTCTTTTCAGTTAGCCAGATGAGCTAATTGTTAGAACAAATTAGAACAGGACAGCACAGTGGTGCAGCAATAGTGGATGATGCGGTGGTGCAGTGGTAGCATTATCACCTGACTGCAAGAGGTTCTCTGGTTCTATTCTTGGCTGGGGTGTCTTCTGTGCAGAGTCTGCAGGTCCTCTCTGCATTCATGTTGGTTCCCTCTGGGTGCTCCGATTTCCTCTCATGTTACAAAGACATACATCTAGAGCATTTCTCCCTGGGCCTCTGCTGAAAATTGGCTTTGTTCCAATTTGGACTTTCCCGGTTAATAAATCTTAAATAAATAAATTCTTAATGGTTATAAAAGCCATCTATATTATGTATTTGGGACACAGCTATACCTCTAAATTCCGTAGGAATGCTCGGTTATATTTAGGATAGCGACAATTACTGTAGAGATCCATTAGATGTCTCCGCACCTCTGTGAACTTCCAATGAAGCTCCTCTGTACTACTCTGATACAGGTCATAATAGCAGTCGCCAAATTGCAGTCCAGTTTGGTAGACCTCAGTACTTTGCCAGTGCTCCCTCATAATCCATTTCCAGATGTTTATCATTACAAAGTTCCATAGCCTGGTTCTCATACTATGCTGCACTACAGTGTAGACAGTCTGCCTCTGTAAAGTCTCCTCCTTGATCAAATATGGTGCCCAGATATGTTGCACCCTCCTACAGGTAACCATCTCAATACTCCAATGGAAAATGTATTTCAAATGAAAAAATCGAAAAATGCTCTCTGAGATTCCACTCAGTTTGTAGGTAACATTGGTCTAATCTGTAAATGCATCAGAATCAATATTTAAAAGTGGTGCTTATGTCATGTTATAAGATTACTGTAAGATAATGGTTACATGCTACACATGGTACTGTTTATCGATACCTAATGAGTACTTGCACGGAGCACCAGCCAATTACACTGAGCTATTACTTAATGCATCAAATTCCATGAACTTATGTGGAGGTGCAGAAATGGGATTCCAAAACCTGCAATTTATTGAACATCATTGAATATGTAGGAAGCACATGATACTTTAGGTTTTCTCACTTTCAGTGATACCTGAGTCATGGGAAATATTACCTTTGTTAGCATTACTCATTCTCAAATATAAATGTTTAGAATTATTTCTATTGAAGTTGTGTGCTTTAGGACAATTGCTTGTAACTTAATTGATTTCTGTCTGAATTACCATAATGCATACAGGTATTGCCATCTGCATTAAGGACGGGATTCATTTCCTATATACAGTTGTATAGGCAGATTTATATAGCTAAAGTGAGCAGTACATAAAGGCATATTTATGGATCATCTGCAAGTCTTATCTATGGAAACCTATGGGTTGCAACATTATCTGTATGTACTATGTACTTTTGCTGTTATAGATATTTCTTCATTGATGATTCTTAACAGACGTCTTATAATTACTGACTTAATATAAAAAGGGTCCATATTCTCAGTGGCCTGCTTATAAATAATAAGGTTTTGCAACACTTTCCATAAGTTACTCAAATGACAATTTGAGCACTATTTGAATGTGGACTGCATGCAGACTCGTGGCGTGATGCTGTTGTCTTTGGACTTCTGTTTAACAGATGAACCAGGACAACTACTTCTCTCTCTTTTTCCTTAGCCAAAAAATGGAATTCCCTCCCTCCTTCCCTAAGAATAATAGAAAATATGGAGAGCTTCAAAACACAGCTTCATCCTTACCTCTCCTCTATTCGGAAATGCACCTGCATTCTTCCAACCTAGCAACCTCTCCTCCTCCCCTTATTCCCCTTTGTTCCATACTGTACTTCTAACCACTTACTGCCCATGTTTCAATCCATCCACTCAACCTTATTCCTTGACCCAATGGAATATATACGCCCATCAACAAGCCACCTGCTTCTAAGTGTCTATCACCTTGGCTTCTAGTTCTCCAATGCCAACTCCTTATAATCAAATATGTTCTTCCTATGTCAAGATTGTAAATATACCTCTCTTTACCGTAAATAATCTAGTATTTGTATTAAGCATATGTTGTGTATTCGTATCCAGCATTTTGCTTTTTACTTTTTACTTGTATCATAAATCTTTACTGCATTTTGCTTGTTGGAGCTTTTCTCCCTGGGCCTCAACTGAAAATAGCCATACTGGGCCCATTGGACTTTCCTGGTCAACAAATTGGAAATAAATAAATAAATAACGGGACTGGAATCCCACAGACAGCCTCTACAGATATCACATTTTATGTTGATTTTACAACTGTTATGTATGCAGGAATAGTTGTTACTTTTTATATGTCACATTAGTATTTGTCACAGTCAGTTTCATAGACTTTTGCACTGCACAGGAATACATACTGATTATGGTGACATAATCTGTCCACATCATCATCTGCATAACTGGGCACCCACAGGAATATGATCATATGCATACCGTTGTTTTTCATATGGCAAACAGACTTAGGGGTGAGAATTTCTCCCCAAAGGAAAATGACAGCATACTAGATGCTTTGTGATAACATGGGTGAAGACTCCTTGGAATACAGTATGGATGAATGAAGTGTGGATCGACATCGCCAACATGATTTTGGAGGTCACAATGAATCCTGTGAGGCCTGTTGACGATGCTGCTATGACATGATCCTCCTTGCAGCCAATGGGTTAAGATAGTATGGGAGACAGAGGGATACCACCAGTGGTGGACCACCACTGACCCCCCCACCAATGAGATCACAATATTTCTTGCTTCCCTGTATTCATCAAGTGGAGACCAACACATCCCCCAGGGGTGGGATATAAGCAGGAGTTTCAGACCAAATATGTATGTCTTACTTTGCATGGCATGGATGTCTGTAGAGTAAATCATTGCATATTGCTGTTCCATGCATATTCATATATTGTCATTTTGGATTTACCTCATTGGAATTGAGCCATGCACACAGATCCACACAGAGTAATGACAATGAACATGAGTAACAACATGTACTCATACAACTACAGAACAGATATAACAGTGCAACCAACATGTGTAATGCTGTCTACATTAATATTCACAGGTCCATCTACGTCTCAACAACACCAGAAGGGAATGGTAGGTGAGAGTCTCCATACAGTGTTACTGTAACCACTACCTATTATTGACTCAGCCTCATGTCATGGTACTGCTGTTTGCTGTCATATTGATGTTTCCCTAACATTTTATACTACAGATGTATCCAGTAGAGGCCCAAGCCATGCAGGTACAAGTACAGATAGACCAGGTATGTTACCATAAGTAGTTCATAGTTTGCAGCAACTCGTAGCAAACCTGTGATACTTGACATTAATGTCTGTTTTTCAACACAGGGACATCTGGCCAAAAGATGCAATGTCCAGCATGTGAGTATCTGCAGCCCCTGTTACTGTGTCGTAAGTGTCATGCTATCAGCATTCTGTTGCCTGCATACATGACTGTGTTTTCTTTCTCTTTCCTTTCCCACTGCAGGATCTGCAGTACAGCACACAAACTCACAACAGTGGTAGTCTGTTAGTGGTATGATATTACCTCTCTGTCATACATGTCATTGTTGTTACTCCTGTTGTTTTCCTCCATTAATACTGTGTCCTTCTATCCATTCATGGGACAGACTGCATCCTAATCCAGTACACAAACAAGTGGTATGTCTATAGGAAACTTGCTGTATGTTTTAACACTGTTCAAATGGTTCATGCTGGCAATGATGTGATTAATAATTCTGACATTTTTCCCTACTAGAGTTGAAGTGCATCCCTCTTCTAAAGCACCTTCTTGCCAGAAGGACTTGTCAGTTGGTTGTTATTTTTATATTAATCACACAGGTCATGTATGTTGGTTGTGTAATCTAATTGTCAACTCCCTGTTATGTAGACTATGTGACCTATACACAGATAAGACCTAATGGTAAGTCATTATTATCTGTAACATAGCATTGAGATATATGTGTCACATGTCTTTAATGATATCCAGCATGTGATGTAATGACGTGGCCCTGATCTGTGTCATGTGACTCTTCTTTTAGCAAATCAACTATCTGTGTCCTCCTTTAGCCTGTCCAGTGATCATAATGTGGTATCTGATGTGTCTCAATAAGGTAGCATGGCGCCTGGTACACAGGGCACTGACTTAGTGATACAGCTCAGCTAAGATGGTAGCAGTCATGTGGTTGTAGCTGTAGCTTCAGATGTGGAGGGAGGGGACATTGGATGGTGAACAGGATGAGGCCTATTAACAACAGACCCAAGTTAAGACTGCTACTGATGTTGACAGTTCCTCACAATACATTGATACTAGCCATTGCAGTAGACATAGGCATGCAGATGGTGTGCATGGCCAAGTGTCACAGGGTGTCCATCTACTGCTACAGTTCCCAGCAACATCATGGGTCTGACATTCGTGCACTTGTCTGTACCACAGATCATATTGCTCACCAGCCGGCTGTGCCACTTGAAGGATAAGAGCATGGACAGTGTGAGGTGATGGCATCACTGGCTGATCAGAATGAAAGTATGTTATCTGTGGCATGGTCAGTAGAATGCCTTGCCTCTACAGTATCTACAACAGTATCATAGTACAAGCAGGGTTCAGAGTGTTCTGACTGTGCTTAGTCATTTTCCACATGTGAGAGGGAGGCCCCCCTCTCAGCAGAACCAACCAAGCCCATCAGGCATTGGTTTCTGTGCTCCATCATGCACACACTTCTGCTGATGGTCCATATTCTGCAGGCCTGGCATTCACGACCAGACTGTCAAGTCAAACTCATGCTCCTTCACCTCCACATGGTTGTGCCATCCTGTCAGCCTACTCTGTGGAGCAACCTGGGCCAAGTGTTTCCATACGTTGTATGAGCAGATCAGACTGTGGTGTGAGCCATAAGCATGGGCACCCTAGACAGCATTAAAGTAACACAGATAGTTGATCCACTCTGTCCTGTGTTGTCATTCTCACTCCATAGTGATGATGATGATTGCTGTGACAGACACTGATAATGTCATCTGTCTCTGTTAGTTGACATGTCTGATGCCACATGAGTCTGACAGTCCTACTAAGCATAGCTGACTTCATTAATTACATTACTTTATCCATAGTGTACAGTGATTTATTTTGTTTGTGATATTAACAGTTCTGCAGTATGTCCTGTGTTGTTAACCTGTTTGCAGCTTATTATAGTGGAGAATAAGCAATGTGTTGCACTGATGTGTGCCCCTTATTTTATGCCATACACTGAAATAATAATCTGAGTCTGTATGCATACTTGTGTCAATTGTGCCTTGAGTTGATGATCATTGTTGTGACAGATTTGTAAATGTTCATAATAATATATGTTATGATTATGGTGTTATGTCTGATACTCAGTGTGTATATCTAATGAGTAATTGCCATTAGATGCAGTCCATATTACTGTTGTGGGGAAACACCTGAACATCAGTTTTAAACTGTGTACTCACATATGTGTGGGTTGTCATGATTCAAAGTTGTGGTTCTGTTGCTGCTGTGTTGCCTGGGCCTGCACTTGTGGTCACACCCTATGGTGCCTATGCCTGTGTCTTCTGCCCCCTATGTCTTCTGCACCTCGTCTGATACCTGTGAAATGTTATGCTCAGACATCTGGGGTTCTTCGGGTAGTTCACCTACACTGGCAGCTGGCAGACTGCTCTGTGCTCTACTCAGCATATTATGCCACATAGTGGACACCATTATCATCTCTGATGCCTTTTCAGGTGTGTATTGCAGTGCACCCCCGGATGTGTCCAGACATCTGAACATAGTCTTCAGTACACCAAACACACACACTCAAGGATATTTCTGGTTGTTGTGTACACTATTTTGTAGGCCTCCTCTACAGTGTTGGATGATTCCCTATAAGGTGTCATTAGCTACAGAGCCAGTGGATAACCATGGTCACTTGTTATGGGGAGTAAACACACATTTGATCAGTATAGGTATTGTTGAGAGAGGGATCTTTAGCTTACATCCTAGCTGTGTTCCTATTAATACCCAGTATCATAGATACTTTCAGGGTATATTGCCATGATGTTTGTTATGCTGCCATCTGCTGCACGCACAACTTGGCAGTTTGGGATGACCAGCCCTTCCTGTTTAAGTATCAGTCTTATTCAAGATGTACTGGTGTATTGATTAGTATGTGTGTACAATCTATTGCACCACCCACACAGGGGAAGTGTGCAGTGTTGTAAAACTGATGCATTACAGTTCTCTGCTTCATGGGGGTTGATGGAAATTGTTGGCAGGGAAATTATCAAGATATGACTGGCAGCTGTCTGTGACATTCCCACAGCATCCTCCATGTATCCCTGGAATGTTCCAGATGCAAGTACACCTAGGCTGAGACACACTTCATCTTCAAGGGGGATGGGGTTTATTTGCAGGGTACACACAGACATGTATGGTGCAGACAGCCTGCACTAGTTATCTGCCTAGTTGGTATCTGTCAGTTATGTGCTTGTCTGACAACTGGGTTAGTTGCAGCCTTACTCTGACTCTTGCTGGCTGCCTTCTAGGCTGCATAGCCTCATTTATGGCTTAAACCACTGCAGCCTGTTGTGGTTCATTAACTGCTGGATGCATTTTTGTTTTCTTCTACTCAGTATGGTTACAGAATATGCAAGTTTCCATAGAAGTAGCTGCCGTTCCTTGTGGGCCATATAGCATATGTTCAGGATTTCAGAAACAGAGTTGGCATTGCAGTTTGTCACACTTAAGTTGCATATGGTGTGCCCAATGTGTTTTGGCATCAGATGGGCATGTGCAAATCTGTAATTATCCAACATTGAATAGCTAAGTACTTGGAGCACTTTTAGGGTATTTTCTGAAATTGCATCTGCAGCTGGTGGGCTGAAGTCTTCCTTTGGTGTACTGTGCTGTCCGTAAATACATTTGACTAACTTTACAGAATCTGTCCCAGAAGGTTATATAATGGTGAGAATATGATAATTTGCTAAAGGGTCTATTTAATATATTACTCTGCAGCAGAGAAAATATTCCTTTGATTGGATGTTCAGTCTCCTTCCCTTTTTTTCAATATGCATGGTGCTTTCCCTAGAAATTAAGTTAATCCTGAAGGCATAAAGCCTTATTTTATGGGTGTGGATTAATACAACCAAGGATATTCTTTCAGATTGCTACAGAACAGTATATCATGGAATAAAGAGGATGGACTTTGATAAAGGGATGAATTTTATTATTCTGGATTATGAAAAATGACAGGCCTTATAATCACAAATGTCTGGGATCTGGGATCACTTATGGCATGTGTCAGTGTCAGCTACTCCTGTAGGTGTTGAAATGATGATTATCCCTACTTCAGATGCAACATACATATCCTCTGCTGCTTGAGATGCAGATGTAGCATTGATCTATGTTGAAGCCACTGGGGATTCCTCTCCCACTCTAGATACTATTGTGTGGCTAAAGCTATAACTTCCATCTGAACTGAGGGTGAATTCACACTTAGGATGGATAGACAGTACCACTTTGTCTTCAGAATGCAACTTGTATAGTTGTGCCTAGTTGCCATCGCCATCAGCCAAAGCACAGCGGCAGACATTAGCATGGTGTTGTGCCCCACCTGCTACAGATGTCACTGTGGCAGTGAACTACCCCCTGAATACATAAAAATACATAGCATAATTGACATAGCAATCTATGCTAAAAATGTGCCCCTGTGGCATGCATGCTATGGATGTTGAGGCAAAAACTACAATACAACCCCAACCTACTTTTCCTAACATCCTAACATCACTGGATACCTGATGTGCCTAAAAATATAAAGCTGTTTCTTACATTGACTATGTGCAGAACAACTCTACAGAGCTCTGGAGTAAGAGATACTAGCTTGGTTCATCATCTGTTGGGACACATTGTTACGGTTCCATATTTATATCTGGATCAACTCAAGAATAAACAACCCCAGAAGTAGTGCTCCCCTGCACAACAACTCCTCTGACCTGTCAGGGTGTTACTTCAAGGTTTGCCTTCCTGCCAGGGCCAGCTATTCAGCTGTTACACGATATGTTTTGACATGCAGTAATATAGCATAACAGTAGCACATTAATGTAAACTTTGATTATGTCTCCCCATATAATTTATTACAGCACTTCATTTATCAACACCTGGTCAACACCTGGTCAAATAAAGTCTGGTTAATTCTCATTCCCTAGAAGGTGCCATTAATGTTTCCTAAGTGGTTGTAGAAAAAAAAGACATTTTTGCAAGGCTGAAAATTTCCATCTTCTGCCATTTATCTTGCCCTTTTGACATGGCGGCATCTGTAAATACATGACACAGAGCTATAGACTGTAAACTATTGGGATTAGCAGAATGACAGCTACAAAGCTACGACCAACATAGTCCAGAAAGAAACAAAAAAGTTGGCTGTCTGTATACCATATGACATCTGTATGGTCAGATAGTGGAATACATACAACAGGCTTTTGTGATAATAGGTAGGTATTGGGTAAGACAGCCATCTCTGGTGCTGACAGTTAGGTGTCACATTGGTAACCATCAGTCATACGATCCTACTGTTTCACATTTGGGAAAAATGTGCATAGTCATATAATTGCTTTTTTACTACTGAAGGTCAAGACAGACATTAAATAGAATATAGGAGAACTTTAAGAGTGTCGGGCCTGCACAGTGACATATATTCCTGTTACTAAGCCTTTACAATGTGAGTTACAGTAGAAGGATGCACAGGTCCTCATCTTACAGCTGGCAGGTAGCACAGTGGGTTATGACTATGAGCAATGAATGACCTGGTTACAGTAGTCTGGATTTTTCTTTATTTCACCTCCATCACCTACTGTTTAAATTTAAGCAAGTTACTTAACCAAACGGCACTCCTGGACTGAATCTTAGAAAAGGTATATGCGGATCAGTGCTCTACCCTAGTTTCCAAATAAAAATAAGTACTTTAATGAGTGAATGAAGGAGTGAATCACTAGGAAGGATGAGAAAACACAGCTTAAAATACAATATTAGAGTAATGTGTGCCACCTCAGATCGCCTCTAGTTCCAAGTAATGCCAGTGGATATTATAATAGAGCTGTCTAAATATGCAGTATACTTTCCAAAATCCTCATTGCAGTCTAAAAATGGTCATTTGACACTAAGGCTATGTGAGGTCATACGAATTTGCATGGCATATAAGCAAATTAGGTTGGAAAGAATAGGAATGAATGCCATTGAATCACTCTACTTTGCTACATCACACTTGAAGTACCCACCTCATACAGATTACGTCTGTGAGCTCATGTTGGAAACCTGCCTGAATACATGTCTTAAAATCCTCACCGTAGCCATACTGCAGAAATCAAGCTGTGGACATGACTCATGGACCACCATCTTACTCCTCATGAAATTCACCATATTTTCAACAAATATTCAAGAATTGCAGTTTCAGTGCCCTCTATGGACCAGCTGCAAGATGTACAAGAGACAGTAAGGCTATGCTTTATCTCCTTTGCACCTGCTTGGTCCCTAAAATGTAGCATTAGAAAATAGATGCATTACCTGACTGAGGATAAGTCATATAGAAACCACCAGCAATGGGGTGATGAAAACATGTATTAGTCCAATGACTTGTGGTACAAGGAACTCTGATAATCATTGTCATGCATGGGAAGTGGAGGAAAGGCAAGTATGTCCAATCTTTATTATAATTATATATGCTTACTTGTGTATCCTGTGTTAGGGTGCTCTCTGGATATTCCTAGTCAGGTACATATGGTGCTTACAGCATTGCATGCAATATGCCATCTACCTTTTTTATATTTTTCAGCAGGGCCCTGTTCTGGTGGGTTGTTACACTGCACCAAATCTAGCTGGCTACACTTTTCATAGTGTGTCCTTCCCCATGTATAACAGTGCCTTATTATTTTATAAATCACAGGGCAGGCATCTGCTGCTTATCTTGTAGCTAATGGGAAATATGTAATGGCCTGCATCTGGATTGACAGCACTTGCTAGACAGTTATCACAGCTCTCTGATATGCCTGTTATTTTTCAACATGACCAGAGCATGTTGCAATCATGTGACCTTCCACATGAAGTTGGAAAGGCTTGAAGCCAGCCATGGTTATTTCCATTCACATATGCTGTCGCGTCTTTTAAATACATTCACTCAAAAATCAGCCTATATTCATTTACAGTAACCATTTTCTTTTATTTCCACACTGTAGACATGATATATTTATTTACATTCCACTCCTGATGAAGTTGCGAATGAAAGTTCATGAGAGTGAAGAAGTGGGGAGTGCTTCCCAGGGGAGGGGTCCTGTATCTCACAGGCCAATATCCTTTATGCATTGCCTGAAGTGCCATGGCTGTTCCATGTGGCCAGTGGACAGATATATGTCCCAGTTAAACAGCCTCCAGAAATGGAATACATATTTCTGCAACTGCAAGTCTCCTAGCATCAGGCCACTAAGGCGGGGAGTTACCTGATCAGTAATGAGGGAATTGATCCCTATAATGCCCATCTAGATGAAAATACGAGATATCATGACATTGCTCTTGCCTAACGTTATTTGTAACCATGTGTGCTACCTTTGTTTGTGCCCTTCCCATACTTTGGATGTTGTCCAATCCACCTAACTGCTATGTGTCTACCTTCTGTTTGCCTCTGCCCATTCCATGTCTCACACCCTAGTGCATGCATATCCACTCCTTTTTTCTGTGCTGTTATGTATTTGTCTGCTGTATGTATGCATTATCATCTCTCTCTTTTTTTACCTGCTTTCCTTTCACCCTCAACCCTCCCCTTTGATTTTTTCTAAAAAGTGGCCAATCTTTATAAAAGTAATGCTGCCCTCCTTCATCCTCTCGTACACATTTCTATATGCTATCCTTTTTTATGTTACTCGTTGCACCCTTTCCCTTGTTACCTTTAGTTGGTGATTACATATATTGGCAACATTCTATTGCAGCTCCATATGACTTATGTGCTGCCTTCCTGTTGAGGAATGTGGAAATATGTACAATCTAGCTGCCAAAAGCCCTCCTTTATATTGAGGATATACAAGTTAGAGTTCATTTTTGCTTTTCTCATGAGATTATGCAGTGTAATGTACAGCCACTCCCTGGATATTGAATTGTGCTTCCATGTGTGTATTTTACTGCATGAATGTATCTTCTTGCAAACTTATAATGCACTCATAGGTCCATTTCAATACTTTATTGCTTGGCTCATTTACATACCATAAAGAAAAACTTGCTGATTACAACTGCTGAATGGCCACATTTGGATATTCACTGTCTCCTTTTGTTGCTGCATTGTGCTGCTTAGCTGCACATGGTTTGCAAGAAAACGTGTGAATCTAAGATATAATGTTTCATTATGGACTTGTAATAAATAATTCAATTATATGCTTGAGGAGACAAATGCAGACATACAATTTCTAATATAGCAGAGGAATTCAAGGTACAATATAAAATAGTGACAGAAAAAGACAATTTCTTTTTGTATTATCATATTAACTACTGAGATTCCAGTACATACTATTAATCCAAATACTAGACGCCGACTACTTTATTTTTTCTCAGGCACAAGTGTTTTAGCCATGATGTGATAAATGCATATGTACTCAGTATGCATTTATTGTTAGGATCTCTAAGGAAATTCATCATAGATTAGTAGATTAGCATGCTGCTCTTACTTGGCGAGCCATTTAAAGCCTAGCTATTATTCCTCAGAGACTCTCAAACCCTGCACCTTGTGTTTGTAAGGCAAACACCTTAACCATTAGGCCACCCTCCCAAGCATTACTAGATTATCTCTGCTTTTTCTGAAAGTTTATGAGCTCCTGAATTCTATTTCCTAGTTTACTTTTTGACTTTTGCTGTCTTATTCTCTGTGCATTATGAATACTAAATGTTCACAGCCTGTAAATATATAACAACTACAATATATGTATATATCTATAGAAATATAAGTTAGCAATGAATAATTAGCAGTTAGCGTGACTGAAATTTAAACATCAAACAAACTCATCAGAGATTACCACTAAAATCTTCACAATGGTAATAGCAAATGTAAATCAATTGGTTACTTTTTCTTTTATCAAAACAAAAATAAAAAGACAACTTTTATATGGGGAGGCTCTGCTGCCACATCCCCCAGAATGAAATATACTAACCCCATGGTCATACAAACTCGAGGAAAGTAGAAACGCCCTGTAATTATATGAATTTGATTGTGACATAAATCGACCAACTATACCTCTAAAGAAAAAGTGTTTCAGCACTCTATGAATTGCATGCAGTGATAAATTACATAACACTCATATATAAATATATATATGTATATGGTTGTCGTCTATGTAATCAAATGTTCTTGATTTTATTTTATTTGATATTTGCCTCTGCCCATTCCATGTCTCACACCCTAGTGCATGCATATCCACTCCTTTTTTCTGTGCTGTTATGTATTTGTCTGCTGTATGTATGCATTATCATCTCTCTCTTTTTTTACCTGCTTTCCTTTCACCCTCAACCCTCCCCTTTGATTTTTTCTAAAAAGTGGCCAATCTTTATAAAAGTAATGCTGCCCTCCTTCATCCTCTCGTACACATTTCTATATGCTATCCTTTTTTATGTTACTCGTTGCACCCTTTCCCTTGTTACCTTTAGTTGGTGATTACATATATTGGCAACATTCTATTGCAGCTCCATATGACATATGTGCTGCCTTCCTGTTGAGGAATGTGGAAATATGTACAATCTAGCTGCCAAAAGCCCTCCTTTATATTGAGGATATACAAGTTAGAGTTCATTTTTGCTTTTCTCATGAGATTATGCAGTGTAATGTACAGCCACTCCCTGGATATTGAATTGTGCTTCCATGTGTGTATTTTACTGCATGAATGTATCTTCTTGCAAACTTATAATGCACTCATAGGTCCATTTCAATACTTTATTGCTTGGCTCATTTACATACCATAAAGAAAAACTTGCTGATTACAACTGCTGAATGGCCACATTTGGATATTCACTGTCTCCTTTTGTTGCTGCATTGTGCTGCTTAGCTGCACATGGTTTGCAAGAAAACGTGTGAATCTAAGATATAATGTTTCATTATGGACTTGTAATAAATAATTCAATTATATGCTTGAGGAGACAAATGCAGACATACAATTTCTAATATAGCAGAGGAATTCAAGGTACAATATAAAATAGTGACAGAAAAAGACAATTTCTTTTTGTATTATCATATTAACTACTGAGATTCCAGTACATACTATTAATCCAAATACTAGACGCCGACTACTTTATTTTTTCTCAGGCACAAGTGTTTTAGCCATGATGTGATAAATGCATATGTACTCAGTATGCATTTATTGTTAGGATCTCTAAGGAAAGCATTACTAGATTATCTCTGCTTTTTCTGAAAGTTTATGAGCTCCTGAATTCTATTTCCTAGTTTACTTTTTGACTTTTGCTGTCTTATTCTCTGTGCATTATGAATACTAAATGTTCACAGCCTGTAAATATATAACAACTACAATATATGTATATATCTATAGAAATATAAGTTAGCAATGAATAATTAGCAGTTAGCGTGACTGAAATTTAAACATCAAACAAACTCATCAGAGATTACCACTAAAATCTTCACAATGGTAATAGCAAATGTAAATCAATTGGTTACTTTTTCTTTTATCAAAACAAAAATAAAAAGACAACTTTTATATGGGGAGGCTCTGCTGCCACATCCCCCAGAATGAAATATACTAACCCCATGGTCATACAAACTCGAGGAAAGTAGAAACGCCCTGTAATTATATGAATTTGATTGTGACATAAATCGACCAACTATACCTCTAAAGAAAAAGTGTTTCAGCACTCTATGAATTGCATGCAGTGATAAATTACATAACACTCATATATAAATATATATATGTATATGGTTGTCGTCTATGTAATCAAATGTTCTTGATGTCGTAGTTAAAAACTGGCATTAAGAAGTTTGAACAATCAGAAGACAGAATGCCCTTAATATAGAGTATGCAAAAGATAGAGAAAGGAAAACTATTTCCTTTCCTGGTTTTTCACACTAACCCCACCCACCAGCACTAGGCTCAAATTCATCAAAATAGTGTCAGTGTGTTATGGGAAAGTTATTATTAAGTTAAATGTAAGTTTAAACTTGGACAGTGTTAGAGAAAGGGGTAGCACCCATTACTAAGGTGGTAGAAGGAGAACTCTAAAGCTGCACCTTACTTTTAACCCTAATCCTATACCTTAACTTAATAAAAATCGTTCTGTAACACTGACACTATACAAGACATGCTCAGACCTGAAAGTCCAAGGAAATGCACAGTAACAACACTACTTCTACCCCATACCTCCTTATCTAGCCCTGATCCTAACTCTAAATTGCACACTATCCCCTGGATTCTGCAAGTCTTGCACGGCATGCAGGATTAGTGCAGGAGCTCCAGCAGGCAATATGTCAGCCCTGCGATCCAGAAGTAACCTGCAGGGGTGCACGATAGCTCCAGCACTAGTCCTGCACAGACTCAGGCCCTGTATGTAAATTACCCCATTTGCAGGAGATATCCATGCAAATGAGGTGAATTTGTGATCCAGGAAGCTGGAAACCAGCCATGCAGGATTAGTGTAATCTGCAGAAATGTAGTCCGCCAGTAATACATTTCTGCAAATTCCAAAACGGAGCTATGACAGCTCCAAGTAAAGGGTGGATATTATTTAGAAAGCATGCAAATGGCCAAGTATAAGGCCATTGGCATGGAAAACAGTTGAAAAAAAAATCAACTTGTATTTTTTTTAGCCGATATCGGCTGCTTAAGCATAGGGCAGTGGTGCGCAAACAGGATCGGGGGGAAAATAAGAAAATAAAACTAAAATAAGCATTCTAACGAAAATCACTTTTCTGCCATTATAGTCAATGGCAGGCAGAAGACAACATGGCCAGTGAATAGTGGTTGCTAAGGGGGGAGGCTCAGTGTGAGACATGCAACTATACATTAGTAGGCAATCCTATGCAAATGAGGGGAATGATAGTAAATTCCAGATTTCCCCTGCATGCTAGTCAGCTCCCAACAGTGTAAAAGCAGGAACAGCTTGGTGCAAGCCTTGGAGTTAGCTGACATCATAGGGGTGTGTGTCAAGTGTACTGTAAGCAGATTGGAGCCCTGTGGCTCAGATTTGCTCCTATCTTAGCACAGCTAGGCAGGAGGGTGTGTCTGAGGCTGCCTAACACTCTTTATATTGCCTAAGTGGGTGTTTTAAAGAAAAAAAAAAGTAAACCAGGAAATAGCAGCTCTGTGCACATTTGAGCACTATGTTTGTGCGGTGCACACCAGGGCTTAAACAGGAAGGTAATGGGAAGGAAAAACAGCACTAGGAAGGTAATCTAGGAGAACTAGTATAGCTGGCAGGTGAAATGTATCAGAATTAGCCAATTACACAGGCAGCAGACCAGGCCAGCCCAGAACACTACTATAAACTATGCAAACACCTTCCCCTCTGTTTTTCCCCATACTCTATACCACCAGTGTATACAAGTGGGGACGTTTTAATAAGCAAAAACAATAAAATGATAGGGGTTGTGATAGCTATCATACAACAACATGTAGAAGAGGCTGAGGGTGGTGAGGATGTGAATGCTGTTAACCAACCCACAGTGAGGAGACAGAGAAGAGTGTACAGACCAAGGGTAACCTACCAGGGGCTACATGAGCTGGAGATAGTGGTGCGCTACAGGGTGGACAGGGACCTCCTACAGCAAATTGTTGAGCTGTGCCAGCCACACCTGACACACAGAACTAACAGAGGGGAACCCATCCCAGTGGATACCAAGGTATGTTTAGACCTAAGAATTCTAGCTGCAGGTACCTTCCAAAGGCCAACTGGGGATATGATGGGGATCTCACAGGCATCAGCATCTAGAGTACTTCACCAGTTCATGAATGTCATGTCACCACATGCGGGTGAGTGCGTATACTTCCCCAACACCCATGAGGCATTGGCCAGCAATATGCAACTGTTCCACCTAATAGTAGAATACCGTGAGGTAGTGGGTGATATAGACTGCAAGCACATATGCATCAAAGCACCACCCGGTGAGTGGAGTAGGGTCTACATCAACCACAAGGGCTTTCCCTCCATCAACTGCCAGGTCGTGTGCGATGCTCAGGGCATAATAATGAATGTGTGGGCTGGCTGCCCTGAAAGCTATCATGATTCCCACATATGGCATCTGATGCAGCTGTACCACAGATATGCCAATGGGGACCTCCCTTACGGTCACCTAGTGGGGGCTGCTGGGTACGCACTGGAGCCGTTGCTGATGAACCCCATCAAAAATGCACACATACCTGAAAAAGTATTCCATAATGAGGCACACACACAGACCAGAATTATAATAGAGCATGTGTATGGGATGCTCAAGTCATGGTTCTGGTGCCTGGACACATCCGATGGAACCTTGCAGTACTCAACAGCTACATGTACCCAAATTGTCATTGTATGTGCCATGCTACACAATATGATCCTGCAGCAACAGATGCAGCAGGAACAGCACGGGGCAGGCCCACACAGCCCCCCACCATTGCCAAGGCCTGCACAGGCACAGAGTGACTTGAAGGAGGAACAACCTGAACCTGCCCAAGTAGGCAGAAGGAGGTGTTCCCATTATGCCCTGGCCTTGGCAAAGAGACAACGTATAGCACATACACTGACACAAGAAGGACCCAGGGATAAATACCTCTCTCTGACTCTCGCATACAGTAAAATGGATGCCAAACATGACACTACCTGTGCTCAACCATGTGTAGGGAGTGTACTATATGCATCCGGCATAGGCAGCCATGTAGCACCACCTTCAATACTGGGACACCCACAGGGTAAGTCACTCAACCTACCAATTGCCGAATGGAGTAGAATGTGTTGTTACCTGTATCTATGGTATGGATGTGAGCATGCAAGGGAATTGGGTAGCTGAATGGTATGCCAGCAGATAGTTGACAGCTATAGTAGCACCATGAGATCTGGTGCCACCATAGTAGCCAGTACTACACAGGGTGACAAAATCCACTGCAGGGAACGTGCTGGGACACATGTGTGTCCATATGACTCATACATGCCAGTCAGAGAGGTACACATACCCAACAACAGTCTCAGCCAGCAGGACAGGTGTAGACAAACACAAACAAAGGCTGTGTTGCAGCCCTGAATGATGCATATGAGTACCCCCCCAGGCCTACATAGTGGGATGTTAGAAGTCAGAAACTAATATGTAGGTCAATCAAAGCGAAGACCTGTAGTACACTGATATGCCTCTAGTCAGCATGATAGGTTAGAATACAGAGTGAAATGCAGTACCTGACATACCAGTGCAGTCATAATGAAAGTGTACAAGTGTCAGGTGTGCCCCCCATTCTATGGAGAAATGTAAAAACAGATGTGCCCCCACAATCCTGTGCAGAAATGTAGTAACAGTCAGGTGTGCCCCCCAATCCTGTGTAGAAATGTAGAAACAGTCAGGTGTGCCCACCCAATCCTGTGCAGAAATGTAGAAAAAAATCAGGTCTGTCCACCCACAATCCTATGTGGAAATGTAGGAACAGTCAGGTGTGCCCCTTCCCAACCCATCGTAGAAATGTAGTAACAGTCAGGTGTGCCCCCCCACAATCCTGTGTAGGAATGTATTAACAGTCAGGTGTGCTCCCCCCAGTCCTACTTAGAAATGTAGTAACAGTCAGGTGTACCCCCCCAAACCTATTTAGAAATGTAGTAACGGTCTGGTATGCCCCCCCCATCTGATGTACACACGTCGAAACAGTCAAGTGTGCCCCCCCACAACCCTACATAGAAATGTAGTAACCTGTACGTGTAGGTATAATACCAGTGGAGCACAGATGCACAGAGGTGGCTAAGTTAGCAGAATAGGTTGTAGCATCTGCACAATATACAAGTATGTGTCTGTGAGATTGGTGTGTGTTTTATATTGGGTAAGAGTGGTCAGTATGTATGCATGTTGAGGTAAGACCTGTTGGCCATTGCCTACTACTGCTGATGACAGGGACAAGTCCTCACAACTGCAGTGCCAAAGACAATACCCACTAGTATAACATGCTAGCAGTAAGCCATTGTAAATGTATGGTGGGAATATGTGTCACCATCTGAAAAACTGACATGGCATGGCTGTTGGGCTAGATATACAAGCATTACACAGGGGAAAGTACCCCAGGCCTACAGTATATATCGTGTCAGTGTGAAATGGACACACCCTTGGAAGTAGGGGATACCGGTGTTGTCTGCTGTCTGCCCAAACACTCGCAGATCACAAAGGAGGTAAGACTGATGTATTGGGAAACAGCTGATGTACCTGCACATGCAAGCATAACTGCAATGCTCAATGCATATCTGTGTGTCAGTTGTAAGTAGTTTCCATAGCACACATGCACCCAGTTCACACAAACACCACTCACAGGTACCTCTTTGGATGTACCCCTGCTGTGGGGAATGGGTACAATATGACCCCACCTGTATATGGCAATAGCAAAAGAGTGCAGCATGCAGTGCAGGTGTCCCATGCAGGTGTGTTGCTAGTTGTAGGTAGCACCCTGCCAGCATCCACACCACCTGATCAAGACTGATAGAAGATATTGGCATGAACACCTAGCACACCTACGCTGTCACCCCGGGGGAATATACTGTATGGTGGTCTGAGACTGTTGGACTGACAAAATGCAATGGCTTGCCACATCTGGCCTGCATCAACACCTAATGGCCCACAGGCCTCTGCCAAGGGCTTGTGTCTCACACGTACTGCCAATGCATGTTATGTCATGGACACCCAAATAACAACACAACACACTCCACATACGCCATATGCAAGGCCATGTGGACAAACCACAGTAACATGTCCACCATGTCCCATTGCATGAACTATGGACCAACACCAACACACAACTGTGATGGGGTGATAACCATAGGGAAAGTATCAGAGAATGTATGCATAATGTAAGGAAGAGGACAGAAAAATAAAGGAGTGGGGTGGGAGTGTGGGCAGTATGGAATGTGCAAGGTCCGACACAAATTTGTGTGTACACACTATCCCTGGCTATAAACACATAAATGGGTCACTACATATCTGCCTGTACACCACAATAGGGGTAATGTCTGGACTCATGGCCCCTGCCTCTGGGTAACCTGTGCGAATCTGAACAGCTGTGAGGTATTGCCATAGCAACATAAGGCCATAGTGTCATGTTGATGGATGTACAGTATGGGGTCCTCTGCCAGCACTGTAACAAGGTGCTGAACTGGATACACAGATCCAGCAGCAAGTGTCTGCACCTCCCCCTCCAGGATGGTATAACCTACCATGAATATGTAGTCATCTGCCCATAATACCACACACAGCTGCAGTCACCCCTGTCCCCAAGACATCACTGTGAGCATGAATGTCCATGTGACAGTATATGAGGGCAGAAAACTTCAGTGTATAACAGTACACATGTCTAAATATCTCTGATAACAGCAGTACCATGTAGCTGAAGCAGCACAGACACAATCACCTACATTACACATTATCCCATGGACACTTTGTTCCCATATTGCCAAATGATTGATGGATACCATGCAGAAACAGTTTACTACCTGTAGGTGTATAACACAAAGGTCTGAGTACAAACTACCTGGAATCGATCCACACGTTCAATACAGAAGGGCATACTGAGCATGCTCACACACTTAAAAAATGAAGCCCGTTGCACACTGGGTTAAAAGTCTTTGAGAGCATTTGTGAATTGGACATCAGAGAACTGAAAAGGACAAAAAATGTGCCAAAGTTTAACAAACTCCAGAATATCACCATTGAACAGAGAAGGGCACTATCTGACTTTAAGCTCTTACCAGTCCGGGTAATTAAACCTGATAAAGGGGGTGGGCTTGTGATTTTCAATAACAGTATGTATATTGAGAAAATGTCTTCTGTTTTGAACACACCTGCATACTGCCCCTCTTCTATCAGTGAAATGAATGGCGTACATAGGAGAATTAGGGGTTACCTCAGGGACATGTACCTGGAAGGTAGAATTGATATGGAATTATACAACTGTGGAGACATAGTTTTCCCAAAAGTCCCTATGATGTTTGGCATCCCTAAGATACATAAAAATCTTGAGAACCCACCCATGAGGGCTTTAATAGATGGTAGGTTTTCTATGACTTATAATAGTTCTAAATTGATCGATCATATTCTTTTAAAATATTTAAAGAATATTCCTTCCATCTGTAAAGATTCCTGGTCCTTCCTGAGTAGTATTGACAGTATTGTATACAACCCTGAACTTAACTTTCTCACAATAGATGTGGTTGACTTATACACATCGATACCCCATCAGGAAGCTACCGAGTGGGTTGGGCTAAAATTGAAAGATCTGGGTGCCACTCACAATGAAATCAGCATCGTTACAGAACTGCTTGATATAGTCCTTGACTCTAACTTTTTCATTTTCAATGAAAAAATTTTTTTACAAAAACAAGGCATAGCCATGGGCTCCCCATGTGGAGCCAGTGTGGCTAACATCTTTATGGCCTTTTGGGAAACTAAGTTTATTCTATCAAACCCCTCTTTCAAGGATCAGATCCATTTTTACACCCGTTACCTGGATGATATTTTCATCTTGTTTAAAGGCAAAAATGGGGAGGCTGATTCCTTAGTGGAATTTATGAACCTCACTACCACCTTTTTGAGGTTCACATCCACATTTTCCGACAAGACTATTGATTATTTAGATGTCAACCTCAGAAAAGATGATTCTGGCAAGATGTACTTCTCCAAAGTGTATAGGAAATCTACACATTGTAATTCTTTATTACATTATTCCAGCCAGCACCCTTTCAAACAAAAGAGGGCCATTGTTAAAGGCCAGTTTGTAAGGGCAGTGCGTATGTGTAACTCTGATTTAGCCTTTGGTGAAGAATGCCAGTTTCTTAAGGGTCAATTTTTAAATAGAGGTTATCCGACCTCATTAATTGACGAAATCATCATTGAAATAGAAGTGAAAAAAGCAGAAGGCCTTTTTAGACCTCTTCTCAAATTACAGGTTGACCTGTCAATGAATACAGTTGAACACACACAGTTAGGCGCTGACCAATCCCAACTAATGGGTAATACTGGACTAGATAATTTGGTGAAATACAACATGGTCACCAGTTTTATAACAGCTTTCAGTAGTGACGCAGGGAGAATTTGTAATATTTTGAACAAGAACTGGGACCTCATTAGGAATGACATTAATCTTTTTGAAAAATTGGGCCCCTTCCCTAGGGTAGTGTTCAGAAAAGGAAGGAATCTTAAAGAGCTCTTACAATCTAGACATGAGCCTAGTTTTAACAAATGTAAGGGCTCTGTGGCCTGTGGCTCCTGCAATTGGTGCCAATTTTTAAAAACAGGCGGTTCTTTCTCAGTTAATGATAGTAAATATTATATTCAACATACAATTAATTGCAATACAAAATCAGTCATCTATGGAGCATTTTGTAATGTATGTCCTGCCTTCTATATAGGCAAGACGGATCGTAAATTACGGCAGCGTATTTACGAACACGTCTATGCCATCAGGACTAACAAACAGGAAAATGCTCTAGCTAGGCATATTGAAAAGTTCCCTGAACATAAATTTCAATTTATGGGAATTGATCATATACCTATGAGTATTAGAGGGGGCCCTCTGTCACTGTTACTTGAACTTCATGAATTGGAATGGCAGATTAAGCTTAATGCCTTCCACTGTCCTGGCCTCAACGATAATTGTAATATCTCAGTTTTATTAAAAATGAGAAGTTATACTAAATAGAGCCAAGTGTGTAGATATGTATACACAATGATACTGTGTCACTGGCCATCTCTATTTTCTATTTTTTATTTTTTATTTTTTTTTTTACTCACTGTTTGAGAAGTTATCTGTGAAAACAATTTTTATATTAGGTGTTTTTATTTTATTTTCTACTTATCCTTGAGGGATGCCTGTGGTTTGACATTTCTTAGTTGAGCAGTATTACTTTTTGATAACATATCAGTTTGGTATATAATTTTGGACTATGTTTTTCCCCTTTTGTCTAGTTTTTAGTTTCATTTCCTGTGTGACACAATTTAGTGTTTGGTATCCCATCCTTTGCTTGATCATTTGTCTTTGATGGGGTTACGGACACTTTCATTACACTTGCTGTTTATTTTAATTTCTAAGTCCTAAAGAATTATGTCAGTGCGTCTTTAAGTGTTTTTAAGAAGTAGTGATGTCAGTATGACACGCTATACTTTGCTTTTTAAATTAAAGGCTTGGCGCCAAACTGTTTTATTCATATATTGTTCTGAAGAAGCTGCCTTTTTGTATTGACAGCGAAAACGCTCTTATTTTAAATAATAAAATTGCGTTCAGGCAACTGTTGTCAGCATCTGCTTGTCTGGGTGATCTCCAGGACGTGTTACAGACTGCTCTCTTTCCGATTTTGTTTCTGTTGATAAACTAATTAGGTAGGAGCTCTAATCCCAGACATGGCAACTGTGTGTTTGTGTGTCTCTGTCTGCATATAGAGCAATGCTTTTTAGGCTAGTCACACTCACTACAATTCAAATGCCCTACTTTGGCAAGGCTGCTGATGTCATTCACTGTGAAATACAGGTTTCAGAAAGCTGTACCCTAGTAATCTCCATGATGCCATCCTATAAATGTGTCACTGCTGTAATGGAATAAAATAGTTAGGTAGGAGTTCTAATTCCAGACATGGTAATGGTGTGTGTGTGTGTCTGTCTCCCTCTGTGTAGAAAGCAATGCTTTTTAGGCTAGTCACACTCACTACAATTCAAATGCCCTACTTTGGCAAGGCTGCTGATGTCATTCACTGTGAAATACACCTTTTGGAAAGCTATAGCACTATAATCTCTGTGGTGCATCCTATAACTGCATATTGCTGTAGTATGATGGAATAGTTAGATAGGAGTTCTAATCTCTGACATGGTTACTGTGTGTGTCTCTGTCTGTGTAGAGAGAAATGCTTTTTAGGCTAATCACACTCACTACAATTTAAATGCCCTACTTTGGTAAGGCTGCTGATGTCATTCACTGTGAAATACATCTTTGGGGAAGGAGTACTCCAGTAATCCCCTTGGTGTGCTCTATAACAGCTTCATGCTGCAGTGTAATATAGAATGCTGGTAGAGGTTATATTCCCACACATAGTAGTTGCAGATATTTTGAGTGTGTTTCTATGTCTGTGTAGGGAACAATGCATTTTAGGCTAGTCACTCTCACTAAAATTCAAATGCCCTACTTTGGCAATCCTGCTGATGTTATTCACTGTAAAATACACCTTTGGGGAAATTGTATTCCAGTTATCCCCATGGTGCATCCTGTAACAGCTTCCTGCTGTAGTGTGATATAGAACTCTGGTAGGGGCTCTATTCCCACACATGGCAGTTGTGGATGTTTTGTGTGTGTTTCTATGTCTGTGTAGGGAGCAATGCATTGTAGGCTAGTCATACTCACTACAATTCAAATGCCCTGCTTTGGCAATCCTGCTGATGTCATTCACTGTGAAATACACTTTTAGGGAAGGAGTACTCAAATTATCCCCATGGTGCGTCCTATAACAGCGTCATGCTTTAGTGTGATATAGAACTTGGGTAGCGGTTCTAGTACCACACATGGCAGTTGTGGATGTTTTGTGTGTGTTTCTATGTCTGTGTAGGGAACAATGCATTTTAGGCTAGCCACACTCAATACAATTCAAATGCCCTACTTTGGCAATACTGCTGATGTCATTCACTGTGAAATATCCCTTTGGGGAAAAAAAGACTTCAGTAATGGTGGTGGCGTGTCCTCTAACTGTGTAATGCTGTAATGTAATAAACTAGTTAGGTAGGAGTTCTAATCCCAGACATGACACAGGTGTGTGTGTGTGTGTGTGTGTGTGTGTGTGTGTGTGTGTTTGTTATTCACATCATGTGTGGAGGTGGGTGTGAGTGTGCAACAACTGTACTCAATGTGGGGTGAGTTTTGCAAATTTCGTATATGGTGGCCATAGTATATATCACAATGTCCACAGTACAAGGATAACAGATGTGAAATAGCTGAGAGGCTGGGGTGCAAATATATAGCCCTACATGTGACATGAAGGCCAGGTGAATAAAGTGAGCAACCGTAGTATTACCCAGAGAACACTCTCAACCCATGTCTCATACACACACACACACACACACACACACACACACACACACACACACACACACACACACACACACACACACACACACACTCTTCACACACTTGCCTAGGCAGCTGCTATGTTGGTAGTACCCTGCATCTTGCCCTCTGATAGCAAGCATGGTGTGATTGCAGTGGGCTACAGAGGGCATGGCATCCCGTCCATCAGTCCAATAGGCACGTACATGCCAACAGTGCACCTTCCCCATGTTCACCACTGGACACCTGCAACACCTGTGGTGCCATCAAATGTGACCCACAAAGGACATACTATACCTGACAAATATGCCCTGTATAGACACATGCCATTGACACCAGGGAATACCGGTATCATGCTATCAATGTAAGTGCAGGGTCAACCTGCCATCTATCAACAGTTCCCACCACATGAGGCCAGGACTGGCACATCTGATGATAAAACTCTGTGTACACAACATGGGCCAGACACCCCAGGTACAGTTCCACATGTCACTGTACATGCATGTGTGAGAGGTGTGCACATCCCAGACACTGTCCATGTCAAGGACTAAGGAACACATGCTTGGCAAGCGATGCACAGCATTAGCCACACGCAATAGTCACCCATGTGACTGGATAATGAATTCAAAACCCACCCATGTGGGCAAATCCAGACACAACACCCCTGAGCCACAGTGCAGACCATTGTCATGTGGCCTGATGCCAAGGTATACCCATCACCGAGCCTTGTATAGCCGTCTAGCACAGTCGACCACTACACACCTGTGAAGCAATGCACCCATGCATATCAGTACTGGCACCTTGTGTCTGTGTGTGTTGTATGATGCGTATGACCACATTTACATTCACTACAGCCCCCATTGGCATACTGAAGCATGCTGTCTGATGTCAGACACCTCCAAATACCCTTTGCCCATATAACGCCCGTATGACCCCTGTGGTGCATGTGATACCTGCACAGTAATGTGTAACGGCAATCTCATTAGTGATGAGTTGTATTCCTAGCCCTGCCAAGAATGTCAGTGTGTGGGTGTCCCTGTGACAGTGTGGCTGTGTTGATGCTGGCACCTGTTCATATGAACAGGCACATGTACTACACCTAACGTATAGCTATCATATCCCTGTTACAGATGTCACTCCTTAACAAAATTTCCTCTTGTTACAATAAAATTGCCAAATTTGCCACTAGCCACAAATCATCTACCCATCACTGTGCATCTCTCCACAAACTTAACTGGCTAGAGCTTCCCAACCATCTCTCCTATACTCAGCTCACTTTTGCTCACAAACTAATTTTTCATCCCTCCCTCTGTCCCTCTCTCAGCTCTACCTTTAAAATGCACCTGCCACAAAGACTCCTAAGATCTAATAACCAAAACCTAATAGAGCTGCACAAACCCCTTCCCTCTCCATGACAAAACCTCCTGTCTTTTGCCCTGGAACACCTATGGAACTCCCTTACTTCCTCCATCCGTATCACCACCAACTTCCCTGCTTATAAAAAATCACTGCACTCACATCTAACATCCTCATGGGAATGCTCCTGCTCCCACCCCTCATAGCCTATTCTCCACTTCCTACAGGCAACTATATCATATATGACCAGACACCAAATAATAAGCCAACTGTAATGACATCTTATAATTCTCTAATCCTACTATTCCACTCAACTATATATTTACTAGAGCAATGCTTTGTTTTCCTACAAAATTTAACCTAAAAATTTTTATTGCACCTGCTTAAATCTTGGTTTTCTACAAAATGAAACATAAAATTGCATTGTAACTGCTTAATCTTTGTTTTGTCTTGAACCCACAAATGACTGAAATTGCAAACTGCTGTAATCTTTTTGTTACCACTGTTTTAAAGTTTTGTCTTTAACCTACAAATGATTGAAATTGTAAACTGCTGTAATCTTTTTGTAACCTTTGTTTTGGAGCTTTTCTCCCCAGGACTCCATTGAAAATGGGTTCTTATTGGCCCAATGGACTGTCCTGGTAAACCAACTGCAAATAAATCAATAAATAAATATTAACATGTAACCTATATGGTGCATCCAATAACTGCAAAGACATGTGATAGCACTGCATAGTAGTCAGGGGTTTGATACCTGGTACTGGTAGGTGTGTGACACAAACATGCTTCAGTTTTACTCTACCACCCCTCCGTGACTTTTCTTTGCCTCTGTCTGCCTCTCTCACTCCCTCTCTGGTGGATATGGAGACTTACATCTGCTTTGCTTAGGCAGCAGCATCTGTATGTATGTGATGCTCATGATCAGCTGATAGCTTTTGCATGAATTGCAGCACTCCTCTAGCTGATTGCATGTGGAACAGCTGTGGTAACACTCCCATAGCCAATTGCATGGAAACACACTCCAATATCTAGGAACATCATGTTGGTGTTGGGCCTTTACAGTCACTGTGAGCAGGAACTCAATCTGTTGTTTGGCAAACAGCATCTCAGGTGGATTGGGGATTTACCTCCAACAACATACACTGTGAAAACAGGGCAACACACAGGAGGGGGATGTGCCTGACCTGACTACAGACTATAAGTGCTGCTATACTGCATTTGGATTAATGTTGGTTTAATATGGTGTGTGTGGATATGGCTGTCCTATGTGTTTTAATACCTGCCATGTCAGTGCTATGTTTATCAGGAACCCCCATCTCTAGGGTCATCTGCAGGCTGGGCAGTGTGTGGTGCATTTTGTTTCATGTGTTACCCACAGAGCACCTGTCTGTGAACTGCAAAAGGTAGTGTGAGGATTGCAGTCTGTAGATGGTGACAGTCATGAGAGATACTGACTTCATATCCCTCATAAGACATATGTTGCCACAAACCCTGTTACAACAGTAAATGTATGAGGGTATCACAGCAACATGTCAATATTGGCCCTGTGTATGTGCCTCCAGCCACAACTCTGTCAACCTTTGTATGTATGTCATGCAGTAAGAGGTACATATGTGCTGTACACCATAATTAGTGACATCTTATCTGATAACAAGCCAGTGAGATATCAGACTGCTACACATGTTATGTTTAATAGGGTTATATTTTATGACATAACCTGGACATTCTGTGGTTGTGTGTACAGTACTGAGGTCTGTGTACTTATGGTGATTGTTGACATTGTGTGTATTGCTAATATGTACTTTGGCCTGTGTACAGACTGTGATAGATGTCATTGCTCTGGGTCCTGTTCTATCTGATGTTACATGCTGCTCCACTGTATGTTATCCTATTGGCTTACATGTCTGTAGGATAATACACACACATGTCCCATACCACAGACAGCCATTGGACCACACTGTGTAGCGGCCCTGTATATGTAGGGTTAGTGTGTGAGTGACACATATGAGGATGGTGCTGAACAGATAGTCCATATACTGTAATATTACGCTAGCTTACCATATGTGGCTGTGTTCACATTGGTTGTGGTTATGCACTTTCACAAAGGTGTATCATACTTTGTGCTGTGACATGCCTGTAGAGTCTGCTATATATGCTGGTACATGTACATTCCTCAATAAGAAATGTAGGCCAGTGTTGAGCCAGTCTACCTATAACGTGCACAGTGCTTTGTTACATGCCTAGCAGCTTAGTGTACTTACCCAGAGAGATGTCATGCCCAGATACTTGCCAGATGTACTGCTGCCGGGCCACCATAACAGTCATGTATGTCAGACAGAGCAGGGGGATGCTGTACAGATGTATGTCAATATATAGTGGGTAGTACGTAGCCATGGCACCTCTGTACCAGCGGTTATTATGTGTCAGGACAGACAGGGGTGTGTGAATACATAACCTATGGGGGCAAATGTATACCAGTAGGTAAGTGTTATACCCATATACATGGCTGTTAACATCCACATTGTCAGGCTTGGTCCACATGTCTTGCACTAAGGGGTTCTGTGTATACCTCTGGACTGTCCTGGGTGTGTCAGACTGTCCACATATTCGGCTTTTCCTGGTTAGGGGTTGCCACAGTGAAATTCCGGTCTGCTAATGATTGGTAGTTGATTTTTACGTGCCGAGTTGCCAGCCCTGATGCACAACCTTCAACGAAGGTATGCCCATTACGCATGCCTCCACACAGAAGATGCGCTAGCTGAGAATCGAACCAGACAGCGTCTTACTGTGAGGCGACAACGTTACCACAGCACCGCGGGTCAGACTGTCCACATATATTGGGCAATATCTCTGCTGTAGTCCACAGGAGCATTACTGTGCTAGCAGTGGTACTGTACTATGATGTCCTTAGGATGTCTGTCAGTTACCAATGGCACACATGTTAAAAGCAGATGTGACCTGCCACACACACATCTTGTCTGTGAAGACAATCCCTATTACAGTAGCAATAGTCTACAAATATACCTGCAATACATACCTGACATCCCCTTGCACTATGAAGTTGGGGCTATAGGGACTGAGGTAAGGCTCCACTCCATTTTCACGACATATCGTGAACATATATGTATATATAATTCGCCAGATATCTATATAGATATATATACACATAGACATATCGACATACATAGATGGATATGTATATGTACATAGATATACATATAAACACTCAGATATATACATATACAGAGCAATATATGTCTACACATATACAGATAGAGATACATATGCCAATATATGTATGGATATCTACATATATATTGACAGTAGTAGGTATATCAGAATATATATGTATGCACATATATTTATAGATATCTACATATATACCAGCATAACTAGCCATACCTGTACACATAGGATGTGCATACATATATAACTATATATACATATATCTACATATACATATATCTATACATACATATACATATATCTAGATATACATATATGTATATATATATATATATATATATATATATATATATATATATATATACACACACACACACACACACACACACACACACACATATATATATATATATATATATATATATATATATATATATAGATATATATGTGTGTATGTACATATGAAGAAATGTACACATGGCCATATATATGTTGCACTATAAAGATGTGCATACATACACATGTATGGGTATACATGTGTATGTACATGTAGACATATATAGGCCTATTATATGTATACAACTATATTCCTGTCATGAGTAAACCTCACTGTTGTGTATGCCCTCCCAGATGTATCTCACCATATGTATCTATCTGTATCTTATGATAAAACAACATATGTGATGCAAGAGTCTTATTAATAACAAGGACTACACAATTTAGGAACTAAAGGCAATTGTTCAATACTACTCAATATGTGTATTGACAGCTATATTGGTAAAACAATAGCTGTCTTCACAGTGGTCATGGTGTAGTAGTTTAAGTGTTGTGACTTCAGTGTACATGGTCTTCAGTTCAAGACCTGCAATGGCTGTTCATTTTGTTGCTGGGCATAACAAGGTCTGTCAAATACAGAGTGGTTAAGGCAGTTTTGAGCAGCTTTAAGCGTGTTTGCATGGGTTTGCGCAAAGGTAAACAGTGCTTAGCTATGGGTAAACGTGAGGGCACTTACACAGTTTAGGCTTCGCTTACCAGTGTGCAAAGCAGCTCAGCTTTTATATTGCAGCAATGTTGATACTTGCTAAGCATGGCTTAGCCCTGGTAACCCGGTCACACCACCCAGTCTGTTAATCTGTAATAACTGTATGTAATGCCATGTACAATACATGTGCCTATGTGCTGTCATTAAAGTAGCAAGGGGTGTGAGTGTCATGTATGCGACACAGGCATTTATGAGGCCTGTACAGCACTGTTATCCATGTAAATGTGTTACATACAGGTGCAGTAGCCCAGTGTACATGCTGTCACACTGGCATGTAGTGTATCATGGCAGTACTACTGTTGATAGTGTTAACCCAGGCAAGAACAGAATGCTAAATGTAGTACTGACAACAGACACACCTGCGGGCATAGCTGGACACTAAGGCCTCCTTGTTGTATCCCTGGTATGTGAGCTGTGTCACAGTATATATCCCTTACTGGGTAATGATCCATCATGTGGAATGTAACTGTAGAGTACCGTCTGTACAGCATATGTTAGTGAGGGCTTTCGACATGTAGTTATGGCATACATATTGTTGTCAGACGTCTGTCAACACACTCATGCTACTGCATAGCTACTTGCCAAGCTGATGTCCTTGTACAGATGTGCAGATAGCAGATATCCAGCTGGGATAAGGTACAAGCATCCTAAGCTTGATTGACCCTGACATGTCTGCCCAGCTGTGTAAGAACTGTCATATATAGGAGATGTCACCCTGTACACACCACATGCCATGGGTACCTTCACTACACTACCACAGTCAACAGAACATGCTTGGGTACAGGTCTCCATCACAAACCCTAACCATGTGTTGTAATGCATGTTGCATACATGTCAACTTGATCACCTCAGTGGCCATGTGCAGGAGGCACCTGGAGGATTGGCTGATGCATGTAATCCTCATCCTGAGGATCACCACAGTAGTGTTGGTTGACAGATTGCCTGCTGCCTCCTGGCAGGTGGCAGGATACCACTGCACACACAAACCCTACACAACCCATCTCCCCTTGGACAGTAGGTAGGTACACAGCTATGACCACCTGAAGCAATGTACCCCTGTACTGACACATGTGTACATGTGCATGACTGACTATAGCAGTGTCTGTGTGTTAGCACACCTGTACTTGGGAATTCTATGAGGGCCTTCACAACCAATGCAACACCCATTGCCATAGTCAGTTGTGGCTGCTGCTGTATTTGTCATTACATGTTCCCTGTTAAGCTCCCCCCATACCGGATGCACGAGCCTTGCAGTACCAGCACAACAGTGTTTTACAAATGGGTTGATGGGCATGGGATACCCATTGTGTTCTGGCATGTGTGTGTAGTTGTACATATCCGTATTTCTGTAGGGTACAGCATTCATAGGCCACATAATCCTATTACAATACTCCTTGCCACACAGTAGTATAGATAGTTGCTGTCCATAGGTGAGGCATGACAATGCAACACCCTACTATGCGTGTGGTATGTGCATTAGATGCATATTCATGTAGTACCACTGTTGGGGTATACTATGGGTTGTATTGAGTCATGGCCAATGTGTGATGGTGGGTATGGCAGAGTGTCATCATGGGTTTCAGGGAGTACAATATTCACTGGGGGATGTGGATGCTGTGCACACTGTCATTGCACAAAGGTGTAAGTCCCATGTACCACGTTATGGTTACCACTGTAACCATCAACCATACAGGTAACTGATACCACAATCCAAACCAGTTATGCATGCGCTGTGTGCAGGATACCTGTAACACACTGGACACATAGTTAAGTTAGCTAGCAGTGATAGACCCTGGTATCTCGGATGTGTATCAGGCTGTTTATGTGTCTGTTAATGTGTATATGACAGTATATCACACTACGTATTGTCCATATACATCCATTACATCCCCCATTAGCATACTGCATATGTCTGGGGATGTTCTGCATGTAACATGTAACCTGGGACACACCTCACCCTAAATGTTGTGTGGTGTATGCAATGTAAAAAACACACTTCAGTATCTCTACATAGCTAGGTATGGGTCTAGACCCATTATTGCCAAGTAACAGTGTGCGTGTATGTGGATGGGTCTACATCAGGTTGCAGGATTTACATTCCTCAGTGGGTCAACTGTCCATGTGGCACAGGCAATTGCTGTTTTAGTAACCAGTGACATGTGTTCAACTGTACCCCCAGATATGTTACAGCCATGGTGTCACCACAGTGCCATACCCCATTGTGGAATATGACTGCAGACCATCCTCGTGCTGACACATGTACACCTACAACACAAATGGATATTATAGGGACCGCAATCAACCACTGTTAATAACAGCTATAATGCATCATTGCGTGAAGGCTACAGTACCTACCATATATGCATTACACTTTAATCCTTACAACATGTTACACTACAGTACTGTGGTACACTGTAGTACAGTCACCCTGTGCATCAGAACCACATCAGCCTGCCCCTGCATTGATGGTATGGATGACAGGGATGTGGCACAGGTATCATCATATGCACAGGGTGTGATGTTGGTTTGCCAGAGGCCGAGGGTGGGCCATACATTTGACACCATGTGCATGGTGAGGGGTGTACTGTGGTGAGCTGGACATGGTGATGTGGTGTGTGTATGTATGGGGTTGCCCTAGGTGTGTTTGCATAGTGTGTGGGTATGCATGCACTCAGTTCTGACATGTGGCTGCTCTACACAGGTGTTTATGGACAGCTGCAGATCATACCTGGCAGGGTGTGCAGTTCTCTGCCTCTGGCCATAGACACATGGACTGTGCCTGCCAGGGGTTCCATGGGCACATCCAGGTACAGACCTTGATGTGCTACTCTCACCTGATGATGACAAATGTCCGCTAGTACCAGGTCCCTCCTGGGACTGACCAGGACCACGTTCTTGTGGCCTGCTGTGGTGTGGTGTGGACAGCACCCCCCTGCAGTGCCGGGGTTGGTACTGCCACTGTGGGAGCCCGTTGGTATCCTAGCATGTCCACATTGACTACCAGTTGGTATTGCTGGCCTACGTCCATGTGGCTGTCCCTGCACTCCCACCACATGTTCAAGCATGGACAAACCACGGTCTATGAGGGCCATAATCTCACCAGATCATATATACATAAACTCAGTTAAGGCATGGATGGCACCAGCCAGTTCACGGGCGTTGTCATTTGTAAATGTGAGAGCAGCCTTCTGCAGCCTCAGGCCCTGTCTGTGGTAACATTCTATATGTGACTACTCCGCCATGACATCCTGAAACATGTGCCTGTCGGTACCAGCTATGTCGCCTCTGCCAGGGGCATGATATCCAGCGGCCCTACCATGAGCAGCCTGGGTTATCTGCCTATGTGGTGCCCTCCTGGACATCCTGCTATGCCTGCTGTGACCAGACACAGTAGGCATGGTTACCACACTTTCCTGTGCACTGCCACCGAAATCATGCTGTTCGTCCACTATGGCCACTGATGATAGGGTGTGTGTAGGCACTGAAACTGTGTGCATGGCTGAGGTGGCTAAAAGGGGGGGTGTCAAATGTTGGTGCAGTGTTGACCCCTGACAAACCCACCTGTGCCTCAGCAGTACTATCATCATTTCTGGTGTCTGTATGGACACCAACATCAGATTGCATGCAGGAGGGACCCTGACCCACCTTGCCACCTGTGGGGGAAAACAAATGCACTTTAAAACCTGTACAGCATTGCCTAACAGTACACACACACACACACACACACACACACACACACCTCCATAATACCTACCTGTTCATGTCTTTACAGACAGTCCCACATATATATCCATGTGGTACCCTGTCCTGCATCGCACTTGTTAACATACACACATTGATACCACATATCAGTCCCCTAAATGCCTACACAAGCAGTCACAAGACAAGGCCTTTTGCTAATTTACCTGCCTGACCTGTGTGTGGTGGTTTTACATGGCCTAACTGCTGCCATTTGGTATGTACCCTTTGTATTTCTGAGCATCATGAGCCTGGTCCCTATATGTGTGGGCTACTATGCTCTATCCATAATATCATGCACTGGTGTGTCATGTGTATGTAATGCTCAGTACATGCCAGATATGCTGCTCCTTCAGCCTATCATGTGACACCTGTAATATTTGGTTACACTCCCTGGTGTTGACTAGTACTTCCCCAATCTGTAGTGCTGCATACATGGGTTGTAGGTGACCCTCTGCTGAATGCAATATTAAGGGTGCACCCGGTGTCTATCTTCCCTCTGGATGCCTGTTTCATGGTATAGACCATATTATACTATCAGCTGTCCTGTGATTACACACATGACAGGTATTCCTGGTGTGTAATGTGGCAGTCCTTGTACATGTACTGCATGATCCTAGAGGGAGGTACTGCTATATGAACACCCCACAATCACACATGTGCATACTTGGCCAGTCACACAAACACACATACATGCACATAAGCATCCTACATGCATCAACCTCCCTCCACTTCACCAGAGTGACTCTCTAGACAAACTGACTACCCACCAGGATACACACACACACACACACACACACACACACACACACACACACACACACACACACACACACACACACACACACACACACACACAAGTGAGGCTGCACAATGAAAGTATACCCAGTCCTCCTATTACCCCTCTGTCAACATGCATAACATATGGTACCCAACAGGAAGCAGTGTAGCTATAGTAAATTCATGCTGGCAACAGTATACATGTGTGTGACGCATTTGCTGTGTCACTAGATGAAGTCCCTTCCCCTGGATACCACTGCACCCATGAACACGATATTTCTGTGCACCTGTTCTGCACCTTGCCAAGTACTGTTCACCAGATCACACAGGTGTATGTCCCATTGCAGAATGTGTACAACTGTGTTGGTTATATCAGGTTTAATGCTGACAGCCCTATGTTTTCCAACAACACATTCCTGGTATGATATGTGGACAGATGTAATTTGTGAATGCCTGATATCTGATGCACAGCTCTCAACATCAGCGGACCATGTATGACCAATCTAATGCTCTTACACTGACAACCATCAGAGCATACTGTGGCTATGGGGGTGTACACACATCTATTGATTTGATGCACCCATCCTCGATCTGCCATGGGACCACATCACTGCATATCTTAGCAGTACATTAGCCCGATATGTGACATATGTCCTGCACTTTCACATGCAGTGTCTACAGATTGTGTTAGGTGTGTGGCTGCTGACCATGATGCATACACACAGTGTGGGCATATGTGTGCACACCCTTATCATGATGGTTTAGCGCACCTCTTGTTGTGTGTACTACAATAGTCACCACTCCTGGCAGGGGTATAGCAGCGTGGGCCATCTGCATTTGCCAGTGTATGTTCAGTCTGCCCTACACATGTCCCCCTGTTCTGTATGATTGCAAGGTCTACTCATGTGCACATACCATGGTGTTCATACACTGCCTTCACTATTAATATGGGGGTAGGGTTATGGCTGCCACAGGTCCTAAACCTAACTATGTCTAGATAGAGCCATCCCTAGCATCCTTAGGATCCCTGCTCCAGTGCACTGGTGTGTCATGCTGACACTCATCTCCTTCAGCCTTTTTGCAGATGCATGACAAGTAAGCCCTACACATGTGTCACTTTGCAATGTCCCATACATTGAACACCACATGTTATAGCCTAGTCCCAAGCTGATAATGTGGACTACTGTAATGCCTTATGCCATAGTGTATCTCTGTAGCAGTTGCCATTATCCTACAGGTATATACACTGGTGTTGCACTTTATATGAGTGTTGTTCCGAACATGTCCCTACTGTAGGCCATGTCTCTCACCATTATGTTACTCCCTGTGGACACATTCCACAATGACAGGATGTTAGTTATCAAGCAGGTGTCTGACATACCCTTCCAATACCCCATCATGGTCACCCCTGTGACACTGTGCATTTTACAGCAACAATAAGTGCACATGTACAGGATGCATTCTGGGTAGGTGTGTTAGATGTTTGCATGAAATATACCATCGCCATTACATGCCGGGTGTGTTGGCAAGCATCTATATAAACCATACTCACCAGATACAGGCAGCTGCCTTGGTAGTATCTCGGAGGGACCTGCATAAGAGGGTGAGAGATGCAATGTTAGTGGCCACACCTGTGGCAATGCTACAGGGTGGGTGCAGTATTACAATACACCAACAGTATATTTCCACAATAGTACCACATCTGGACATCTGTTTATCACTACTATGCAGCAACACAATATATCTATGACTTGTCAGATATGCATGATCTACCTGTACCAATGCGGATGTATACACAACAGGGGTCTACTGATGTGCGCTGTGTCCTTAACTGCATGCTCCTTGGCCAGTGTGTAGGTGCAACCACCTCCACAAAGGTGTCTGGCGGTTGGTGGCTGGCCGGACGGGCAGGTGCCATGAGGCTGGCCAGGAACTCCTCCACACATATCAGGGGGAATGGAAGGCATGGCCCCCTTGTGGTGAGGTGATCCCACAAACTGCAGCAGCACCCCAACGGGCATTGCAAAGCAGGTCAGTACAATGATGCCGGACTTGCTCATAACTACGGTTGTACAGTCCGACATCATTGACCCTGTGGACTAGGTCATTCCACTGGGTGGTCCACTCCTGCTGGTTATGGGTGGCCCTGCCAGACAGTACAGGGTAGTGTTGGATTAAATACGTGATCAGCACTTCATTTTCGGCTGCTGAATATGTTGGCAGACATGCATGTGACATCTTGGCTGAAAGACTTAAAGATGGAAACAGGTCTGAGCAACTCATACAGCAATGTTACCACAGTTCTTAATAAACATCTCTGTCACCCCCCACCATATCAGCTACAACAAACTGTACACACAACTCATTAGTTATGGCTACAGCTTACCTACCAGTGGGACAGATATTGTAATGTACCACACTTTCTGCTATGTGATTGTAGCCATGCTCCCTGTGTAGAGACTATCATTATTGACCTGTTACAAATTATTCACCTGCATGCCATTGCCAGGGCCAATGTGGTTCCATATATGCCTGTGGTATGGCTACTTTGTGACTGCTGCACATCTGACATTCTGTGTCATTGGGGATATCTATGCGTGTTGTTGGACAGGTTCCAGGATTGTGTAGACTATTACTACCAACATATGTTCTACAACAGTGACACAATAACATGTATATGTACTATTGCCCAGCAGAACCACCTCTCCAAACCCATCTGCCCATGTTACCAGGCCGCATCACATGTGTGTCCCACCCTGGTGCCTCCTCATGCCCTAGTTCAGAAATACCGTCAGGTGGAACCAACCCAGGGGATGTTGTCCCCTCTGTGGAGGCACACACAGACATGTTCCTGTCCCCTGAGGTCAGGTCCAGGGTCTTTTCCATAACGGGCTCCATTGACACATGTGGGATGTGCTGCATCACTCTGAGGCACCCAGTACACATTCACAGGGCCGACATGCTCCTCCTGCTCAGCCACCAGGCCAGGCACCTTCAGGACATGGACTGCTGTTGTGAGTAGCAGTGGGTGGGAGGCTTGTTCCCATTGTGTCCATATTAGGATCCATGGTGCGTCCACATCACAGACCACACACATTATCTAGGGTGTTTACCCACCACATGCGTCACATACCAACCCTGTAGACTGTCCTCTATATCTACCAACCCTGACCACCTCCACAACTCTACCTGCTTTACTTCCCCATATTCCCATTCCATACTTCACAGACGAGGGCAATGTGGTCCCAACAAGGGGTTAATATGTGACATACCCATCCATGTTGCACACACTGCCAGCTGTAGATATCTGTGTGTATTGCTATGTGTGCTGTTTCCTCGCACATAGCATGCATCACTATGGTAGTAATATAGAGGACAGGTATTTACATACATATATGTTTGTGTGTGTGTTTGTAAATATGTAGACATGTGCATATAGGTATATATCTATATCTGTATAAATATATGTGATGTATATATGTGCTCATATATATGTCTACACATGGGCATCTGTATATTTGTGGACATACATGTTGGTTGAGATATATATAAATATATATATATATATATATATATATATATATATATATATATATATATATATACACACACACATGTACATATATACACATATGCATACCTATATGTGGGGTACATTCTGACATCAGGTCCACAAACCCACAATGCCTTCCAGCACAGCTGCACTGTTTTGCCTTTCTACAACATAGACAGGTGCCACATATGGACACAGCCTGACATGGGAGCTGATGGGGGGTATGTGTAGGACCAGATTGCAGGTAACCCTATTACACACCTATAGCATTCCTGCATGCTACATCACAGGTTAAACTGAGTATCCTGCAAGGGGTGGGCTATGGATCCCTCGTGCCCATCATAAGGGCATTACTTCCGCCACCAGCTATTGGCCATGTAATATACATACTTCCCATTACACAACACACACTATGACAGATTTCATCTTATCAGACAGTGCTGATTTGCACAGATTATGACTATGGACCACTACCCACAGGGGCAGACACCATTACCCATAGCAGTTGTTCAGTTGAACATCATTACAACAACACCCATTTGCACATATAAATCATTTCACATCATCTAACCCATTATTATGGACCAAGTACTACATTCAATTGCATGTATATATACTTCAAAACCAAAAAACAACAACCAAACTGCTGTAGTACCAATAACAAGTCCACCTGTTATCCAAAAGGATGTAGTTTAATGTTCCAACAGTGAGATAAGCGCTTTCGTCACCAGGACTTCAACAGATCTAATAAAACATTGTCCATAAGCATTTTATATATGTGAACAAATCATGTGACTAAGACACTAATCAGAATAAATTAATTAATTAGTAATACACTCAAATAAAAACCTACAACTGGATTACATATGTTGAATATACTCAAATACGTTAAAAATGTTGAAAATATTTAAAAAAAATGATTACATATTTTGTAAAAATTGAAATGTATGGAAATGTGTAATACAAAGATGAAAATATATACTTTTTTATGTCTTATTCTACACACTAAAATATATCTTATGAAATACTTTATAAAATACTAGCCCTATATCTTAATTTAGGCTTAATGCTGATACTCTCATTAAGCCCTGGAAATAATGTGGCATTCAATTTAAATTGCCATTTGGACTCTGCCCTTAATAATTTATTTTTCCAGTCGCCCCCTCTTATATCCATGGATACTATCTCCAGGATAGCGAAAGTAAAACCATGGCTGGGGTTTATGGTGATATGTTTGCTTAAAGCATTTTTATCATCATTTTTATTAATGCTATAAACATGTTCATATATCCTACGGTTAAGCATCCTTTCTGTCTTGCCCACATAAAAACAGGTGCAAGCGGTACAAGTAGCCAAATACACTAAACCCGTAGAGACACAGTAACCTTGTGCAAAATGGATATCTAAATCAAAAGGCTGTAATTTCAAAAATTCATTCTCATTAATGAACAAACAGTAATCACAACAACCACACTTACGAGTCCCACCTTTCTTATTAGTGTGTGTTTTCACTTTATGGACCAACAAAAACTTTAAGTTAGGATCTACCTTATAAGTAAAAATAGGCTCAGGACCCATAAACTTAAAAATGTCATTATTACATTTCAACATAGACCAATTATTAAGTATTATTTTCTTCACTTCATTCGATGTTTCCCCATAAGTTATTACCATAGCCTGTGTGAAATCCCTATCGTCACTCCTATTATTTATCACATGGTCACTGCCCGTACCTAAAAGTGGTACGTATCTATCATTCCAAAGTCCAAGAACTTCATCCCTTCATACCCATGTTTGGTATCCTGTGCCCCAGTCTGTCTTTACTATTGTATTACTTGAAGGCGTTGGCCTGCACAGCAACATTTGTAAACCTTTCCAGACTACTACATTAGTATAACTGTTTCACAGTTGCATTACTCTGTTTATATGGATGTCAGTGTCTAAACAGCTATATGATATGGCATATACAACTGTAATAGTACAGAAATAAAGCTTTCCCATGTATGCAAACTTTTGTGTGGTGCTATATCTTTTGACCTCTATGTGGGTATATGTTGCTGGCAATGATTGTCATTTGTATGGGTGGCTCATACAGTGTCCAATTGGTAAGGTGGTAACTGTAGGCTTAGTGGCTGTTCCATATTGTGTGCACCTTCTACATATGTATCTTACTATACATATCTCTGCGTGTGTATGTGTAGTTACATATATATATATATATATATATATATATATATATATATTTATTTATTTATTTTTTTTTTTTTATACACATATGTATATCTGTATCTGCATATATGTGTCTGTGTATATGTATCCTAGGGATGATGATTGCTTCCACATTGTACATTCTCTATGGTAGCCAGACTGTACTGCATTATATGTTACTGATACCAGCCTGACATCATACAGGTGGGATGGAGTACTGTTAACATCTTCTGCCCATGTCATGTCAGGTCCTGGTTATGGGATCTACAACAGTTGGTAGTATATTGCAGGGCAGATGTGTTTAGCTGTGGTGGGGGAGATATCTATTCGTACTAGATGTATGTTGTTTGGGGCCTCTCAACCCAATTACCAGTGCATGTGGACGTATATGTTTTTGTTATGTTCCCATTGTTATCTGTTATCTACAGATGTATGTCCGTATATACCTATGTAGATATATATATATATATATCTGCTTACATATATATAACTTGCTGTATATATATATATATATATATATATATATATATATATATATATATATATATATATATATATATATAGACATATAGATGTAGGCATATATATCTATAGATGTACGCATATGTATGTATATATGATATATATATATATATATATATATATATATATATACATATATATATATATATATATATATATATATATATATATATATATATATATATATATATATACATGTTGGAATACATTCCCTGTACTGTTGAATGACTCAGCTGGATGATATGTTTGCAAAAACATCAGGGTTATGTATGTTTGACATGGCTTAGTGGTAAATCGCTATGGTGTGCAGAGTCTTGGGTTCGAGCTTTGCCGAGGCTGTTTATCTTGTTGCTGGGCAGAACAAGGGCCGTTGGATACAGAGTGTTTAAGGCACATTTAAGCAGTTGTAAGGGGGGTTACACGGGTATGCGCAGAGGTAAGCACTTCTAACTTCCGGTTACAGTTTCTTATACTGATTTAGCTTCTTAATTGCTCAATATGTGTAGGCATTGCTTACCCCCTTTGCAAACAGGCTTAAACCCATTTACTGCTGTTTAAAAGTGTTTACTCTTGCTTACCCCAGTGCTAATTTCTTTAAAAGAAAGAAAAAAGGGTTGATAGGAAAGTGGTGAAAAAGGGACACAAAGAGGGAAAGAGAGTATGGAAAATAGCTAGAGATGTGCATGATCAGTGTAGGTATGGTCCACAGCTGCCCATTTCTTCTACAGCAACAGATGTCGATATAAACTGCATTTGGAGGTAGATTTGGACACTCATACCCCTGAGTGAGGGGTGAGGACAACAATAACATGTTGTGATGCCAATTAGACCAGATTACATGTGTCCAGTGGACATGTGCAAAATGAACAGCCATGTATGGGCTGAGATTTTTTTTGAGGAACAGATTGCCCCTTTTTTTTTTCATGTGAGAGTGGGATACTGGGGAAGGATAGTAGGTAAATTTGGGGAGGTAGGTTGGGTAGGTTAACAGACAAGACAAACAAGATGCATACAGGGGTGCTATACGACACATGTGGGGGGTACACACCTTGATGGGGAGGGGTGTTGGGAAATCAAAATCCCATGAACCCCCTAGTGAAACAGTGGGACTGAGATCCCCACTGCACCTTCACAACCCCAAAGGTGGCTGTGCTGGGGGCTGAGTCACAGACCCTCTAGTTGTGACACATGGTCCTCGAGCTGGTGTAGCAGATCTCTGACCTCCCTGCGGAACTCGCTACGCACCACAACCCAGACCTGGCAATGGGTGACAGGTTCCTGTCCATGCCCACTCCCAGGGGGGATGAGCCCCATCCCCTCAGGCAGTTCCACTCAAAGGTTGTGCAGGACCAATGGGCGAGCAGGTCCCAGGTTCGGCCCCAGATATGCTGGTGCCTGGTGCCATGGCCAGCTGAGGTGGGAAAGGTGGGGTCACTGGGACTGGCCTTCCCAAACATGCTATAGTGCTTAGATTTTACCATCATATGTGGGTTAGTAAAAGTCAACACATTCCAGGGTTAGGCATAACAGCATGCATATATATCCCCATTATCCCAAACACCAGATACGGAACAGTTGCATAGCAAGCAGAACACATGTATATATTGGATCACAGTGGTAATAACAACAGCATGCAGGTACACTGATGACACCGTGCCACCAATGTTGGAATAATTAATTAAAGCACATACATGGAAACAAACTTAAATATATATCAACCAATAGGACATAATCAGAAGAGTGGAGTCATTACATACCGGTTGAGGTGGGTATGTAGTTTATTGTTGGAGATATGGTGGGGGGAGAAAAAGATGTGAATTAACAACTAATATATTCCTGTAGTCCACATTACTTTCCTAGTCAGTGCTGTTATATCTACCTTACAAGTATTACTACACTACCCTATAGCCTTATTTTGGATAATAATATGGCTGTTGTCATCGTTATACATGAACTGGTTTTATCTGCAGTATATACCTCTTACCTGGTATACCTGTGGAAGGAATGTTTGTTAACACTAACTGTTTCTACACATACTCCCAGATTGCTGTTGTGCACATAGCTATCCAACTCTTTCTGCACAGACTCTGGCCATGTCTTGACCACATGCAGGTGTACCGGGTCATATCTAGACTATGGCTCTCTTCAACCTTTAGTGACTTACCACTCACATATACATGATTTCCTACTCAGTTATATTATGTAGCACAGTGTGGGCGACAGTGATCAGTGATACTTTATTATTCAGAGCAACTGCAACACTCACAATTCCATACAATACCAGAGTAAACAGTACCAGTACAGGGTATCAAGGTTTTTATTTCTCAGAACAGTGTTTTTATCTGACATACCTGTGGGAGCAATGTTTGTTAGCACTACCTGAATGTTGCCACACAAAGTTCCAGATTACACATTAGTATTATGCACATACATCTCATACTGTTACCATCCACACTCTGGTCACAGCGTTACAACATGGGGGTGTAGATAGGGCATACTTGGCTTATTACTCTCATAGCAGTTTTGGGAGTTGCTAGAGTGACAGGTTTGTTCTCATAGATGTGTGACAATCAGTTCTATTCCCTGTTTGCTGCATAAACATCAGGGATCATCCCACAGACTTCCCAAGGGGACAGGGTGACAGGCAGCAGATATGGACCCATAGAGTGGGCATTCTGGTACTATCTGTACTGTTGTGGGGTATGATTCTGTATGCACCCTACTTCCTCTCCCAGGATTCAGACCATGGCTGTGTCTCCTACAACTTAAACACTGTCCATCAGAGTTGTGTGTGCTATATATATATTGCTGTATATCTCCTATCTGCTTTCTGTCTTATAATTCTCCTGTGGTTTTGCATTCTGAACTTGTATTACAACACTCTTATGAAGGATTACCTAGACAGTTATATTTTGTAGAACAGTGTGGGTGACAGTGATGAGTAATATCTTATTATTCAGAGCAACTGCATCAGTCACAATGCCAGACAATACCAAAGTAAACAGTACTAGTACAGGGTATCTATTACATGATTGCAAATCTACATTACCATATGATACCAGAGTATACACATGCAGTCCAGCAGTTAGACCTTTATTGTCAGGCTATTATGCTTTTATTTGCATATAAACTAAATGAGACTCTTCCTAGCATATTCTCCGGTGTATGCAGTACTTGCCTTAAACAATACAGGTTTTATACAGGCAATTAATGTAGTAATACTTTTAGATTTATTTCCTATGACAGTACATGCAAGAGTATTACTGACCTGCCTCACATTGCAACCTCTCCAGGCAACTTCCATGGGCCTCCTGGTTCATGGCCCACTCACTTGCAGCTGTGGAGGACATAAGAGGAATATTTAGCCTTATCTATCCATGATATACATGAGCTTGCAATTATTACATGCATGGTGGAGTGATACTTACACACAGCTGGGACATCCCCTGCTGTTCTAGCCTCTTGGATCCACTTCTGCAAGAGATCTCCCTTATGCTCCTTCAGGTCGGAATAGTGATGCCTGACCTGCTCACCAGTTTGGGGTATGCCAGTGGCACTGGTGAGGCCACGGGTGAGATGGTACCAGGCTTCTGCCTTATATTGGAAACCCTGGTACTGACCTCTACAGCAGTGTCTGCTCATTGTCTTTGACAAGGAGTCCTGCCATAACTGGACTCCTGGATGATCAGCGCTGCAAATGAAAGCACACTCCCTCTCCACTTCCTGACATGGTGCCTGCAAGGGGAAGCTACAACTGGTTATGAGATATATTCCCGCCTATTGGGCTTACATAGGGCTGATTTCCCACAGTTTACCATGATTGGATAGTTTTGAAAAGGCTAGGCTATGGGCAAAGCTGCTTACCTAAGGTTGGCATTGTTTAAAGGGGTATTACACTGGGCATATCGAGTTCGCTGGCCTACACATTGCTTACACCTCCTAAGCTAGCCTGTGTAATGCTTAGTGTTGCTTACATTAGACTTTGCATTATATTTTCTTTTTGGCATTGATTTATTTATTACATCTTGTATATATATGCCTGATATTTGGGTCTATATTAAAATCTCGAAGTTTGACAATATTGAATATAATATTGTCAACACGGGAATGCTGAATGCTCACTACATCAAACATTTAAATGGAAAATCTCCGTAGGGGGAGATTTCCGTTTACTTCAATGTAGTGTGTTCTTGGAGTTTGGCATATTTAGGTAGAGGGGTGTGAGGGTGCAGGGGGCTTGCCCCCCTGCCTCCTACACACTATTTAGTTTTTTTTGTTTTTTTTTTTTTTTTTTTTTTTTTTTAATTTAGTATTTTTTTTTTTGTTTGTTTCAATGGATGGTTTAAGACTTTGATCACTAAAGTTCGATCTTTAGTGATTCAAAGTTGTAAACTTAGAGATTATTAGTTCTGGTTTAAGACCAGGGCTTCAAGCCAGTTATTTTACATTAAGAAGGTTAATGGTCTGCACTCTTGTGGGAGAAGAGGCTGGACTCTGCCATTCTGAGCTGGGAATTTCTAGTTAAAGGCTTATAGTGCCTGCATATTTGAACTATTTCTTACTGTAATTGGTACACCTTGTTTGCTGTAGCATAGACTAGATCCAGGCCTGCTGAATCTAGTTTTGTTTGTATGCTTGTTATTTCCCTGAAAAGCTAATTCCACCTAAAACACGGCTTTTCAGTGCTTCTGTGGATCCCTAGTGATATCTGCATTGCTTACTGTACTTATTTCCTTCTTTCACTTGAAAGAAAGTTACTGTTTGTCATTTTTGCATTTAAGTTACTTGGCACTTGCTCACTAAAGCAATTATATAAGTCAGCACTAAAACATTAAAAGCACTACACCCTCACAAACTCCCCCTGGAGTACCTTGCTCCCCATTGACCATTTTTTTTCAATTATAAAGAAATTCCCAATACTATTCTAGCATGTCCACAGGTCAGTTGTCAATCTCCTCTCCGGTCCAGCAGGTGAATCTGGGAATCTTGAGGCAATGTTACAACTGCCTCATGCATGAACAACCCTCTCCTCCTCCCAACAAATTCCAACACATGTGAGAGATGCAACCATATAGCCAATCTGGAGGCTAAGCTCTCTCAACTCAGTACTGGCATAACCAGTCAGGAGGAGAAGGAAACCACACTCACTACAATTCCAGTCTCACATAGACCTACCACGACAGCAAACCAAACACAAACACACAAAAACATACTTGGAGGCTCTAAATAAAAATCTGCCTAAGCAGCAGAGACCTCCAAAGCAGACACCCAAGCAACCGCTACCCCAAAACAAAACACGTGCAACACATAGCTCACAAAGCCAGTGTGCCGAACAGTCACAGCCCTTAAGGCTAAACAACACACCTGATACACTTGTAATAGGTGACTATCATCAGGCACACTGATGTCCCACTCACCAGGCTGAACAAGGAGGTCACGGTGAGCTGCCTGTCGGGCGCTAGGATTCGCCACATAACACAAGCACTCAGGTCACTCCAAGGCAAGTACAAATATGACTCAGTCATTGTCCATGCTGGTGTGAATGACCTGAGACATACCTCCCTGGACTACATGAAAAGAGACATAGAGGAGCTCTCTGAGCATGTAGCCCAGGCCGGTATGACCCTGACCTTGAGTAGCATCTTACCCTCACCAAGAATGATGCCACAGTATGAAGACAAGATTATCAATTTCAACAATTGGCTTAAGTATTGGTGTCATTCAAAGGGGATCCAATGCCTGTCAGCATGGGATGACATGCTCGATAAGCCACGATGCTTCGCTAGGGACGGCTTGCACCTGTCACCCCTGGGCTTTCGGATATTGGCAAAGGCTCTTGCTACCCCCATAGTGCCTTTTTTAGGCAAGGCTCAAAAGACAAACCCACCACCATAGGGATCACAAGGGATAAGAAACTAAGAATAATGCTACTCAACGCCAGAAGTCTAAACCTCAAGATGCACGCACTTGAAACTCTCCTCAGCATGGAGAACATCGATATCTGTGCAGTAACAGAAACCTGGTTCAAGGCTCTCGAGAGCATCCCAGCACTACCAGGTTATACCTCATACCATGTTTTCATCCCCAAAACTTGGACCGAACCACAAAAGGAGGGGGAGTATCAATATTCGTCAAAGATACCCACACCTTCAGGTTGGTGGCACAGCACGAAGCATCAGAGACTATCCATGTGCAACTAACAGTGGGTAAAACTGCCTTCCAGTTTATAGCCTGCTACAGACCACCCTCCCAAACCCAGGAACCCCACTCGGCCTTCCTGAGAACACTGGAAAATATGAAGGTCTCTCCAAACACCATTATATTGGGTGACTTCAACTACCCAACCATAGACTGGGAGCATTACTCAAGCTCCAACACCCTAGCCCAAAGTTTCCTAGAATTTATAAACTCAAATGCTATGGAACAACTTGTTACCACTCCTACAAGAGGGGAAAACATACTGGACCTGATCATCACCAACATGGGTACTCTGTGCTCCAGACCAGAGGTGTATCCCTCACTGGTAAGATCAGACCATAAACTAATCTCACTGGATATTCACATCCCGACCCCACCCCATGCCCAGAAAACCACAGTGAAAAACTTCTCTAAAGCAAATTTCACACTCCTCAAAACCAAGGTGGAATCCTTCAAAGCCCCCCGGGCCTGTGGATATCTGCCCAGACCGCAAAATCCTTTATAAACGCATTCTATGAACACCTTCAGGAATGCATGGATCATGCAATCCCAAATAAAACCAAGACCCAATCCTCCAAAGGCAGATGTCCTGTCTGGTGGACCCCAGCCATAAACAAACTATACAATAGAAGGAGGAAGCTACTACATGATAGAGCAAAATCCCAAAAAGGGAAGGCATCTCTGATCAGTATTAGCGAAAAACTACGGGCACTCATAAAATCGTCTAAGGCCAGCTTCAAGAGAAAAATTGCACAGGACACTAAGGATAATCACAAGGTTTTCTTTAGTTATGTTAGGAACCTGGATGGGAATTCCCAGATATGCTCAGAATTAGTCCAAAATGACAAAAAATACACTGAACCCACAGACATTTCCAACATCCTAGCTGACAGGTTCAGCGCAAACTTCTCCCCCACCTCCCCACCAAAAGGGCTAATATCTATCCCAGCAGAGTGCTGCCCCCCTGACATCTCAGATGCTCAGGTAAGAGCTGCCCTCTCCAAAGCAAGAAACACAGCATCAATGGGACCAGACGGTGTCTCGGGCTGCGTCCTACATGAACTCCAAGAAGAGCTAAACCCAAACCTAAAACTACTGTTCAATCTCAGCCTTAATACAGGATATGTACCCAAAGAGTGGCGTACAGCAACAGTGGTCCCTCTCCACAAAGGTGGTGCCTCAATGGATCCTGGAAACTATCGCCCCATAAGTCTCACTAGCTTGGTCTGCAAAGCTATGGAAAGGAACATCATGGACCTTATAAATAAAGATATTGGGGACCTGCAGACACTGGATCCTACCCAGTTCGGCTTTGTTACGGGCAGATCCTGCCTCTTGAACCTGGTCGATTTCTTTGAAACAGTCACCAAGGCCATTGACAAGGGGAAGGTGGTCCACACAGCCTACCTGGACCTCGCAAAAGCCTTTGATACAATACCCCACTCTGGCATTATAGATGAGCTCACCAGCTTAAATATAAACCCCTATGTCACTAGATGGGTTGCAAACTGGCTCAAGGACAGAACCCACATGGTTAGAATAGCTAGAGCCATCTCAGACTACAAACCAGTTACAAGTGGCGTCCCACAAGGCTTAGTCCTGGGACCTCTCTTGTTCGGTATATATTTCTCAGAGGTACAGGCAAACATGGAAGGACTGTGGCTGACCAAGTTCGCAGATTACTGCAAACTGGGTGCCATAATAGACTCTCCAGCCGACACAAGCATCCTCCAAAAGGGCCTCATAGAAACAGACAACTGGTGCCAGAGCCATGGCCTCAAGCTAAATGCCAAAAAGTGTATAGTCATCCCCTTTGGCAAAAACAAAGTGCCCACAAATTACCACATAGGTGGTAATCCATTAAATACAGAAGTAATTAGGGACCTGGGGACTGAAGTTGATAGCATTTAATCGAAAATCATAGCATTTATTGTGTTTTCTGTCCTATCTGTGTAAAAAACTTGAAAAAAAAACAAAAAAATATTCTTGTTTTCCATACTTTCCTGAATAATTTATTCCAGTGATCATATTTTGCTGATCCCTGGGCTTTGTCTTGGTTCCTGTACTTCTCCATTTTCCTTGTTTGGTCAGGGGGAAGTTTCTTTACTCACCAGTGAGAGTGGGGAGTACTGAGCTGCCTGTTTGTCCTCAGAGGAGTGGTTTAAGACAGTAACTTGTAGTTCATTGGCCATTTTGGGTCATTTCCTGCCTTTTCCAGCCCCCTGCTATAAAGCACGCTTTGGCGCACTTTAGCGCGATTTAGCGCGGAGTTGCCACAGGTTAAACTATTCGGGCTACCTAAAGTCCACTCTTCATTTTTTCCCTTAGAACAGCTCTTCTTGAACTGTACTGCTAATCTAACCAGCCTATTCTCTAACTAAAAATTTCAGCTCTACTTGATTCCTAAGTAGACTATTCTCTATCTGTAAAGCCTAGCACTTGCCCCTAAAGTACTTTTTACTCTGATATAGCACTTTTTATTATACATAGTACACAACCAGCCTAAAAACACCACATCCCCCGAAGTCTTTTTCAAACTCATCTACATAAAGTTTTTGTCTATTCCTTCTAGCATGTCGAGGGATCAGTTGCTAGTGTCCTCTCCTGCTCAGCTGGTGAATCTGGGAATATTGAGGCAATGTTACAATTGCCTCATGTACACAGACAACCCTCTCCTTCTCCCACAAAACACAAATACATGCGAGAGATGCAACTATATAGCCAAACTGGAGGCTGAGCTCTCTCAACATAGGACTGGCAAGACCAGACAGGAGGAGAAGGTAACCACACACACCACAAACCCAGTCTCACATAGCACTATCACAACTTCAAATCATACACATAAACACACAAAGACATACTCAGAGGCTCTGATCAAAAATCTACCAAAACAGCAGAGGCCACCAAAGCAGACACCCAAACAACTGCCTCCACAGGGCACAGCACATGCAACACATAGACCACAGAGTCAGTGTGCCAAACAGTCACAGCCCTTAAGGCCAAACACAATGCCAGACACACTCATCATAGGTGACTCCATAGTCAGACACACTGATGTCCCGCTCACCAGATTGAGTAAGGAGAAGGTCACAATAAGCTGCCTATCAGGCGCTAGAATCTGCCACATAACGCAAGCACTCAGGTCACTCAACTGCAGGTACAAGTATGACTCAGTCATTGTCCATGCTGGTGTGAACGACCTGAGATGTACCTCCCTGGACTACATGAAAAGAGACATAGAGGAGCTCTCTGATTATGTAGCCCAGGCAGGTATGACCCTGACCTTGAGCAGTATCCTACCTTCACCAAGAACGATGCCACAATACAGAGACAAGATGATCAGCTTTAATAATTGGCTTAAACTATGGTGTCATTCAAAGGGGATCCAATGTCTGTCTACCTGGGATGACATGCTGGACAAGCCACGCTGCTTCGCAAGGGACGGCTTGCACCTGTCACCCCTGGGCTTCCGGATTTTGGCAAAGGCTCTTGCCACCCCCATTGTGCCTTTTTTAGGCAAGGCTCAAATTCTAAACCTACCACCCTAGAACAAAAAAAAGGAAAAAAACTAAGGGTAATGCTGCTCAATGCCAGAAGTCTCAACCTCAGAATGCATGCACTCGAAGCCCTTCTCAGTATGGAGAACATCGATGTCTGTGCTGTGACTGAAACCTGGTTCAAGGCTCCTGAGAGCACCCCGGCACTATCAGGTTTTACCTCATATCATGCATTCCGGCCCCAAAATCCGGACAACACCAAGAAAGGAGGGGGGGTGTCCATATTCATCAAGGACACCCTCACCTCAAGGTTGGTGGCAACGCACAATGCATCGGAAACCATCCAGGTGCAATTAACCGTAGGCAAGACAGCTCTGCAGTTTGTAGCATGTTACAGGCCACCCTCTCAAACTCAGGAACCTCACACAGCTTTCCTGAAAACACTGGAGGGGATAAATGTATCTCCAAACACCATCATACTGGGTGATTTCAACTATCAAAATATAGACTGGGATCACTACTCAAGCCCCAACACTCTAGCCCAAAGGTTCCTAGAGTTCATAAACTCAAATGCCATGGAACAACTAGTCACCATCCCCACAAGAGGAGAAAACATACTAGATCTCATCATCACAAACATGGGGTCACAATGTTCAACACCAGAAGTATACCCATCATTGGTGAGATCAGATCATAAACTAATCTCACTGGAAGTCCACATCCCGCCCCCACCCCAGATAAAAAAGACCACAGTGAAGAACTTCTCAAAAGCTGACTTCACACTTCTAAAGACTGGTGTGGTCTCTTTCAAGGCCCCCAGCCAGCGGAAACCATTACTCAAACCGCTGAATCACTTACAAATGCCTTCTACCAGCACCTCCAGGACTGCATGGATCAGGCAATCCCAAACAAAACAAAGACTCTTTGTACCAAAGGCAAGCATCCAGTCTGGTGGACCCCAGCCATAAACAAGCTCTACAACAAAGGAACAAGCTACTACAAGATAGAGCAAAATCCGTAAAGGAAGACACCCTTGATCATTATAAGTAAAAAACTGAGATCTCTCATAAAATCATCCAAGGCAAATTTTGAGAGAAAAATCGCTAAGGACTCAAAAGACAATCATAAGGCCTTTTTTAGCTATGTTAGAAACCTGGGAGGAAACTCCCAGATATGCTCAGAATTAGTTCAAAATGATGTAAAAATCACTGAACCTACAGACATTGCCAACATACTGGCTGACAGGTTCAGTGCAAATTCCCCAAAAGGAGAGATATCTATACCAGAGGATTATAGTCCCCCAAACATCTCAAATGCTCAGGTGAGAACTGCTCTCTCCAAGGCGAAAAACACAGCATCCATGGGACCAGATGGTGTCCCCAGTTGTGTGCTCCATGAACTCAATGAGGAATTAAACCCGCAGTTAGGGCAACTGTTTAGTCTTAGCCTCACCTCAGGATACGTACCCAAGGAGTGGCGTACGGCAATGGTGGTCCCACTTCACAAAGGAGGTGCCTCCACCGACCCCAGAAACTACCGTCCCATCAGCTTGACAAGCCTGGTCTGCAAAGCTATGGAGAGGATCATAATGGAACTCATAAATAAAGACATAGGGGACTTGCAGACTTTGGATCAAACCCAGTTTGGCTTTGTCAAGTGCAGATCATGCCTTTTAAACTGGGTTGACTTTTTCGAAACAGTCACCAAGGCCATTGACGAGGGCAAGGCAGTCCACACAGCCTACCTTGACCTGGCAAAGGCTTTCGACACAAATTCCCAATCGGGTATCATTGAAAAACTCACCAGCTTAAATGTAAATCCATACGTCACAAGATGGGTTGCAAACTGGCTAAGTGACAGAACCCACAGGGTCAGAGTTTCTGGCGCCATGTCAGACTCCAAGCCCGTCACAAGTGGTGTCCCACAGGGCTCAGTCCTGGGCCCACTTTTGTTCGGCATCTACTTTTCAGAAGTACAAGCAAACACAGGAGGATTATGGCTGACAAAGTTTGCTGATGACTGCAAACTGGGCACCATAGTTGAAAACCCATCTGACACAGACATCCTTCAGAAGGGTCTCATAGAAATGGATAACTGGTGCCAGAGCCATGGCCTAAAGTTAAACGCCAAAAAATGCATAGTCATACCCTTCGGGAAAAACAAGGTTACCCCTAGTTACCATATAGGTGGCAATCCACTAAGCACAGAAGAGGTTATCAGGGATCTGGGGACCCAAGTTGACAGTAACCTTTCATTTGACACTCACGTTGCCAAAGTAGTTAGGAAGACCTTCTACATTGCCCACCTGATCATGAAGGGATTCACATCTAGATCAAGGGAGGTCATCGTTCCCCTGTACTCATCACTCAGACCAATGATTGAGTACAATGCCCCATTCGGAATGTATCTGACCCGACACCTGCAGCAATTGGAAAGGCCCCAAAAGTTCCTCACCAAAAGGATAAAGGGTCTCAAAAATATGTCTTATGCTGCCCGACTGAAGGAACTCCAGCTCTATTCAGTTGCTTACTGTCTGCTCAGAGGTGACCTGTGCCTGACATACAAGGCCATGTCCAACCCAGAATTAATGAACATGCTTCACCTCAAAAAATCTAAATCCATCAGAACTACAAGGGCAAGAGACTTAAACCTCAACACGGCTATTAATAGGACGTGCTGGAGGGACAGATTCATCACCCAGAGACTGCCTATGCTGTGGAACAAAATCCCGGTACATGTGAGGCAGAGCACCTCGCTGGCCTTGTTCAAGAGAAATCTTGACCAATGGATGGGAGATCGCAGGTATACCCCAGGGATAACCTCAGTGTCACTGCTTGACAGAGGCACAACAAAATAATGGGCATAGTATCCTTCAAACTAAAGGGGTGGCGAAAGCCACAAAACTCTGGGCTAGGCTTATAAATGCCCTAGGGCAGATAGCCTAGTATGAACCTATGAACCTATGAACCTATAATCTCTCATTTGACAACCACGTGGCCAAAGTGGTTAGAAAAACATTTTATCTAGCCCACCTAATCATGAAGGGATTCACATCTAGATCAGGGGAGGTCATCGTGCCTCTTTACTCATCCCTCATCAGGCCCATAATTGAGTACAATGCCCTTTTTGGGATGTACCTTACCAGACACCTGCAGCAACTGGAAAAACCCCAAAAGTACCTCACCAAGAGGATCAAGGGGCTCAAACAGATGCCGTATGCTGCCCGGTTAAAGAAACTCCAGCTCTACTCAGTGGCATACCGCCTGCTCAGAGGCGATCTGTGCCTGACGTATAAACCCATGTCCAACCCGGAATTAATGGACATACTGCACCTCAGAAAATCCAAATCCCATCGAGCTACGCGTTCGAGGGACTTGAATCTCAGCACTGAAATAAATAGGACATGCTGGAGGGACAGATTCATAACCCAGAAGCTCCCTTCACTCTGGAATAAAATCCCAGTCCAGGTTAGGCAGAGTCCCTCATTGACTCTCTTCAAGAGGAATCTTGATGAGTGGAAGGGAGATCGTAGGTTTACCCCGGGTATCACTTCTGTGTCACTGTTAGACAGAGGCACAGTATACTAACCTTGAAAAAGGGCATAGCAAAATTAATTTAATATGGGTGACGAAAGCCATACACACTCTGGCTAGGCTTATAAATGCCCTGGGGCAGATAGCCTAGTATGAACCTATGAACCTATGAACCTATAATATAGACCCCTGGTATCCATGATTCATGTGTACAGACATTGTATGGGGTCCTTGTGTTTTATTGGGGACTTTGACACTCTATTACAATTATACCTCACATCTGGGCTTACTGCTGTACTCCAGTTCACATATTTATGTTACGTAATGGGTTATAGAACATATGACTGTATACGGATTCCTTTCACAGGTTCAGTTTGAGTTTACTATAGTGAGAACTTGTTTGGTGATACCTCATTCTTCTATACTGCCGTGATGGCTTGGTGGTTAACTACTGTGACTATAATGTCCAGGGTTCAAGACCTATACCTCACATCTGGGCTTACTGCTGTACTCCAGTTCACATATTTATGTTACGTAATGGGTTATAGAACATATGACTGTATACGGATTCCTTTCACAGGTTCAGTTTGAGTTGAGACATAGAGGAGCTCTCTGATTATGTAGCCCAGGCAGGTATGACCCTAACCCTGAGCAGTATCCTTCCTTCACCAAGAATGATGCCACAATATAGAGACAAGATGATCAGCTTTAACAATTGGCTTAATGTCTGGTGTCATTCAAAGGGGATCCAGTGTCTGTCTGCCTGGGATGACATGCTTGACAAGCCACGCTGCTTCGCAAGGGACGGCTTGCACCTGTCACCCCTGGGATTCCGGATATTGGCTAAGGCTCTTGCCACCCCATAGTGCCTTTTTAGGCAAGGCTCAAATTCTAAACCTACCACCCTAGAAAACAAAAATGGGAAGAAACTGAGGGTAATGCTGCTCAATGCCAGAAGTCTAAATCACAAAATGCACGCACTTTTCGAGGCCCTTCTCAGTATGGAGAACATCGATGTCTGTGCTGTAACTGAAACCTGGTTCAAGGCTCCTGAGAGCACCCGGCACTATTAGGTTTTACCTCATATCATGCGTTCGGCCCCAAAACCCGGACCACACCACAAAAGGAGGGTGTATCCATATTCATAAAGGATACTCACACCTCCAGGTTGGTGGCAACGCACGAAGCTTCGAAACCATCCAGGTGCAACTAACCATAGGCAAAACTGCTCTACAAATTGTAGCATGCTACAGGCCACCCTCTCAAACTCAGGAACCCCACACAGCCTTCCTGAAGACACTGGAGGGTATAAATGTATCTCCAAACACCATCATATTGGGTGACTTCAACTACCGAATATAGTCTGGGAACATTACTCAAGCCCTAAGTTTCTAGCCCAACAGTTCCTGGAGTTCATAAATTCAAATGCCATGGAACAGCTAGTCACTGTTCCCACGAGAGGAGAAAATATACTAGATCTCATTGTCACAAACATGGGGACAAAATGCTCCACACGGAAGTATATCCCTCATTGGTGAGATCTGATCATAAACTAATCTCACTGGAAATCCACATCCGCCCCACCCCAAGCAAAAAGACCATAGTGAAGAACTTCTCTAAAGCAAACTTCACACTACTCAAGACTGGTGTGGTATCCTTCAAGGCCCCTGAGCCAGAGGAAACCACAACCCAAGCTGTGGAAGCCCTTACAAATGCCTTCTATGAACACCTCCAGGACTGCATGGATCAGGCAATCCCAAATAAAACCAAGACTCTTTCCACAAAGGGCAAGCGTCCAGTCTGGTGGACCCCAGCCATTAACAAACTTTACAATAAGAGGAGAAAGCTATTACATGATAGAACAAAATCCATAAAAGGGAAGTCACCCTGATCATTACTAGTAAAAAATCGAGCACTCATGAAATCAACTAAGGCCAATTTTGAGAGAAAAATTGCCATGGATTCAAAGGACAATCATAAGGCCTTTTTCAGCTATGTTAGGAACCTGGGTGGAAACTCCCAGATATGCTCAGAATTAGTCCAAAATGATACAAAAATCACTGAACCCACAGACATTGCCAACATACTGGCAGACAGGTTCAGTGCAAACTTCACCCCTCTCCCCTAAAGGAGAGATAACTATCCCAGCCGAGTGTAGCCTCCCGGACATCTCAAATGCACAGGTGAAAGCTGCTCTCTCTAAAGCTAAAACACAGCATCAATGGGACGGATGGTGTCCCCGGCTGTGTGCTACACGAGCTAAATGAGGAATTAAACCCGCACATAAGGCAGCTGTTTAATCTCAGCCTTACCACAGGATACGTGCCCAAGGAGTGGCGACGGCAACTGTGGTCCCACTCCACAAAGGCGGTGCCTCACGGACCCTGGTAATTACGCCCCATAAGCTTAACAAGTCTAGTCTGCAAAGCTATGGAGAGGATCATAATGGAGCTCATAAACAAAGATATAGGGGACTTGCAGACATTGGACCCGACCCAGTTTGGCTTTGTCAAGGGAAGATCATGCCTTTTGAACTTGGTTGACTTCTTGAAACAGTCACCAAGGCCATTGGCGAGGAAAGGCAGTCCATACAGCCTACCTTGACCTTGCAAAGGCTTTCGACACAATACCCCACTCGGGTATTGTAGAAAAACTTACCAGCTTAAATGTAAACCCATATGTCACAAGATGGGTTGCAAACTGGCTTAAGGACAGAACCCACAGGGTTAGAGTTGCTGGCTGTGTCAGACTCCAAGCCGGTCACAAGTGGTGTCCCACAGGGCTCAGTCCTTGGCCCCTATTGTTTGGCATCTACTTCTCAGAAGTACAGGCCAACATGGGAGGACTTTGGCTGACAAAGTTTGCAGACGACTGCAAACTGGGCCATAGTGGAAAGTGCATCGGACACGGATATCCTTCACAAGGGACTCACGGAAACAGATAGCTGGTGCCAGAGCCATGGCCTGAAGTTAAACGCCAAAAATGTATAGTCATACCCTTCGGGAAAAACAAGGTAACCCCAAGCTACCATATAGGTGGCAATCCACTAAGCACAGAAGAGGTTATCAGGGACCTGGGGACCCAGGTTGACAGTAGCCTTTCTTTTGACACTCACATTGCTAAAGTGGTTAGAAAGACCTTCTACATTGCCCACCTGATCATGAAGGGATTCACATCCAGATCTAGTGAGGTCATTGTTCCCCTGTACTCTTCACTTATCAGACCAATGATCGAGTACAATGCCCCATTCGGGATGTATCTCACCCGACATCTGCAGCAATTGGAGAGACCCAAAAGTTCCTCACCAAAAGGATAAAGGGACTCCAAAATCTGTCATATGCTGCCAGATTGAAGAAACTCCAGCTCTATTCAGTCACATACCGTCTGCTCAGAGGTGACATGTGCCTGACATACAAGGCCATGTCCAACCCGGAATTAATGGACATGCTCCACCTCAAGAAATCTAAATCCACCAAAACCACTAGAGCAAGCGACTTAAACCTTAGCACGGATATAAATAGGACGTGCTGGAGGGATAGATTTATCACTCAGAGACTCCCTATGCTGTGGAATAAAATCCCGGTCCATGTGAGGCAGAGCACCTCGCTGACTCTGTTCAAGAGAAATCTAGACCTGTGGATGGGAGATCGTAGGTTTACCCCAGGAATCATCTCTGTGTCACTGCTGGACAGAGGCACAACAAACTAATGGGCACAGTATTTTTTCATATAAGGGGTGGCGTAAGCCACAATAATTTGGGCTAGGCTTATAAATGCCTTAGGGCAGATAGCCTAGTATAAACCTATGAACCTATGAACCTATGAACCTGCAAGGCTGCTTATTTTGTTGCTGGGCAGAACAAGGTCCATTTGATACAGAGTGATTAAGGCACTTTTGACCAGTTGTGAGCAGGTTTGTGCGGGTTTGCGCAAGGGTAAGCAATGTTAACCTCCGGTTACTTATGCTTACAGGGAGTTAGCTCCAAAATTGCTTAACCTGTGTGTGCATTGCTTACCTCTGTGCAAACAAGCTTAAACACATTTACTAGTGCTTAAATATGCTTTCTACTGCTTATTGGTGCTTACACTTGCTTACTAGTGCTTACTCCCGCTTACAACTGTACTAATTTAGACAGTAATAGCTAATGTTTTTTGGGAAGGTGGGGGATTTTGGAAGCCGTATAGAGTTATCATTCATTGGGGTGGCCACGGTGGTGCAGTGGTTAGCATTGTCACCTCACAGCAAGAGGTTTCCTGGTTTGATCCTTGGCTGGGGTGCCTTCAGTGCGGAGTTTACATGTCCTCCCTGTGGTCATATGGGTTTCCTCCAGGTGCTCCGGTTTCCTCCCACATCCCAAAGACATGCTGTAGGTTGATTGGACACTCTAAATTGGCCCTAGATATGAGTGCGTGTGTGTGCCTTCTGTGGAAGGATGGGCGCTGGGCTGGCAACTCGACACCATAAAACTCCACTGCCAATTATGAGCAGACAGGAGATCTGCTGTGGCAACCCCTAACTAGGAAAAGCCAGAAGAAGAAGATGGAGTTGTCATTCATTACACATTGTACCTTCCATTTGTATCCATGATTCCTGTGTACATATACTGTAAAGGGCACATGTGCTTATCTGGGGTCTTTACAACATTATAACACTGACATCTCAAATGTGCATTTAATGCAGTACTCCAGTTCACAATCATGTGTTATTTAGTAGGTTATACAGCAAAAAAATGTTCATAAACTGATGTTATATGGAAAATGCTGCAGTGGGACTCGAACCAGGAATGCTTGTTCATAAGGCGAATGCTCTGCTCACTACACTATTGCTATACTGTTTCATTTGCATAAATCTTCCTTGTTATCCTCTTCAGCCATTTAAGCTGCATTAATCATAGCTAAGCAATGGGCACACCCACGCACCTTCGGTTAGCTTTAATCAGATTCATAAAAAAAAAAAAAAAAGGTTTGTTTATTTTATATGTATTTACTATTGCTGTTGTACACATGGGGGAATGTTGCTGGGGATATGCAGACACCTATGAGTGGTCTCGCTCATTCCTTTGGCCTTTCTGCTGTTCTTCATTGCAGTGGTGTGCATATTCTGAGAGCTCTGCTCTCAGACATGCCCCATGCACTCGTACATGCTCCGTGTAAGATTAAGAGTTCAGGCAGTGCACCTTCATTAATATGCATGGTGCACTGCTATCCTGCTCCTAAACGGCCACTTCCATGCAGGACTAAGCTAGTCCTGCACAGAAGAATAGTAAATGCAGGGATATATATATATATATATATATATATATATATATATATATATATATATATATATATATATATATATATATATATATATATATATATATATATATATATATATATATATATATATATATATATATATATATATATATATATATATATATATATACATATATATATATATATATATATATATATATATATATATATATATATATATATATATATATATATATATATATACATATACATACATACATACATATATATATATATATATATATATATATATATATATATATATATATACATACATACATACATATATATATATATATATATATATATATATATATATATATATATATATATATATATATATATATATATATATATATATATACATATATATATACATATATATATATATATATATACATATACATACATATATATATATATATATATATATATATATATATATATATACATACATACATATATATATATATATATATATATATATATATATATATATATATATACATACATACATACATACATATATATATATATATATATATATATATATATATATATATATACATATACATATACATATATATATATATATATATATATATGTGTGTGTGTGTGTGTGTGTGTGTGTGTTTACTCACTATATATAGATAGACAGATATGCGTGTCTGTGTGTTTCGTGTATTTCATTGTACACTGAACATTTTTGTTAGCAGGATTGTTTTGTTGAACTGCCATTTCATTGCAGGATGTTGGCATTGATTTGTGTGGGATTTTGCCCTTCCCTATTGTTTTTAATGCCATAGATGGTATATATAATTAGTATTAATGTAAAAAAAGTGAACTCTCATCAGAGTGAATATTCTTTTCAATCGAGGTTTTGCAGGCAGCAATTTGAATGAGATTGTTTTGCAGTGCATTAAAAGAATTTGGTGTTGTCCAGTCTCAGAGCTGCTACATATAGTTAGCAGGTGGTGCATGTATCTTGAGCCATATTTTAGACTTGCTCTAAAATATTTACTCTCTTTACATTAAATGCACTGGAGCTTTTCTTTCTAGGCTTCAACTCAAAAGGTGATATTGTGCCAAGTTTCCCAGGTAACAATGCAATACATGAATAAATAATAGTTTTGGCACTAAATAAACTGCTTTATCTATATTTAAAGAGCATTGCAGTCATACCCCTTTCATTATTAATAGTTCTTTCCCTTACATAACAACAATTTTTGTTGTTAGAGACTTTACTTTGTAAACACACATCACTTAAAAATGTTAATAAACGTCTATGCCTAGAAGAGCTCATAGCCAAATAACTGCATATCTCTCAGTATAATATGAAATTCAGCATCCTTTTTTATACTGTCTGTCATGCCACCATGACAAGATGTCATGTGCACTGACTACAAGGTAATGCATACAGTGCATTTTGAGACTGAATTGGAATAATAGGTTTGGTTGTTTTGAGCGGTCCTTGGCTGTATGTAGAGTGTAGGTCCTCTTGCATCACGACATGGTTTAAATAATAAGGAGAATTAAAACTTTTATTTGACATCTTTGTGATATAGTTACTACCTGAAGAACCTTCTGTTTTAAAATCTAAACTCACACTAAAGCAATTTGGTTTCATTTTCCAGTGAAATTGCCATATTACTGATTATATGAACCCTTTTGTTTCATAATTTAAAAAAAATAAACAATCCATGGATCAGTCATATGCATATTTTCTACTTTACTGAATGCTTTATTTTATTTAACCACGAAAAGTAAAGACTGACTCACAAGAAATGGCATTCTTTTTAGTTAATGTACTGCTATAAGCTACTTACTATTCAAAATAACACACGGCTATCAATTTGCAGTGCAACCCTATTTCCATTTCAGAAGTAAATCACATGAAAGAGCATAACAGTATCATAATCAAGGCCATAATGATGTTGTTTCTCTGCTATGCCCTTAAATGGCACAGCTGTCTATTTAGTCTGCTATGACATTCTAGCTTAGAATGCAAAATAAAAAGATTGTATCTCTTATTTGTGTTAGCTTTTGAATTTATCTCAGTGTAATTACTTAAATTGTCAGAATGAATAACTTATTTATGTAATGTTGTTGTGTAAACTACATCAAGGCATTAACTAACTGCTTTTTCTTTCATTATGACTAGCATGATTTTGTAATTATGAATGCAGTTTCATTGTATTTCACTATCTCTAGGTGTTTTGCATCTGTGCTTTGTTATATTGTGGTACAAAAAAATGTGCTGCAAATTAAATTAATGTGAAATAAGTATATGCATCGATGGAGAAAACTAAATGTACAGATAATGAAGGATCATAGGATGGAATTATAGAAAATATAACTCTATTGAGTCTTGCACCCTTTAACACTTTGTCAGTACTTCAGACAGAACCTCTTCTCTATCTGGAAGGTTAGGCTAGTCAAACCAGGGTTGAATTTGTGAATACCCATCTAATTATCCAGTTCCCATTTGAAGGAAGGTAATATATCAGAAAGTTTAATTTAGATTACTAGTCTGTTCCAGAAGTGGGGAATAGTGGAAAATGCAGTCTATAATATACCTCTCTCATCACTGCATTTTATTTATCTGCTGGTGAACACTTAGATCCCTTACTCTAGCATTTGTCTGAGTAATTGATTTGTGGAGATACAAGAGATCCTGGACCACTGGGTCCCTAATGGCTGAGAAGGTGAGGCATAGATCTCCCTTCTGTAAGCTGTAAGGTACTGAATAAAAGGGCACTGCATCTAGTCTTTTCTGGTAGTTTAGGGTTTTAAGCTAGTGACCTTAGTTTGACACTCCTGGGTTCTTTCTATTTGTCTGATATGTCTAATGAGGTGCACCCAAAATGGAACATAGCTCTCATTAATAGGCCTAATGAATTTTGAATATAATCAAATAATTACCTTTATGGAGCTGGAAGATATCCCCACTATGATCAGTTGTGCTATATAGAAAGATTTCTGAAAACTTGTATTATGTGATGATCAAAGGAGAGGGAATTATCAATCCAAGTAACAGTATTCTCTTTCTAGAGTGGGGGGTATTGCCTATGTTGTAAGCCCATGTGAGGGATAGTTTATAAAATGTGATAATGTTATACTTTTTAATGTTTAATTGAACCTTATAGTTAGCAAACCCATAGTTTACAACAATAGGTTCTTATGCAGGGCTTAGGTGTCAGAGGATGACTTGACAAAGAGCCCCAGTTGATAGTCATAGTCAGAGGTTGTGGTTTGTGATGTTGAGGTTAGAAGACTATAATAAAAGAGGTCACAGCAGTGTGCCCTGTGAGACACCACTTATTACTTTCATGGACTTTGATGAGGCACCTGATACCCACACTATATATGTTCAGTCCTTCAGCCAATTTGATTTTCATCTTACCACATAATGATCTGTTTGTAATGAACTGAGCTTATTAACTATGCTATAGTGTCAAAGGCTTTGAATGGGTTGAGGTATGCTGTATATATAGCATTGCCACTACCTTCAGCCTCCCCCAGGTTTACAATATAGAAAGTACCTTACTCCAGAATAAGAATGCTGACACTTGGATTAACATATTCTTTCAAAATATTAGTCAGATTCATTAGACTCAGTCAGCTTTGCATATGAAACTTGTTAGGCTGATGGGCCTGTAATTTTTTAAGGATAGTGATGGGGTCACACTCATTCAGTGGCATCACCACTGCTTTGGGACACACTTCAGGGGCAAAGTCAGTGAGTAAACTCAAGTTAAAGAGTTTAAGGAGTGACTCCACTAGGGCTTACTTGGTTCTGTTTATGAAATATCCAAGTTTATTATCAGGTCCTATGAAAGAAGTATTTTGAGTGTTTGATAGCACTTTTTTTCATGCATGATGTTTGGTTGTGATTGGGGGGTTGAGGGCTTCAGGGATAAGTGGGCACTGAATAATTATTTCAAGGATGAAGATGGCTCTGAATTTGTTAGCTAGTATGATGGCAATGTCTACCAGGTCAGAGTAGGTGGTGCCACCTTGAATAAAATGTGTACAATGTTGTGTGATATTTTTTAGTTTACTAACATAACTAAAGAATGATTTGTATTTATCCTTGACTTTAGATGCTAACCTAAATCAATGGGATGTCTTAGTAGTCCTAATAGTTTTAGTTTTAGTCAATGTTCTAATATAATCCTTGATTTTAGAGTCCTTATATCTGCAGTATTCTGTAAGGATTTTTTTTCTTGTAAAGTTTATATATGTTAAACCAAGAAAAACTGGAGGTAAGCAGCCAATATAAATGACTAAAAACAGATAAAAAGGCTGTATAACCAGTCAGCACCACTAGCCAAATAAATAATATAGAACCTTTTATTAACAACCACAGTTAAGAACTTTCCTCCATAGGACTTCTCCAGAACTATTCTACAATCAATCATATTTAATTTTATATAAAATTAAACAGTACATATGAAGTAAAGTACCTAAACAGGTAACCATTGTTAACTGGAAATTAAATACAATTATATATTTAAAGATAAGCCTTGCATAGTAAAATATTTTAAAACATATATTTAAAAATATATATGTATGAATTATCCCCGGGATTCGGCAAATTTCTTTACAGGAATAGCTTATTCCTGTATGGAAGGTACCGTTCCCATATATGCATGAAGGCACGCTGCCGTACTGCAGTATGTACAGAGAAATGTGTACGAGCACAGGGGGCATGTTTGAGAGCAGTGTGTCACAACATACCCACCCCCTGAACACTAGAATTGCCACATGGCAATGTAAAATTAGCAAGAATGCTCATAAAACACCCAATCCGTCAGAGTAAGGAATCTGTCCAAAGCCATAAGGGACAATCATCCCAGAAAGCCATAAAACTCGATAGAAAAACAAGTTTAGCATAAGCACATAGTGCACACCTCCCAACCCATCACAGTAACCAATCTGTACAAAGCCATAAGGGACAATCTTTCTTACAAAGCCAGAAAGTTGCTAGAATAACAGGTTCAGCATTAGCATGGATATACTGAAGTGTACAAATGAAAAAAATATATATATTTTTTAATATGCAATAAAGTCTAAGCATAGCTGTGCAAGTGTGCCTGTTGCTTAGCTATGCGTAGGCCAGCTGAAACAGCAGGATAAGTTAAAAAGCTATAGACATCCGACATAAGTATAAGTGCAATAGTGTACTGGTTAGACCATACGCCTTGCATGTAGTCATTCATGATTTGAGCTTCACCAAAGCTGTTTCCATTTTGCATGTGCAAAGATTACAGTTTTAATTTATTTGTATATTTATGTAGGAAGAAACTTATTTTTCTCAACCAGAGTAGTGTATTAGATCCAGATATGAGATGTCAGTGTAATAAATTAGTGAAACCCCAATATAAACACAAGTGCCCCCTACAGTATAGTCACATAAGAATAAATTAATTACAGCACATTGGGGGATGTCAGGGAATCTAAATAATTCTATATTATGTAATGAATGATGAATCAATCCCATACAGGTGTTAGACCAATACAATAAAACATAAGCAATGCTAAGCATTGCACAGCTGTGCTGACCAGGTGTAAGCATTGTTTACATATGAATACTAAGTAATGAATAACCCAGCTAAGTAGATCTCCCATTGTTAAGCAATGCTGAACCTGCCCCTTTAAGCATTGCCAACCTTAGCTAAGCATGTTTGCCCGTAGTTCAGCTTAGCTCAGCATTTTCAAAACCATCCAATCATGGAAAAGGGCAGGAAATTTACCATATTTAAACCCTGCAGACGGGAATACAGTTCATAACTGGTTCCAGCTCTCCACTGTAGGCAGTATGGCAGATGTTGGAGAGGGCATGTACGTTTGGGTGCAGCGCTGGGGCATACAGGAGACCAAGGTCATGGTAGGACTCCTGGTAAAAAAAAAACACGATGTGAGACTGCTGCAGGACCAGTACCAGGGCTCCCAATATAAAGCAGAAGCCTGAGAAAGTCTCACCCATGATCTCAATAGTGCCACTGGTATCCCTCAGACTGGTGAGCAGGTCCAGAACCACAATGCCAACCTGAAATGGAGGAAGATGGAGCTCTTGGAACAGTGGGTCCAAGAAGCAAGACACAGGGGAGATGTCCCAGCAATGTGTCAGTATTCATAGCAATAACTGTTTACCAAAGTCCAGCCTGTGTATGTGATGAATAGGTATGTATAAATGTTTCCAGCTGAGTGGGCTGTGAACCAGGAAGCCCATGCCAGCAGGTTGCAAAGGCTGCATCAAGAGGCTGATGAGTAACAATTCTGCTTGTAGTAGTCATACCAAATAACTATAAAGGAGTAAAATGTCACCTGGCAATATAAAAAATGTGTATGGTTTCAAATGAATAAAACAGACAATATGACAGTAATAGTCCCATATAGGTCATATGTAAATAAAAGTGTAACTGCCTGGCAATACAATTCTAAATCCTGGACTGATTGTGTTTACTCTGGTATTTTATGGCCTCACATGTTGCATTCACCAAGATCTGATATCCCAATAGTACTGTTGTGTTAACCACTGTTTCTCACACTGTGCTACATAAAAAATATGCATAGGAATGTCTGTAGAAGAATGTTGTAATTACAAGGTCAGATTGTACAACCAAGAGAGACTTAGATAGAAAACAGTAAAAGACAAAACAGCAGTGTCTAAATAGCTCACTCTGATGAAACACAAATTGTTGTGTTTTTAGCAGACACAGCCATGGTTTGAATCCCGGGAGTGGTAGTAAGCTGTATGCATAATCATACCTCTCAATTGCACACATTTTCACAGAATGTCCAGATATTTGGCTCATATTTTGGCCTGTTCCTCCTTTTCCTGGCAAATCACTGGGATAATCTCAGGATTGTAGTCATTACATAATGACATATATTTGAGTTTCAGACTTCAAATCCTTCAGAAAATGTATTTTAAAGCAAATCCTGTTACTCTAGCAACTTTATAAGTTTATAAGAGCAATAGTTAAAATATGTTCCTATTTCTACTCCCATTTTGTCAAGCTTTGTCCAGATGTTTTGCATGAAGAGGTTGAGAGGTATTTGCATAATTTCAACCAGGAATCTGGAAATATGTGTAGAAACAATCAGGCAGTGTTAACAAACATTCCCACACAGGTCTACCAGGTAAGAGAAGTAGAATGTAGCTATAAGATGGTTGAAGTATACGCTTTGTTCAAACATACCACTGCCCAAACCAAGGCCATAGGGTATTGTAATAATACCTGTAGAGTAATTATTAGAGCAATGATCATTAAAGTTGTGAGTACTGCAAGGATATACAAGTTGTTAACTGACATCTCTCCCTCTCCCCACCACATCTGCAACAATAATCTAAATACACAAATCAATGGGCATGTTGCACACCAAACCTGCTGTTGGGACATATGTCCTATTGTTCAACAGATATTGAAATGTGTTTCTATTTATGCTCCATGCTGAAATACTATCATTGGTGGCCTGTTGCTATCAATGTAACCTGCATGAAATTGTAATGGCCACTGTGGTTCCATATATGCATGTGTTCTGTTTGCTATACAACTGCTCCAAATCTGTTGTTTTGGGTTAATGGGAATATCTGTGCATGCAGTTATAACTAATCCTGGATTGTGTTGACTATTACTAACCCACATATGTTCTAAAACTGCAACACCATAGCACGATTAGGAAGGCCAGTCCCAGCGAACCCACCTCTCCCACCTCATCTGGCTGTGGCACTAGGCCCCAGCACATCTGGAACCCACCCCAGGACCTCCTCATCTGCTGGTCCTGAGCCACCTTTGGGTGGAACTGCCTCAGGGGATGGGACTCTTCCCCTTCCTGGGAGCAGGCATGAACAGGATACCATCACGCGAAGCTAGGTCTGTTGATCAGTGAGTAGCAAGCTCCAAAAGGAGTTTGGAGATCTGCTACACCAGCTTGAGGGCCATGTGGCACAATTAGAGGGTCAGACTACCCTCATGCTCAGCCCCCAGCACAGCCACCATTGGGGCCATGAAGGTGCAGTAGTGACTGCCCATGGGTAGGGTCCTCAGTCCCACTGTTTCCATTTGGGAGCTCATGGGCTTCCGATTTCCAAACATCCCTCCCTGTCCAAGGTGTTTACCCCCCACATGTGCCATATACTGCCCCTGTATACTGTCTTGTCTATCTTTCTACCCAACCTACCTCCCTATATATACCTACTATCCTTCCCAACATCCCACTCTCACCTTAATAAAAAAAAGGCAATCTGTTCCCAAAAAAAAATTGTGCCCCATACATAGCTGTCCATTTCTCACACATGTACACACATGTAATCTGGTCTAATTGATTTCATAACACATTATTGTCATCCTAACCCTTTTCTCAGTGGTCTGAGTGGCCAAATATACCTCCAAATCTAGTATATATGCACAGCTGTTGCTGTAGAAGAAATGGACAGCTATGGACCTTACCTACACCTGTCCTGCACATCCCTAGCTACTTTCCCTATTGTCTTTCCATCTTTGTACCCTCTTTTTCACTACTTTACTATCACCCCTTTTTTCTTTTCTTTTAAAGAAATTAGCGCAGAGGTAAGCGGGAGTAAGCTTTTTTAAGCAGTAGTAAGCAAGACTAAGCCTGTTTGCACAGTGCTAAGCAATGCCTACACAGATTAAGCACTTTTAAGGCTGTCTGTAAGCATATTTAACCAGAGGTTAGCATTTCTTACCGCCATGCAAACCCAATTACAGCTGCTTAAAAGTGCCTTAATCACTCTGTATCCAACAGCCCTTGTTCTGCCAGCAACAAAATAATCAGCCCTTACAGGTCTCAAACCCAAAGCCTGCAAACTATGGCCACAGCTATTTACCACTAAGCCATCTGAGCTATAAAGATGTTTGATGTTTTCTTAAACATATCATGCAGCACAGTCATTCAACAGTTGGGAAACTGTATTTATATATATATATATATATATATATATATATATATATATATATATATATATATATATATATATATATATATATATATATATATATATATATATATACTTATAGATATACACAAAGAAAGTATATATATAGGGTGTACAGAATATCACACAGCCAGTATTCCTACAGTTGCCACCTTTTCAAATGGCCAGAGTCTAATTCTTTCCTACAAATGACAGTTATTGCATGAAAACATATACCCACACACAATGCAAAGGACATGACACCACACATACGTATAACTGATTATTTGTGTACTATTTCAGTTGTTAATGACATTTCTTATAGCATTTAGGTGTTTGAAATACATAAGTGATTAATGCAACTCTCAAAGAAAACATATGATACAGTAATCCACATAAAATAAGATACTTTGCTGTCTAGGCTAAAGCCTTCAACTATTACAAAAGTAAAAAAAAAAAAAACACTTGCCTTGAAGACAATAATCAATCAGCACTTAATCACAGATGTAGTTCAACAGCTTTCAATTACACTCTGTAGTCAACCCCCTAGGGGGAAAAGTAGCAATTGTCACAATGTAAATGTATCCGTTACATAAGAATGCCCAACTTGAAATGGTACTATCACACTGACAACCAGAAGTGTGCGCAAAACAGTAAGCTCTAGCCTACCATTGTACCCATGGTGAAATGTATGAAAATGTACAGCCATATACCGTTATGTTTCTCATTAGTAATATCCCTCACATGTTCTAACAGCATAGGTTAAAAACATTTAATAGCCCTCACCATAAAATGTCTTACAAGTGGATATAACAGTGTTCTCTATACACTGACCACTTTACTGTACAAGGTCACACATGTTGTCCAGCTGTAGCCCTCATATATATGGACCCTTCCCCTCAAATTGTGTGGGGGTCCCCAACATCACTGGAATGATAGCAGGAATGACAGCACTAAATAATGATAGACCATACCTATCAACCTCTTACTGCATGACATTTCGACAAAGCCTGGTATATAAGTGGAGGACAGAGGTTGAAACACAGGGCCATATTTGAAATATTGATGTTATATACTGTGAACATTGCTGGTTTTACAGGATTGGTTGCAACATACCCTTACTGAGGAATATGATGTCAGAAACACAAATAGATGTTGCCATGTACTGATAGCAATCAGAAAGGGAATGCCACTGATATCTCAGGGAGAAGACCTGTGTGGGGAACAGACAAAACATAACAGCCAAACCTCTGGCCATCATGTGGATAGCCACACAGTTGAGAGCTATGCAGACAGACTGCATTCCATGCAAAACTAACATGTACACACAAACCCTGTAAAACTAGCAGTATTCAATGCATATAACAGCAATACTCACACACTGTCCCTAGGTCTGGAACCTTATACAAACATGTATTTGGCCTGTGTCCACAAGTCTTGTTGTAAGAGGTATTCCTACCTGTTGTCTGTAACACTGATGCCCCCACACATGAAGGATGTCTTTCAAACAGGCAAGGTAAAGGGACAATACCCACATGATAAAGTTATTTATAGTAGTGGATTGCTATGACATTGGATATTAGAAGAACTACACAGCTGCTTGCATGCAATTAGCAAGTGGGGACAGCAATTGGTGTAGAGGTCATCACCTAAACATGAGCATCACCTACAAAAGCCATGTTGCAACTTATTCAAACCAGCTCGATCCCAGTAGGTGTAATAATGGGACAGATGATTATGAAAAATAAATGTGCCATCAGTACTTGCTGTAATGATGTCCTGCTGGACATAGCATCTGGCTCTGTCTGCATTGGGCCATACCTATTAACTGAGCAGATCTTCATAGAATGTCAAGATGTAGCCATCATAGTGTTTGTTCTGTTCATCCAAACATCTATACATGTCTGGCAAATAGCTGGAGATGGAAGTAATGAAATCATGACAGACACATGAGTTTCAGACCCCACCACCTTCATGATAATGCAAAATGTATCATGCTACAACCTTCATAGGTTTGTTATAGGCATATCTATGATCTGTCCCTATATATCTCCCCCAATGTTAGGCTTTGTACACATGTGATGCTCTAAGAGGTGGATAGGTCAGGTCACAGCTGAGGAGCCTGACACACTGTGGGGAAGGTCATTTTACATATGGCAACCACTAGAGTGCCTTTCAAACAGTTGTGTCTGTGCCACTGCTAGGCCAATTGATGGGATATTGCCTATATCCATATGATGCCTGTAAATATGAGTATTATACATGTTTGTATTGTAAATATAAGATACCTATATTGGGCATGAACATAGTAAAGCACTGTTGCAGATGTGTGTGTTAAACTGCATGTGATATATTGAATTAATAACATTCAACTGTACAGTGTTCTGCTGGACAATGCTCCCAGTTGTGACAGATATCTGTCATCACATACACATATACTTGGGTTATGTCAGCTATATTAATACTTAATCAAAATTGATTTCACTGTTGTCACCCAGTGATGTGGATCAATGGCCAGAAGTCCTGGTATAACAGGTTGAGATGTACGATTGAGCTGCAAGACTGTAAATACAGTGTGCCATACTTACATAGAACACAAATGTATACCAGGTATCCCCTGAGCATGTGTATGTATGCGTATGTTTAGCTGAATGGCACAGAAGTAATAGCATGGTCACAAGCAGTCTGGAAAATAGGATGTGCATGTTGCACATGTGTGTAATACCATGGTCACTGCATACAACAAAATAAAATGTGTACTGCTACTGACTGTTGCATTGGCATGACACTGATATGGGTACTACAGTAAGTATGCTTATCAGGTAGTAATCAGGAAGTCAACAACTGTGTTATGACCCACTGTCCATGCCTACCACCAACAGCTATATCAACACCCATATACACTGGATATCAAAGTGCACACACCCCTGTTGGAATGCCAGGTCTGTGTGCTATATGCCAATGAGACCACAGAAAGTCATGTCAAAATGTTTCTCATCTCAAATGTGACCCATAACCTGTACAATTCTATTGAAAAAGAAACAAAGCTGCTTCATGGAAGGCGAGCAACCATTACCAAGTGAAGATGTGATATGACGTTAGAGTACAAATCAAGACAAATGGATGCTGTAATCATCTCAGCAGGTGTTTACACAATATAGTGTAAGGGTGTGCACACAAATTCAACTGGCTTACTATACTGAGTATTAATGCCCATATGTTTTCAAAGGACAGGTTGTTATGTTCCCTATTGAACTGAGCAGGCTACATGTCACATCCCAGGTGAGGATTGTGTTGACATGTGCTTTTGTTGGGTCATGTTTCAATTGCACAACTATCATGCATTGTAAGAGGGGTGTGTACACTTTATATCCACTGTAGCTATATGGAATCAGCAGTACCTGACCTGTACAACCAGCCTCCATCAGTGATAGAGTAATCCCCCTTTGTGGACAGCAGCAAGACACAAAGCACATAATATGTTGCTATAGTGGCTGTACAGGGACACATAGGTGCAGACCACAACTTGGAAGCAAGTGCACCTCTATCTGAGTAAGCATGTAGATTCACAGGTGACTTCCTGTAAGGCTGACTATGACTAGAAATCAGACATATCCAAATCACCAAGGCCAATTGCAACCATGTCTACATGGGTGTACTTTCCTACAATGAAAATTCACTTTTTCGAAATGGGAAAGTATATCTCCTCTTAAGCGAAAGTGCACTTTAACGAAAGTGCTGTTTCACTTAACTCATTCCCTCCGGTACAGCTCTTTTGAGTGTGTGTCTTTAACTCCCAGTGGACATGGCTTAAGCCTTTAAAAAATGAAGTTATCACCTTACAGTTCTAGAAAATACTCATTGAGAGAGGTCAACTATGAATACAGTTGTGTTTGCCATCACATATGCTTCAAGATAAAATATCCATGTACCTTGTAAGTAACATAGTTTTGGAATTATTAATGCAAATATGAACTGTGAATATTTGATGCCTAGAGAAGCAGTAGGAGTTAACTGCAGAAGATGTCTGGAGGAGCACTCGGCTGTAATGAGTTAAGCTTACTAGACCAAACCTACCGCACCACAATAGAAGACATTGAAAAATGGGCTATGTCCCCCACTATGATGCAATAGTCATGGACCTTATCATTAGGGCATGGGTCAAGGTAAGGGGATAGCCCTACTAACTATCCCCTTACCCTAACCTATGCCCTATCCCTAAGGTCCATGACTATCACACCACAGTGGAGGACATAGTCCGATTTGGAATGTCTTCCACTGTGGTGCAATAGTCACTGACCTTAGCATTAGGGCATGGGTCAAGGTAAGGGGATAGCCCTACTAACTTTCTCCTTACGCTAACCCATGCCCTAACCCTAAGGTCCATGACTGCTAGCCCGTTTGGTCTAGCAGGTTCGCGAGAGTGCACTTTCTTGAAAGTGCACTTTTGCATTAGTGTGGATGTACTTTTGAAGTTTGAAGTAGTGAACTTTTGTTCTTCAAAAGTACACCCATCTCCACATATGTATGCTGTCTCAAATGCAGTAACACAAGTCAACCTGTACTCGGGGTAAAGCTCACCTCATACACACATGCCATGGATACAGGCAACCTGCATCAGGCAGACAGGATATGTGGGAACAGTGGCACGCTGTCCACAACATTTGTACAGGGGATATGCACATCAACCACACTCCTGCCCGCATCAGTGGTGAGCATGTACATAATGCCAACTGATGGCAACAACAGCAAGTCTCCATGGGGCATGTGAACATCACAGTCTGCTTCCTACATGAACTCAGGCATGTGCTCACAGCTCCATCACACACTACAGTCAAACATAGACTTGCTACCATCCACACAACATCCACATGGAAAATGGCCACTGTCATCCCTCTACACAGAAATGAATGGAAAATAGTGGATTATGCCATTAAGTGTCCAACATTGAGGGAACTGAACAGGTCAGGGCCAGGAGTGCAATGCAAGATGTCAAAGCCATGATCGAGCACAGTGTTATGGTAGAGTCTGAATTATTTGCAAGTAATATCCACTGTTGATGTGCATGCAGACAACTGTATGAGGTCCTCTGACCTTTTTTCCTGTATATGTCTTCTAGGTATAATGCCTTGGTAATGTTTGCCAGTGTTCATGAACCTTGAGAATGACACTATTATCCAATTCATCATCCAGAATCATGGCATACTATTCGGCTGCAGGGGTCAGGATCTGCAGGAGAGGACCTCCCTGTGGAATGAACTCTTCCACAGGGTAAACAATGTTGGCCTGCACAGCCAAAATTATGAGAAGGTGCAGCATCATTGCATTGAACTTATCCGCCACACCTGTCAGCATGCTGCTGCTGTTAGGAGGGACCAGCTAGCCACAGGTGGGGGCCATGCCATCCAGCCCCCACTGACACATGCTGAGGAGCTCCTTCCCTGCCTTGGGGCACCTGCCCACCAGACAAGCCAGCAGGCTGAAGACAGCAAAGTGAAGGTGGGTGCCACCCTCACAATGGATGTGTAGCGTGCAGGTAAGGCCCCAGGACACATTACTAGACCACTGTTGCTTATCCATTTTTATCTGTAAAGTATCTACATGCATATGTCAGATAAGATAGTCTGTTGCTGGAGTGTAGTAATGAACAGATGTGCATAATCCTTAGCATTGGGGGTTTGTACTTTTGATATGCTGAAATGCTGCTTCCACCCTGTACCAGTGCCACAGGTGTGGCTACTGACATTACTTCTGTCATACAACTATTTGGATCCCTCTGGTATACAACTGGGGCAGCAGCCTGTAGCTAGTGAGCATGGGGTTGTTTTGTTAAGATTTGCCAATACACAGGCCATATTATGGCCATGCTATTTGTCATGCACACATTTAACACACCTACCCATAATGCATGCTGTACATGTTCATTTTTGTTGGTGTTAACTGCACTGCATCACAGTGGTCAGCATGGTGGCATATCTGAAGGGTATGTAAGATTCCTGCAGTATACCTAGCAACCTGTAAGTGCAAGATGTGTGGACAGAGATGAACATAATGGTGGGACAAATGGCATACAGTAGGGACATGTCTGAAACATTACCCTTCTACAGTGGTTACAACAGTGTATATACCACTATTACAATGGGAACTGTTCCTGATATAAACAACGTCAGACCACAATAGCACATTCCACACCTTTTACAACCTGTAATGTGATCCTAACATGAGCAATGAATGTGTAATATGGAATCCTATGTTAGGACAATAAATATGGGGAATACAAACCTTACCAAACACTGATATCATGTGCCCACATACTCCAAATAACATATTGTAGAAGCAGCTTGTGATGTACTGACAGCATTCACTCTTCATGAGTACACATCTGCCATCAAGTACAGGGCCTCAATGTCACACCAAGTAATGGTCGGCTGTCCACGAAGTATGTCCATGACATTTCCCCACTCACCTGAAACAGAGGCAGTCGTGGCTTGCACACATCATACAAACCATGAAATAGATCCCATATCCAAAAGGTAGCACTCAGGAGTAGGAAAAATACCCTTACCTCACCATTGCATATACCATGGGAAACAGTCCAGTCTTGTATGTGTGTAGGAACTATGGGACAACTTTGATGTAGAAAATAAACAGATGCCCATTCAAAACAGATGACAAAACATGTTGCAAACTGTTCATGGAGGCTGCTCAGAAACATGCAGCAACACTGAAGGACTTCAGGAATGTCTAGCAAGTACTGCCTTTGCAGTACTTGTGTCGACAATTGCCTGGAGGCTGCATAAGTGTGACCTATGGGTTAGGGTAATCAGATGGAAGAGTTGTCCCACATGAAACATCATCCAGGGCTCTGCATAGGTAGCATAGGCATAACATCAAGTCTCCCAAAGGCATGTGTTGCAATGTGTAATGGTGTCATGAGACCAAGGCTCAAACCTACAGACAGTATTCATAAAGATACATGTGGGGAACAAGCAAAACCTCACTCCACCTCAGGGCCACCATCCACAATTTTTAGCTTGCTGGTACCAGTGTACCCCTTAGGGGTTGCTGTTCTTTAGCTGGAACTAGGCCAGTAGACATGGTGTTCAGATTTTGGAACACTGCAAAATAAAACTCATGTGTGGCCCATAGTTGTCAGGCATCTGTAATAGGGCTGAGAATGGGGAGGGGTGTCAGCTTGAAACACAACAGTTAACTGAAGCATACATCCAAAGCTCACTAAGAATGGCTGTATCTGAACACCATCAAAGTTATGAATTGTGCCAGGCATAACCCAGAATATACAGCAATAGTGAAGCCACTGTGTGAGCTCCAAGGGCTGTGCTCATGAGCTGACCTTGCAATCTGGCAGAGTTGGGGGACCTTTGTAGGGCAGAGTGACCAAATAATGGCAAGTGAAGATGGGCCATGCTAGTATGCCCTTTCCATTATAGTGACTGCTGTAGTTCACTTAACAGGTGCTTCAACAAAACATTGTGTTAAGGGTGTGCACACTTATGTAACCAACATATTGTATGCATCTCTTTCAGCATCTGCACGACTAACACATTTGGTTGATACTGCATTGGATTGCACAGGTTATATGTCACATATCAGGTGTGTGTACTGTTAACAAATGCAGTATTGCAGCCCCATTGCATATCATAGAAGAGGCTGGCATGTCAACAAGGGTGTGTACACTCCTCATATCCATGTTAAGTTTTGAAAGTTATCAGTGTAACCAGATTTTATTGCACATACATGCACTGCTGATGATGAGATCTGCAAATGAAAGGTCAGTCATTAATTATTGATATCAGTCCTTATATCATCCCATGTATGTGTCAGGCAAACACATAGGGCTGTGAGCACCAGAGCAAACATAACTGCCACACATATACACATTCATGAATACTCTGTACACTTGAGAAGTATGGTGCACAGTACATGCTAGTGTGCTGTACAGGTGCACAGAAATACTGTGTACATGGGTGCAGTGTGTTCCAGGGGAAAGGGCATCACCTACTAACACAACTCATGCATCACAGAGATGCATAATGTTGGTAACAAGGATTGAATATGGCTGCAGTGCATGCTGTTGAGTGCCATATGTCATGTATGTTGACTGTTGGGTAATGAGAGGTCTGTGTAATATCTTTGTGCCACCTCACCTGTAAGTGTGTGTGTGTGTGTGTGTGTGTGTGTGTGTGTGTGTGTGTGTGTGTGTGTGTGTGTGTGTGTGTGTGTGTGTGTGTGTGTGTGTGTGTGAAGTAACCCATAATGTACAGGACTTAATTTACATTTCTTGTCTGCCCCTCACAGGTGATGAGTTGGGTCAGGGTCCCTCCTGCAAGCAAACTGATGTTAGTATCCATACAGACTCTGACAATTATGATAGACATAGTGATGCACAGGCAGGGTTGTCAGGGGATGAATCAGTGCCACTGGTTTCCATCACACTTTATCTATCCCATCCCCGCACACAGTTACAATGCCCATACATACTCCATCACCAGTGGCCATAGATGAGGGACAGTTGGTGGGTGGTGGCATGGGACAGGAAAGTCTGGTGACTATGGCAAGTGTGTCTGTACACTGCAGCCATAGCCAGACGATCAGCAAGGTACCACTCAGGCAGATGTATAGGGGTGCTCATAGGAGGGCTGCTGGATATCATGCCCCTGGCAGACGTGCCATAGCAGGTGTCACCAGACGTATGTTTCTGGCCATCATGGTGGCAGAGGCATGTATGGAACATTACACCAGAGATAGTCTGAGGCTGCAGAGGGCTACTCTTCCTGCTGTACATGACTACACCTGTGATCTTGCAGATGCCCACAGTTATTTTGCAGAGGTCATGGATAGACGATTGGGTGAGATGGTGGGAATCCTCGACCATGTGGTGTCTGTGGTAGAGCATGTGATGGGAGTAGGGCGATGGCCAAGTGGACATAGGTCAGCAACACCAACAGGTGGAGGTCTACGAGGAAATTAAACATCTTAATGCCGCTCCTGTAGTGGCAGTACCAGTACCAGCTCTGCAGGAGGGGTGCTGTCCTCACCACAATGCATCAGGCCATGTGCACATGGTCATGGCTGGTCCCAAAAGGGACGCAGATCCAGCAGACAAGTGTCATCATCCGGGGAGAGTACCATATCTTGTTTTCTGCCTGGTGGCACCCGTGCAACCCCTTGCAGGCACAGTTCCCATATCCCTGACCAGACACGGTGAACTGTACACCCTGCCATGTATGGTCTGCAGCTGTTCAACATACACCTGTATAGGGCTGCCTCATGGAAGAACTGTGTGCATACATACACACACACACACACACACACACACACACACACACACACACACACACACACACACACACACACACACACATATCACCAACACAGCTAGGGCACCTCCATACCTACACACACCATGTCTGCACAGGCCATTTAATAAAGAACCCCCTAACCCACACACATGATGTCAACCAAACGGCTCACCCTAGACCTCTGGCAAACCCACACTACACCCTGTGCATATGATACCTGTGCCACATCCCTGTCATCCATACCATTGATGCAGGGACATGCTAATACAGTTCTGATGCACAGGGTGAATGTACTAAAGTTTGTCAATGTAATGCTGTGTAACGTGTTGTCAACTGGAATGTTTAATGCTTACACGTCAGGGTGTGTAGCTGTCCAGCCATGATGCACTATAGCTGTTATTAACACTGACTGATTTTGGTCTCTATAATGTAGTCTGTTTGTGCTCTAGGTGTCTGTGTGTCAGGAGGATTTTGGTCTGCTGTCCTTTCTTACAAGGGTGTGTCACTGTGGTAACACACTGACTGTGTCATATCCCGGGTACAGCTCAACACAAGCAACAGGTCTGTATAACAGTTACTGCATGTGCCACATGACTGATAGGTCTGAGGGGTGTATACAGGTGAGTGTATGGTGGTTGATGTAAGCAGCTCTTCTAGAGTGGACAATGGTAAGTGTAGTGGGTGGCACACACCAAATGTTTGGGAATAACACACACAGAGCCTTTTGTGTTGATGGACTACAGAGAATAATATTCACATGGAGGTACTTCATTTTGCAGAGAACTCATTTTGGCCTATGTAATTCCACCAAGACCAAATTGTTAAAACATCACATCAGTAAATAAACAGTCTGCTAGTTTCATGTAATTGAAAATGGTACTGGCAGGATATATATCCACTTCACCAATGTACTTCAGTCCTGAAGTTGGTAAACATAAGTGTGCTGGTGTGGGTGGCACAGCCCCCCACTTTGGAGGGTGAGGGGTGGTGTAGAACCACACATAGTGTGAATAACAACTATTTAACCTCTTAACATAAACTGTACAGTATAACAGCACACTAAGCAGGGGGATATACACAATAACCCCAATGTGGGTAACTGTGCCCACAACAACCACACCCAACTATATATATCAACTCCAGTATCACTGTACAGCTGTACAGTGGGGAAGAGATCATTTACACATCCACTACTAGTTTTGATGGAATGAATTTCCACAAGATGATTGCTTTGAAATGTTACCTTTTGCCAGTTAGTTCTCAGACAAATGACCCCCTGGGAAATATATTTTCTGCAAATTGAAGTATATCTTTTCACACACACACACACACACACACACACACACACACACACACACACACACACACTTATTTGGCAACACTGAGAGTAGAACTTTTACCTAGGTACTTATTGCTACTAATGTGTTTGGCCTTAATTGCATAGACCACAGAGCTTGTAGGGTGAAGTGTGTCCTGAGCTTCCTGTTAAGTGAACAATATCACCAGGCCTTGCACAGTACGGTAATGGGGGATGTACTGGGTGTGAATGGACAATACATAGTATAACATTGCCCTATACAAATTGACAAATACATACAGTCATAGACCCATTTGACAGACCTGGGTTTAGCAGTGCTGACTACCTTGTCAGTGAGTCCATACTGTTGCAGAGTTTTTGCAAACAGCACATGCATCATTGGGCTGGATAGTGTCATCAGTTGTCTGTATGGCTGATGGTGACAACGGTCCTCATACAGTGGGCCTTGGCTGTACATGTACTGGGGGTACCATGGTATGAAGACAGTATACCCAGCACCCCCACCCCACATTGGATATTGTACTCACTGAAACCCATGATAATGCTCTGACATACCCGCAATCACACATTGACCAGGACTGAAATACAAACCCTTGTCTATCTAATTATTGCTACTACAGGGATATTAATTTTTTGCACATGCCACAGGGATAGCAGGGTGAGGGTTTTGTCATGGCTCTCCTAATGTCAGCAACATCACCATACCTTAAAATATATGGCAAGGTTTTGTGTATTTGGAGAATGTCACCTCAAAATGCTCCCTCCTACAAATATGCACACTCGCACACAACTGCACACACACACACACACACACACACACACACACACACACACACACACACACACACACACACACAAACACACACACACATACTCACATTTGCAAGGATTCAGAAGGTAACCCACGCATATCTACCCATTTGTAGAACAGTGTTATGCTGGTACTGCAAGCTCCAGGTAGACCATAGGGTGAAAGGTGTCACAAGGTACATGTAATGTGAATTACAGCAGCAGCCCTTTCTAAGTATAGCAGTGGGGGGTGTAGTGGGTTAGGAGGCCCTCAGAGTATTTTTAACTACAAGTTTACAAACACACATACACTGTTATACTCAGTAATGCACACAGACACATTTGTCAGTACTGAGGTCCATAGGTGAGGTTTTCTTAGATGTGTGCCAGGCTAATGTCCATGGAGAGATGAGAAGAGTAAAGCATGTGAGTACACTATATCATGCCACTTGACATTGTCAGCAGGCCATCTATCAATTGATGCCACTTGAGTGATCCCCAGGGTGACAGTTAAATTTAACATCCACTCATCTAGTTTTCTCTTGAAGAGGGACAGTGAGGTGCTCCATTTGACATGTATGCAACATATATTGCATAAGATGGCCAATGTCTGGGTAAGGGACCTGTACCCAAACATGTTCTGTTGACGGTGGTAGTCTGATTGAGGTATCTATGGCATGTGGTGCATATAGAGTGGGGTTTTCTAGTTGTGGCATTCATAAGACAGCTAGGCAAACATGTTCATAGGTTCATAGTAAGTGTCAATCAATCAGAGATTGCTTGTAAGCAGCCAAGATGAATACCTGACATCTGCACATCTGTATAGAGGACAGACAGAAAGTAGCTAGCCAACATGTTATGCATTAGGATGACTGTTTTGACAGATGGGCATCTGAAACTGATAGGTATGCCATTACTACATGACAGCAATCCTCAATGACATGTCCTAAAAACTTAGTAGTCTACAGTTAATATCAACATAGATAAATATCTAATAGGAGATGCATAAAAACATACAGGTCAAACACCAAGAACATGATCGTCAGTACTCAGAGTCCAGCTTTGCATGCAGGGGTGTATGGTTCCAGTACTACAATCTGAAATCTACTCTTACTTGGAAAAGCACTGTTAAAAGTAGTAATGTAATGACACAATACATGCAAGTGTGATTGCATATAACCTGGGATACTACCCAAGTATTAAACACATACAAAGAGAAAGGATTGTGGTACTACCCATGTATACTCAGGTGTCCCATGCAGTATACTCACACCCCTTGCTACTGTAATGACAGCACATACAAGCATGTTCTGTACATGGAATTAAATACACTTATTAAAGATGTCATTACCCTGCTATTTTATCAGACTGGAATGTGATCACTTGTTACCAGGGCTGAGCTATGCTTAGCAGGTGCAAGCATTGCTTAAATGTAAATGCTAAGCAGATTTGCGCACTGGTAAGCGAAGCCTGCACGGTGTAAGCACATATTCATTTAACTGTATATTAGCAGCGCTTACCATCACACAAACCCATGCAAACCAGCTTAAAGCCACTTTAAAGCACCTTAATCACCCTGTCTGCATCAGTCCTGTTCTGCCCAGCAAAAAAATAAATATCTCATGCAGGTCTTGAACACAGGACCTGGTATACTATAATCACAGCAGTTGACCACTAAGCCGTGAAGATGTCTGTTGGTCTTTCAAATATATCATTCAGTACACATACTGAATAGTAGTAAACAACTGGTTTGACTACTAAAATTGTTTAGTACTTGTAAGTGAAAATAGTGTTGAATCAGTCATGTTCTTATATGTAAATATAAACATATCAGATTTATATGATGGGATACATCTGAGAAAGTATATACAACACTCAAGTTTACACATAAAATGATATAGATATATGTTTATACATATGTATATATATATATATATATATATATATATATATATATATATATATATAGTTCCTATTAGCTGACCGGTGATGCAGGTTAGCGAATGCGACTTGGTCGATCTGTAAATGTCGAAATGGCAAAATATCGAAGTGGCATGTAAGCAAATTCTTTCACTGGTTCACTGGGAAAGAATTCACTTGACCCCTTCGGTAGTTTGCTGTTTTCGGCACTGTAGTGCTGTCTCGGAGTTGGTATATTTAAGTAGAGGAGGTGTGGGGGGTATGGGGGGTGAAGCCCCCCATTTAATCTCATGTATTAAAGTGTTTTCTTTTCTTTCTTTTTTTTTTTGTTGGAACAGCTATTTTTTTCCTTTGGAAAAAAATCGATTTTCTGACAGTTTGGTTTTGTAAGCTTTCAATTACATGGGATCAATTAATCACTGTTCACTAACCTAAGGGTTCAGTGATCTAATATAGACCCTATTTATATATATATATATATATATATATATATATATATATATATATATATATATAAACATATGTCCATCACATGACATGTAGAGGAGTCATACCTCAGCACCATAACTGTCAACCTCTTAGTGCAAGGGAACATAATGTATGTATTGCAGTTATAAATGTAGAATGTTTCTACAGTGACAAGGTTTGTGTCAACATACATATTGTGAAGGAAGGCTCTTCTGAAACTGACATGTACACCATCAGTTACTGACAGACATCATAAAATCATCACAGTGAAGTACCACACAAATCACAGTAATGATTCTGTGGAATAAAGAAGAAATATGAACAATAAACATGTATAGTCTAAAACAATCTGGTTAGTCATGAGGTATACATAGAACTACTTAGTGCAAGAAATGTGGAACAAGCCTGACAAAGGGGATATTTAAACTTATGAAAATGAGGATATATCACAAATACTGGACTAGATAAACTCACACAGTTGATGCATTCACACCCTCCTCACTGTCCTAACACATACTAACTGGAGGAGCAGAGGTCCCAAGCCACATACTTCCCACTAGTTAGTGACATATATCTTTATAGCAGTCCAATGCTTTGTCAGAAATACACAACATGTATAGTGGCCAGGCAGCAGTACATCTGACAAATATCTGGACATAACATCACACTAGAGTAAATACATTGAGCTGCTAGGCATGTCACCAAGCACTGTCTGCACTACAGGCAGACTGCCACAACACTAACCCAATTTACCTCTGGGGGAATACACATGTAATTGCAAATATAGTAGGCAATAAAGGCATGTAACAGAATGGAGTAACAGACACCAGTGTGAAAGTCCATACCCACAACCAGTCTCAACATAGTCACAGTCACATAATGGTAAGCCTAAGTAATAGTACAGTCTATGACCTGTGTGAACACAAGTCATCATCATGGTTGTCACTCACACACTAACCTTACATATACTGGCCCAATTCACAGTATAGTTTGATGTGTGACTGTGGTATGGGATATGTCTCAGTCTGGCCTTACAAACATATAGGCTGATAGGGTATCAGAAACTGGAGCAGCATGCAAAGTCAGATAGAACAGGACCAAGAACACTGACATCTACGACAGTCTGTACACAGGCCAAATAACATAATCACAATACACTGCTACATAATAGAGATACTCTGTCAACAATCACCATAAGTACACAGACCTCACTACTGCACAGACTACAACAGAATGTCCAGGTTTTGTCCTCAACTATTAGACCTCTTATACATTACATGTCTGGTAGTCTGATATATCACTGGCTTGATATCAGGAATTATGTCAGTTAATAATGGTAGACTGTACATATCCACATCTTACTGCATGACATATGAACAAAGGGTGAAAGTCTTGGGGGACAGAGGCACAAATGCAGGGCCAGTATTGGCATATTGCAGTTATAAACTGAGGACATTGCTGGTGTAACAGGGTTTGTTGTGACATATCTCTTCTGAGGGATATGAAGTCAGTAACATACATGGATGTTACCATTTACTGACTACAATCATCGGAATATGCTACTCCATTTATAAAGGAAGAAAATGTGTGAGTAACACACCAAATCTAAGACTCCAAACTCTGGCCAGTCTGCAGATAGCCCTACAGGATGAGAGTTTTCTCAACCACATAACACTGTCATGTCAGACTTTAAATCATGCAGAACAGCCATATCCACATAAACCCTATTAAGCCAACATTACGTCAAATGTTGAACAGCAATACTTACATTCTGTCCCCATGTCTGGAACATCCTCCTCCAGTTTGTTGGCCTGTCTCCATAGTGTTTGTTGTAAGAGGTATTTACAGCTACCCTCTGTGATGCTGTGTGTCACGCACCTACATGAAGTCCTGCTCACAGTGAAGAAGGGCCAACACCCACTTGCAGTGCTTACTTATAGGATTATTTTTCCATGCAATTGGCTATAGGAATGATACCACAGCTGTTCCACATGCAATTAGCAAGTGGAGGACTCCAATTCATGCACAGGCCATCAGCTGATCATGAGCATTACCTACCAAAGTCAAGCTGCTACCTATGAAAAACAGATGCATTTTTCTACATCTACCAGAGAGGGGGGGAGAGAGAGAAAGAGAGACAGAAGGGAAAGAAAGATAGGAATAAAGAAAAAGCCAAGAGTGTTTGTGTATTATCCATGGGTGGAGAGAGGTCTCTGGGTATTATAATAGTTGACTATATATAAATGTATGGCTGTGGATTGTCAACAACAACCTCTATGGTGTTTGACGACTGTTGGCCTTGTAATGTGACATTGGGACATATGGGTCCTCACTATGAAAATGTAGCAAAACCCACACTGCAATGGACCTTGTTATTTACACAATCACTCCAACACCTACACAGGATATTGATGACACACACACTTGCCAGTACTGAGTTCCAAACCCCTACCTAGTTATGCATTGGTATTACTGTGTTACGCAGTTATCATGAGTGTCATGGAGCTTATATGCTGGAGAGTTGTCCAAAGGTATCCTTGAAGGTGAGTGACATCAGCTGCAGAGCTAAAGGAGGAGGAAGAGAAGTGTAGTAAGTGTGAATGACCACAAAATCAGGTGTCAAGAAAGACACACCAGCTCTCACACATAAACACATACATTTTCACAGTTGCCATGTCTGGGATTAGAACTCCTACCTAACTAGTTTATTACACTACAGTATTATGAGTTATCATGAGCACTACAGAGCTTAGAGGACTAAGATTTAGCCAAAGGGTTACATCAATGTGACTGACATCAGCAGACATGCTAAAGTAGGGCAATGGCAGGTGTAGTGAGTGTGATTGGCCTCAAAATCATTCACTCCTACATACACAATCACAGTTGCCATATCTGGGATTAAAACTCCTATCTAACTAGTTTGCTATACTACAGTATTGGAAAGTAATTGCAAGCAGCACAGAGTTTATATGGCTGAGATTTGGCCAAAGGGTTATTTCAAGGTGACTGACATCAGCAGAAGTGCTGACATGGGCAAAGGGAAGTGCAGTATGTGTAAATGAGCCATAAATCATGTCTGAAAACAGACACACATACTCAGTCACACACAATTTTACATTTGACCAGACTGAGTATACAAATGCTATATGAATACTGATTTGTACTATCATGTTACACAGTTATCACAAGCACCACAGACACTAGAGGGCTGAGGGCTACCAAAAGGAATGTCTTCAGTGATTGACATCAGCACATCATGTGATAGCCAAGTGGATGTTTAGTGGGTGGGACAGGCCTCATAATGGAATTTTCTCTGTCACTATCTGTATCTCTCTTCCCCACATCTGTGTGTGTATATGTTTGACATATTAGTGTGTTGGCCTTGGATAGGTGTGAGTATTCATATCCTATGTGTGTGTGAAGCATAAATGGTGTACAATTTGTTGTGGGGCACAGACATCTGCAAATGACAGATATGTACAGTCCACTGTGTTGTCAGACATGGTCTTCATTTCTCTAAGTGTAGGAGCATCCCCAGTATGACCTTCTGCATTGAGTGTGTGAATCCATTCTAGGTAGTGTTGTACTCTAGTCCAGGGTTTGGTGTTCTATACTTACAGCTAGCAACCTGTTTCTGCAGGAGGTTGACAGTATGGAGTCACAATGTGTGACAGATAGGGGGAATACTGTAACTATTGCTGTCTCTGCTGCTTGTCTTACATGGTTGGCGTTAGTAATGATATTCAGACATATGTACTGTTTTACACTGTAATGTATTATGTCATCAGCTACTGACAGATATAATTATCTGCACACAGTTATTTACTGGGAAGTACAAGATGAATGAAGCTTAATCCAGTATTGTGATCCACAGCCTACACATTTTTGCACACTCCTGCCATTCTGGAGGGGTAGCTACAGACACTTAATGATGAGTCTGTGTAAATGGTCCAGCACCTTGGTACTATGGTGGCTGAGTATTCCCTTCTTGTACATATATTGACTTAACAGAATGGCCATATCCTGCTATGGCCATACCTTTCAGCTGTACATATTCACCCAGGGTACCCAGAGGTAGGGGTCATATATCTGGTCAGTTCCCCTTCATATTGGGGTTTATGAGCAGGTTTGTAGCCACCCATTACTGGGTTTGCAGGAAGGGGTAGTATGGGCACACATCAGAGTTTCAGACTTTACACAGTCCATGACGTTGATGCGTCTACACCCCTCCCACTCTTATTCTATCCTCTTCCTAACATTACGCGAGCAATATCTGAGAATTATCCCTATAGTTGGCATTACATCCCAGTGGTATTTATTCGTTTGTCCTCAGTTCATTCAGTAGGATATGGTGGGGCATGCTACTTGGATTTGTGAACATGGCCTTGCATTTGTGTTCTGTTGACTGTGTTAGGTTGTTGGTTGGGACCCCATGAGATACCATACAGTGCCACTATGGGTGAGGCACAGGCCTTTGACAGAGGACTGTAGGCCATTTGGTAGTGATGCAGGCCATCTGCAGGTCAGTGCATTCTGTCACTCCTACATTCCCAGGCTGTTAGCCAGTGGATTCCCCTGGGTTGACAGAGTAAGTGTGTGAGGTATTAATGGCAATAGTTCCTGTGCATATTGACCCATTGGTCTGGATGGAGGCAGGGTGCTGGTTACAGCTAGGGACACACCTGCATAGGAAACATCTTCAGCATGCTGTATTTTGTGGGTATTCCCATGCAGAAGAGGGGTCATACTATATTCATTCCCAACAACAAGGATATGACCTGTGATAAACCTGTGGCTGATAGTGGGGTGAGTTGAGTGTATGTGTGAAATGGAAGCTACTTGCAGCTGATTCACAAATATACCTGGGACATTCCCCTTCTGCTGCCTTGTATGGGGACATAGGCAGTCTCTCTTTACTTCATAACTGTGCCTTTTGTGGTCTGTCAGTTATTGTCCAGACTACATTATTATTCTATACTACACGGACAACTAATGTGCTTCTAACCTGTCTGTACAATTCCAAAGTTGTGTGCAGTTGACAGTTACATTTTATGCACTCTGTCTGGGGTACTTCCACCTGTGTACTGTCTGTATGCATGGGCCCACATTCATGGCATGTCCATCTTTCAGATTGTGGCAGATATTGACATCTGGACAGTGAGTATGGATGACTGCTGACATGGGTATTGCTGAGAAGAATTGTGGTTGGCACTGCAGTTGTTGGAACATGGCCCTGTCAACCACAGTACTGCCCATAGGTCACGGAGACACAACCTTTCATGCCTACATGCTGACCACTTATAGACAATATTGAACACACAACAACCTAACACACAGACCCCCTGCATATTGTACATGTTCAACAATCTATCCTGTAGATTGGACCAGCTCAGATAATCTGTGCTCCATGGATATTACTCCTTACATTTACATGTTACTGCATTTCTACATAGGATTCTGGTGGGGGGGCACACCTAACAACTTTAAACATTTGCTATGACTATACTGGTATTTCAGGTACTCTGTTGGCTTCCATTTCATTTTGCATTCTGACCTCCCATGCAGACTGTGGGCATATCGGTGGACTACAGATCTTAAGTTTTATTGACCTACTTTTCAGTTTCAAACTTCTTACCCTTCAGAACTAACATACAACTGCAAGACCTGTTCCAGTCTGTCTCTGTAGGTCTGGTGGGGGGATGTTCACTATTGCCATCAATTGGAGGCTTTAGCCAAGCCTTTCATTATGATCATCTACACCTGTCCTGCTGGCTGAGGCTGGTGGTAAGTATGTGAGCCTCAATGACATGCATGTGAGTGCCCTATGGACACACATTTGGGCCACCACATGTACTGCAGTGGGATTTGTCATCTTGTCTGGAGCTGCCTAGTATGTTGACACCAGTATCTGTTATGGATTTCATGCTGCCCATATAAGTGTCCACTATGTGCTGCCATCCCATTCAGCCACCCGATTCCCTTGCATGCTCGCATCCATACCATAGGTACAACTATCAGAACATACTACTCCATTCAGTAACTGATAGGAAAAGTGACTTACCTTGTGGCTGGGCCAGTACTTATGATGGTGCTGAAGGGCTGACTATGTCAGATGCATATAGTACACTCCCTATACATGGTAAAGCACAGATAGTGTCATGTTTGGCATCCCTTTTACTGTATGTGCGAGTCAGAGAGAGGTGTCATTCCCTTGGTCCCAACCGTGTTAGTTTGTGTGCTATGCATTGCCTCTTTGTCAAGGCCTGAGCATACTGGGCATGCCTCCTTCTGCCTACATGGGCAGACTCAGGTAGTTCCTCCTCCGTGTCCCTCTGTGCCTGTGATGGCCTTGGCAATGGTGGGTGGCTGTGTGGCTTTGCCCGATGCTGTTCCTGCTGCAGCTGTTTCCACAGGATCATATTGTGTAGCATGGCACATACTATGAACATTTGTGTACATGTAGCTGGAGAGTACTGCAAGGACACACCGGATATGTCCAGGCAACGGAAATGTGACTTGAGCATCCCAAACACATGCTCTATTATGATTCTGCTTTGTGCGTGTGCCTCACTATGGAGTTGTTGTTCAGGTGTGTGTGTATTTCTGAGGGGTGTTATCAGCCATGGCTCTAGTGCTTAATCAGCATCCCCCACTAAGTGGCCATATGGGATGTCCACATTGGCAAATGACTGGTACAGCTGTGTCATATGCCAGATGTGGGAGTCATGATAGCTTCCAGGGCTGCCAGCACACACATTCAAGATAATGCCCTGGCCATCGCACATGACCTGGCAATTGATGGAGGGGAAGCCCTTGCGGTTTATGTAAACTCTACCCCACTCACCGGGTGTTGCTTTGATGTGTATGTGCATGCAGTCTATAGCACCCACTACCTCAGAGTATTCTGCTATCTGGTGGAAGAGATGCATATTACCCAACCTACTTTTTGGTTCTAATTTGTGTGCATTTCTATAGCATCCACTATGATTGTGTAATATGATATAGCTTGCAATTGGCCTGTTATGCGATATACCTATAGTATCCAGATTGCCTAAATGTTCAATTTCCCTACTGATACTGCTTGGCCTAGTCTGACTGTATGTATATCCTTATGTGTTATATTGCTCTGCTTACAGTTTGAATAACCTGCTTTATCTGCATTTGACATTGTATTAGAAACTCTGTATGTTACTATTCTCTCTAACATTATATTTTTTTTCTCCACTTTCCCTCCTGTACTAGCTATCCCCTGAATTACCCTGTGTTTATTGCCTGGGTTGACTCTCTCTACTACCTTTACTAGGGTGCTCTCTGCCTACTACCCTTGGAAACGTTCAGGACATTGCTTTCTTCTGCTACTCATTACCGCAAGAAAACAAGAAAGTATGTCTACCTACATCATGCTGTTTTAATTTTGTAACCCACTATTCCTTGCTAAGCTCTCTGTTTGCCACTAGCTAAGCAGCCAGCAGCTACCTCCCCCCCATACTCCTGTATTACCTCCTCCCACTCTCCTTGGACTGCTATTTAGCTTATGCTCTCTCTCCCAATACTCTAGTTCTACGTTTGGAAGCTCCTTTGTATGCTTACTGCATCTCCGCTGTTGACCACTAGATGTCACCTTATCCCCTTCTTTACTCATTAGACTAGTATTTATGCCCACCTTTCCTACCCCTATCCCTGTCCTCCTTTTGATATTCTCTCTTATCCTCTCCTCCTAGGCTACCCTCTCTTACCTTGACTTACCTAGCTTTCTCTGATACTTTTTCCTTCCTCCTTGGTCTACTCTGTGTGCCCCGCTCCGTTCGCCCTGCGGGCTCACTCCGCTCCCCTCCCTACCCCCAATTCCCACCCACCCCCAGGGGTCCCAGCCTTCTACATCTCCGGTCCCACCCATTACCATACCACCCTATCCTCCTCCTTCCCGCCAAAATTGAACCCCTCCCCTCTCCATACCCCACAGCCTCCTCCTACTTTCCTCTTTTGCTTGCTGACCCTCCTATCCTAAGACCTGCCTCTCTCCTCTTTCCTCTTTTATCTCCTATTCTATTTTCATTCCACTAACTTAACCTGTCCCTCTACGTTGTATATACTTTAATATCCCTATCACTTCTCTTACTTCTATGCTATTTTTCCTTTCAACTTATACACATACTACCACCTTGTTAACCTTAATCATATACCTCCACTTTATAATCACTTCCACCTTACTTACTTATAGAAATGACCCTCAACGTATCCACACAACTAATACTCTCAGTGCTACTCTTAACTACACTCTTCTCTACTTACCTCCTTTCCTTCATAGAATACCCACTCCATATTCAGCCAATCCATATACAGAAACATACCTCTTCCTTTCACACTCCTCTCAATTCTTTCCTAAATGTCAATTCCACCTCAAGTTACTACTTACCTAAATTCCATAGGCACTCTCATCTTACCTACACCCTACCCTCAGATAAAAAAGTGAAACCTTTAACCCTTCTAAACAGCAACCTTACTCCCATACCTGATGACCCTACCCTACAAGATGGTGATGTTACACCCATACCTGATGACCCTACCCTACAAGACGGTGATGTTCACCCCAACCCTGGCCCCATGAACCCTTCTATTCAAACATCCAGACCAATCTCCAATAATACCCTTCTCTTAGGGCATCTTAACATACATAGTGTAAACAACAAAGTACCCTACCTACATGCCCTCCTAGACACTCACTGTTTTGACATTCTCTGTCTCACAGAAACCTGGCTTAAACCAGCCACCAAAGATACTGAAATCATACCCCAAGGCTATAATATACTAAGGCTTGACCGTACTAAATGAAAGGGTGGTGGTGTAGCGATTCTGTTTAAGAATCATCTCAACATCTCTACCCTTTCAGCCTGTCCAACCCAAGACAGTAAAGTGGAAGCCATCATCACTAAACTCCAACTAAATGCAAAGAAAGCCCTTTACATCATCTGTACGTACATACCACCAGGCAACAATATACCTATCTTAGAAGACTTACTTAGTTGGGTTTCCATTAACTACCCCCAAGAAACTATAATTCTTGGTGACTTTAATATAGACTGGAATACTATTAACTCTGACAATCCCACCTCTCATATTAACCTAAATGGTTTCACCCAAACCATTACCTCTACTACAAGGCTTAATAAACATAGTAAATAACAGACCATTTTAGACTGGATACTCATAAACAAAGTTAACATCACATATAAAGTAGGAACTATGCCTGATGATCTCAGTGATCATTGCTTAACCTATATTACAAGAGAGAAGACTGACTATCTACACCTCCCTAATATAAGAAATATTCGTTCTACCAAATACTTTAAAACTGACCTATTTCAAAACGAACTCAGAGCTTGTAACTGGAACCCCTTAAAAATACTACCACTGAACGAAGCAGTATTATTCTTTAATTCCACTTTTCTTTCTATTTTGAATAAACATGCTCCTGAGCGAACCATTAGAATGAGGTCAAATTCAGCCCCTTGGCTCTCAAATGAAACTAAGAAACTAATCCTCTCTAAAAACAAGGTTTGGGCCAAATGGAGATGCCATAGAATTAACTCTGATTTCCTTCATTTTCGCCAACTTAGAAACCTAACCAAAAAAGCTATAATAAATGACAAAAGAAAGTTTTACTGTGAACTACAAGAAACCCATTTTAACAAACCAAAACAATTCTGGTCCTCAATCAACAGACTCCTATCACCAGGAACTGCCAAAACTCCCTCCCCACTAAACGCTGACCCAGACACCCCTCACCAAACTGCAAATGCTTTTAACTCTTTCTTTACTGAAACCATTCAATCTCTTGCCAGTCAACTGAACACTAATAACTTCTACCCTCCAAATAATTTAGTAGACTCCTCTTACAACTTCTCTCTACAACCTATCTCTACCTCTTTCATCTTTAGACTTATCTCCAAACTGAAACCCTGCACCCCCTCTGCCGACAAGCTCCCTTCCCTTTTTCTGCAAAAGGCAGCCAAAGAAATTGTATACCCAATAACTATACTTATAAATAGGACCATCCAGGAGGGAACCATCCCTGATATCTGGAAAGTCTCTCATATTATCCCTCTACACAAAGGCAGTAACTCTATTGACTTCTCTAACTTTAGACCAATTGCACTTCTCTCACCTTTAGCAAAGATTATGGAGAAATGTATTCATCAGCAACTTGTACAGTATCTCTCCCTACACAATATTATAGCTAACTGTCAACATGGCTTTAGACCCCACCATAGCACCACCACTGCCCTCCTTTCCTTTGTTGATACTATCAACAGCAATCTCAATAATAACCTTTTCTCGTCTGCTCTTTTCATTGACATCTCAAAAGCTTTCAACATGGTTAACCACACTGCTTTAATTACTATTCTTGAATCCCTCTCATTTAATAAACTTACTATAAAATGGTTTAGTTCATATCTCAGCAACAGACAACAAGCCGTTCTTTGGGACAACCACATCTCCTCCTTACTGCCCATTTCTATTGGAGTCCCTCAGGGCTCTGTTCTTGGCCCACTTCTCTTCTCCCTCTTTATCAATGATTTCCACTCTGTAATTCCTCAAGCCACCTGCGTTCAATACGCTGACGACTCCACTATTATTTGTTCAGCATCCTCCTCTTCTAACCTAATCTCACTAACCCAAAATATCTTCAACACAGTGGAAACATGGTTTACTAGACGATACCTCCTCCTTAATGCTAAAAAAACTAAACTCCTCCTCTTCACCCCCACCACTCGTACCTCCCCATTACATTTCACTATCCTGTCAAACAACAACACGGTCATCTCTCCTGACTCAACAACTAAACTGCTTGGTATAACCATTGATAATAATCTCTCTTTTGATCAATACATCAACAACACCATCAAATCAGTAAACAGAAAGATCGGATCCCTATACCGTATTAAACCATTTCTCACCCCATCTACTAGAGCTACTATTGCCCACTCTCATCTCATATCCACTCTCTTTTATGCCTCCCCTATCTTCACTAACCTCAAGAAAACTAACCTAAACAAACTTGCTACTTGCTATAATAACATTGCCCGCTTTGCCACTGGTAACCCTTTCAAAACCCATTGCTGCCTTAATTTGAAACTTCTAGGCTGGCTAGAACTAAAAAAATCATCTTATAATCTCACAACTTACTATTGCCCATAAAATTCTGTACCAACCTGATAACACCCCTATTCTATCACAGCTCTTACTCCCATATAACAACCTTACCTCCCTTCGCTCCTCTTCTAAACTCTTGACCAAACCTATAAAGGCTCACAACTTAGCTGGTGACTCTTTATTCACTAATACTGTAGGCTGAGTATGGAATTTGCTACCTAGGGATATAACTCTAATCACATCCCTACCTCTCTTCAAACAACAAATCAAACTGTACTTCCAAAACCACTGGCTTTGCTCATGTAATACACCTGACTGACTTCTCCCCCCCCTCCTGACCTTTTTAACCTGTCTTGTGCTCAAGACCTAATACTTACCTTTCTTTTCCCTTGTATTCCTTCTATGCTCTGACCCATTTCTCTTACCTCTCCAATATCGTCTTGTTTATCTTTTTTATTTTCTTCTCTCATTTCTAGACCACTGCCTCTTCCCTCTCTCTTTATCATACACTTTTTTTTCTTTCTTCTCCATCCACTTGTTACTTTTCTTTTTCCTTTTATAGTAGGAGCCTTATAGCATAGCTTGTTTGAATTATGTTAGAAGCTTTGAAACTGACCTAACTCTAGTCATGACTTTTTGATGGTGTGCCTTAGTTTTGTTAACTATATCACCAGGTTTTATTATTATTACTATTTTTATTGCTACTTTTTTTTTCTTTATTTTTAATCAATGTATTTATTAACAATATGTCTCATTGTTTATGTCTCATTGCTTATGTTTATGTGGAGCTTTTCTCCCCGGGCCTCTACTGAAAATGGAAATATATCCAGCTAGACTAGCCCGGTCAACAAATGTAAAATAAAAAAAAAAAATAAAATAAAATATTGCTGGTCAATGCCTCACGGGTGTTGAGGAAACATATGTGATCACTGGCATGTGCTGATCTGGCATCCAGGAACTGATGAAGTACCCTGAATGCTGACGCCTGAGAGATCCCTATGATACCCCCAGTTTCCCTTTGGAAGGCACCTGTGGCTAGTATTCTTAAGCCTACTCATACCTTGGTATCCACTGGGATGGGTTCCCCTCTGTTGGTACTGTGTGTGAGGCGGGGTCAGCACAGTTCAATAATTTGTCCCTGTCCACCCTATAGCGCTCCACTATCTCCAGCTCATGTAGCCCCTGGTATGTTACCCTGGGTCTGTACACTCTTCTCCTCCTCCTCACTGGGGGATGGTCATCAGCATTCATATCCTCACTATCCTCAGCCTCTTGCACATATTGATGTATGAGAGCAAAAGCAGCCCCTAACATTTTGTTAGTTTTGTCAGGTAAAATGTCCCTGTCTCTGTGCACCAGTGGTGTACAGTTTGTGGGAAAAAACAGAATTAAAGGTGTTTGCATAGTTTATAGTAATGTGCTGGGCTGGTCTGCTGTCTGTGTAATTGGCTGATTCTGATACATTTCACCTGTCAGCTATGCTAGTTCTCCTTGTTTGCCTTCCTATTGCTGTTTTCCCTTCCCATTGCTTTCTTGTTTAAGCCCCGAGGCGTGCCTCACATACCCAGTGCTCTCATGTGAAGAGACCTGCTATTTCCTGTTATTTTTATTTGTTTAAAACCTGGGGTGTGGTGTGCACACCCATTTAAGCAGGGAAAACACTGCTCAACAATCTGAGACACACCCCCTTCCTTAACTCTGCTTAGCTAAGTGCAAACATGGGCCGCAGGGCTCCAATAAGTTTATTACAAGCATGAAACACCCGTTACTGAAGTCATCCTCTTGTCCTGTGTAAATGGTTCCCTATTCTTGCACCTGCATGATTATGTGCAGGCTGCCAGTAGGTAGAAAACTGTTATTCAGTATAGGTTGCTTCATTTGCATACCCCAGTGTGCAGTTCCATAGTTACAATTCCCACGCATACCCTTTCCCCTTGGCAACCAGTGCTCCCCTGCCTTGTTTACATTCTGTCTGCCATTGACTATAATGGAAAAATGCAGATTTCTGTTAAATGGCAGTTTTTCTCTTTTTTTTATTTTTGGAACCCCCGTGTTTGTGCGCCACTTCCCTTAGCTTAAAAGACCGAGATCGGCCATAAAAAATAAAAGTTTTATTTTTTTTAAAAAATAAGTTGCTTTTAATGACAATGGGCTTATATTTGGCCATCGGCTTGTCTATTCAACATAATACATGCTTTTCATGAGTCGTCATGCCTCTGTTTTGTCAGATGCAAAAATGTATTTGGCTACTAGCCGAATAAATTTTCGCACTGACACTGTTCCTACATGGAATTCATTCAGCTTGATGGATTGCAAAATCACCTCATTTGCATGGTTTTCACCAACAAATAAAGTGATTTGCATACTGAGGAAAATTACGTGTAGGAATAGTATAGAGCCACTTGTGCACACAAAGATGGCCCTATCCTGGGTCGCACGGCTACCATATAACATGCAGGAGTGGCTATACTGCTCCTGCATGGAATTCAGCCATTTGTGAATCTGACCCAATATTTCCCACAATAAAAAACTCATATTTAAAGAAAAAAACATATAATAAATAAATAAACAGCTATAGAGTTCACACTCATAACTTGGGAGCATGCAATTTTAAAATAATAAAAGTAAAACAATAGTATTAGTGCAGTGACAACTCAGTTACTAATAAGGGAATATTAGCAAAACAAAAAAGTAACTGGAACCATGAGCAGGGATAAACAGTAGTTAAAAAAAATTCAAGGTCCACAACTTACTTGAAGAGTTGCTTTTTTAAAAAGTAAAAGTAATAGTTGTTTATTCCAAGACTTTAAAATCCATAATGCATTTAGAAGTGCCTATTCCACAAGCTTAAAATCCACAATGTACTAAAACATTGTTGCTTAATCCACAAGTTTAAAATCCACAATGTGCTTAAAAAGTTGCAAGTGCAGAAGACACTTTCACCCAGATAGGCTTCATCAGGCAAAGAAACTGAGCAACAAATTGTGCTTAGCTTATATAATCAATGTGTAGTCACATGATCTAGTCACTTGTTAAAATTGCAGTCACATGGTAAAATAAAAGTAAGTAAAATGCATTTAAAATGTTATGTATAAAAATGTAAGTGACACTAATAGTAAAAAATGTAGTAAATAATGAAGGTACTTGTAAAATTTTTGATTTTTCAATTTTTTAAAACATATAGGGTACAGACAAATACAAAAAAACAGTGTATTTGAGTATGTAAGCACTTCAAATAAGGCTTAACAATAACCATATCATTCAAGCCAGGGGGAATGTGTGCCTTAAATCTAAAACAGATGCATTATATATTATTATTATGTATTATTATTATTATATTCTTAATACAGATCTAACTCATACTTTTAAATTTGCTATTTTGCAAGTTATTTGTGGACCACTAAGAGGGGGTGACATAAAATTGCACACAGAGAGGATAGAACTGCAATGGATTTTTTTATTTAAGGCACATATACTGTATACTTTAGATTTAAGGCACATGTAGTATATATTGATATCTTGATGTTTAAAATTTCTAATGGTATAAGTCTGCAGTTTATAATCCAATTTAATCATGGAAAAGAAATACCAATGGCATAGTACATGAAGAAGTTATACCCCTTGTCAATAGGTCAAGAGTATTAAACCCTCTATTGTGAGTTGGTTAGTACTCTGTACCTGGGATCCTTTGTTTAAGAAATCTAAGACGTTCTGGGTATATACTACATTTTGGTGGTAGTTGCTCCAGTTTATTAATGGGTCATTGAAACCTCTCTAAATAATGGATTTTTTGTTTATAGGGAGTTCATTAATTGTCTCTAGGATCCTTACATGATTTTCAGGGGAAATAGAGAGTGCCTTGTAATAACCTATATACTGATAGTTGATTTTATTTAGAATGACTGGGTGCTTAATGAGCTCTGTTTGTAGGTCCATGGGAATCTGTATAGAGGTTAGCTCTATGGTCATTAACAAATATTATGATGCCAACACAGTTGCTATCAGGACTGAAGCAAGATGGTTGCAAAACCCAGGTATGGTGGGAGTGAATTCTTAGCATCTTAAACCAAGATTTAGTAATTGCTCAGACATGGATGAATTCCAATTTCATTTTTGTTGCTGAAAGTTCTGGCACTGAGGATGTTTTGGCTGTGATCTGCTGGTTACTCTGGGGTGTTCAGATGAAAGCACTATGAAGGCAGAAAATATTTTAGCCGGTGTGTGGAAGCCTGGGAATGAGAGTTGCAGAAGATCCTTGACAAGCAAGTAGAAATGTCAAGTGTCTCCTCTCATGTTGATATATACTTGTTGAAACCAACTATATTTTCTTTGTATATAGTCTCAGGTCCTCTTGTCTGTAGTTTTGACAAGCACAGAGAGTTCTAAGATGTCTCTTTGCATATACTTTAGAGTGTTATGCGCCAAGTCATTTACTCCCATACAGACTGGCAACATGTCATAGTAATTTTTGCTATGTGAAAAGGCCTTAAGGGTACTTGCAGTATCAGATATCATGGCACAAAAAAGACAATTCACTGACACCCAGTCTTTGTCCAGCCTAGTGAGAGGAGAATAAGTTTGTCTAAGTATACAGTCACTATTCACTTAAATATTTAATTTGTAGAATGGTCTGGTATACTGGATTTTAGATGATTTAAGTTTTGATAACACTGATGTTGGAAGTATGTCAGAGAGCTAAGAGACATTTGATTTTTGCTGAGACTTAATCTTTGTGGATCTATGTGATTTTCACAATGACTTTTTTCTAGCCTAAGGATAAGACATTTAGTTTGGATTAGTGTAGAGTATTGCGAAGAGTGTGATACTCATACTTTCTATCCATTTTTGTGAACTTGGTGCTTCAATATTTGTTAATTACTTGCACATCATTTTTAAGACAATTTTTATTAATTTAACATATTTACAATATATACACAGAAAGGAAGAAATTCAACTTCACATATTGTTATACAATGATAGGAATACATTGAATCTTCAAGGTAATCTTATCCAATTAAAGCAATAAGAATTTTGGTATTTTGATGCTAGCATTTCAAGGTTATATCAACAACTAAAGGCTATGATTTGCAGATCTTATTCTGATTACTTCTTTTTCAGATTTACATAGTCTTTTTGTTAAATTTAAAAATTCTTTCAATGTAGGAACTAAGTTCAGTTTCCATTTTTTTTGTAATAAATTTTCTGGCAACTGCCAGAAGAGCCCCAAAAAGTCTTTGCCTTTTGGCTTTTACAGATACAGGAAGTGGGAAATTCATTAATATTACTGATCTAGTTTAAGAACAATTATCAGACAATAACTCTATAAAAAGGCACTTGTATCCTAATAATATACATAACATGTCTGTCCAATCAGCTATTACATTTTTACTACATCTCCAACAGACCTAAGAAGTCATTTTTACTAAACTTAGAGATTTTATATGTATATATTTCCACATAAAAAAACTTTCCAGTATACGCTTGAAGAAGTTTGACTAACTGATTTAAGTATCAAAGCTTTATTCTTACCATATTGAGTCACCCAATCCCCCACTATCTAAAAAGTTCCAGAATTTACATCAACATTATTATTATTATTATTATTATTACTATTATTATTATTATTATTATTAACTTTTATTGATTGGATAAGCTTCCTTTGTATGTCAATCGACCTTTGATAACAGCATTCATATATTCCTCTAATGAGGGAATAATGTTATGTTCTTCTTCACTCATATTATCAACAAATTAATTTAATTTCTTACTGATGGAAAATATTAACTGGTTAGGAGATTCATCCAACTTATATTCTTTCATTAAATATTGAGGGGGACTTAGCATTTCCCTTTTCAAAGCAATCAGACCATAATACTTTTAGTACATTTTTTATAACACTGTTCTGTGTTTCCTTAAATCTATAATTATGTACAGTAAGAAAACAGAAAAATTTCCATTTTGATATTAATGAAGTTTTAAAAACTTATTTTTTAACTGTTCTAAGAACTGATTTCATATATCTAAAAATAGAAATTAATTTCCTTCTAAGGTAAATATTGTTAACCAGATGAAAGGATTATTATATATATTTCTAATTTATCATCTTTAATAAACTTACAAGAATTTATTATAATCTGGGTGGTTTTCCATAAACCAGTGTATGTTGAGTCTACCCAGAGTATAATACAGTTACATTTTTCAACAATAAAATATGATTCTATATCTGCAAAGCTAATACCACCATACTCCCATAATCTTATATGATTTCTATAAGCAATTCTCAGCTTTTTAGGATACCATAAGAATGAAGTGAACATTTTTCCCATTTTCTTTAAAGTTTTTTTTGTCAGGTATTAAATCTATTAATTACTAATCTATTTAATAATCTTACTCACAACTGTATAGATTGTATTCCTAAATATTTTAATATTTTTCCTTTCCAAATATATTCTATTTATCCTTAAGCTTACTATCTAGACATTAAATAATTTAACAAATAATATACTATATACCTATTTATACAGTAGTAGTCTAAATTACCCATTTAATATATCTAAATTATTCACTCATGTATCATTATTATAACTAGATCTCTAAATAAATAAATATAACAGAGTGGGACCTGAAGAGAAAAAGAAATCTGTAAACTTACAGGTCACAGGTAATCTTATCATATTAAACTGTAATACAAAAGAGAGATCAATGTATATATATATATATATATATATATATATATAATAGAGAGAGAGCGAGAGAGAGAGATAGTTTTATATATATATATATATATATATATATATATATATATATATATATATATATATATCATGTCAAAAGAGGCTCACATATTTTATAGCTCTAACAAAAAGCTCTGAATTAGTTTTTAAAGTACAAGTGCCTATATTTCAAATTTCTTAAATACTCTTAAAACATCAAATATAAAAAATTAAAGAAAAGCTTATTTTACTACAGCACAAACATATGCACATTACTGAAGTCAAGCAGAATATCTTACTATTTCTATGGAATAAAAAAAATAAAAAAGAATTACAGTCTATATTGTATTCAAAAGTTACAAAGTATTCAGTTTAAATCCTGTTCTCTTTTCCCAGATTCAAACATATTAAAAAAACTGCTTTACATTCTATCAAAATTAATGCACTTATCCATCAATAACACACACATGTTTCAAGTTTGACTTATGAAATGAGTTGTTTCAGGTAGTCCTAGTAAATCTAATAACATACAACATGTAAAAAGCTTCAAAGTTCACTTGACCAAGCTTCAAATTTCTGCTTTCATATTATTTTAAAATATTTTATATGATTTTTCTAAGTAAAGTATATGAGAGCTTGTACATTCACATTGCTGTCATATGTGGGTATATCCAGACATCTTTCTTGAAAGCAGTTTGTTATTTAAATATTGTTTTTTCATCTTATTTTCCCACTAGTATTCTAACTTATACTATCTATCTTATATTTCTAAAATCTCCCAACCAAAAAGATATTTAGTCATCAGTTATCTATTAAATACTTTTAGTATGTGTACATATTTTTTAATTTATTGATACTGCTCTTTTATTAATCTTACATAGTAGATATTGCATTCCTTGTATATATGCATATTCATAAGATGTTTATTCTTATTAATTCAAATAGTACATGTAATCTTGACTATATATAAAATAATTCCTGCTTATTTAATTTGAATACATGTGTTTAGCCATTGTGAACTGCTGTTCTAAACTTAGCTGTACATGCTGACATCAGAATCTGCTATAGCATGTGAAAATGACAACTCGCAGCATGCAGTAGCTGCTAATTTCCTCTATAAGTTTATCATTCTTCTTAGTTCTTTTAAACTGTTCTAATCACTAACAAACATCTATCTTTACTTCTTTCAATTAATATGTACAGTGAATATGTATAGTCAAAGTTAATAGCACTGCAGGATAAGCTGTTAACATGTAAAATGTTAGCAAATTATATGTTGCAATGCTATATATCTTATACATTATAACATAATTATAGCTTTTGTCTCACCAATTCTTCACTTTTAAGAAAAGAAAAGAGGTGTCATTTTGATTAGATTTCTCACATATACATTTGAGAAGAAAGAAAAATAGAAAGTTCATTTTCTTTTTTTACAGACAGCGGTGATTAACTTGACCTAGATTTTCTTCAGCATGGTTCAATGCAGGAAAATTGTAGTATTCTGAAGAGAGGGAACATTTTTTTGTTCTCAAGCTTTCTCAGAGTGTCTGCTGTTCTATAAATGATCTGTGAAAATGTGTTACACAGGGACATAGAAAATAAATCTCCAGCGCTTTAACACTTCCAGTTAGCATATTACTTAGACCTGATATTCACTTAACTCAGCAATGCACATACTAAGTGATGTACAAATAAAGTAAAATTCTCAACATATGTAGTATATAAAATAGCAAAAAGAAAAGTTTTCAGTCACAGAGGTTTCATCATTTGCTGATCTCAGTTAGGTGTCTTGGCCATGCCTCACTTATTGCATTTCTCACAAACAGAATGTCTTGTACTAACTAAAAGTTGATTAGCTGTGAGCATTAGGCAGTTGCTACACAGCTTAAGGACACCAAGTGTCATGCAGCTGCAAAGAAAAGGTGGAGAAGCAGACTGACCTTCCATACTAGTCTAGTGTTTATGAGAATTTGTTTGAAATACACAGAACACTGTAGTCATTTAAATGAGGAGCTTATTTGACTTTACTGTGATGGAAACAGCTAGTTGTGACAAATAACTATACAATATGCATTATGCAGGAAAAGTATTGTCTGCTAAGGGCAAAGTAGAGCAGCTTCAAGCTCATTTTGCTAAAGTAGAGAAGCTATGGTTTGTTGGCTACTAATATGTAGATCAGTTGTGCACAATACAGCTCACTGCACAACTTGCAGGTAGCCATCATACTAGAGATGTTGTGAATCACACTAATCAGTAGTGTTCTAGAGAAAATAGGTGGTATAGACATAAATATCACTCAAGATACTTGCGCATATTCAGTGGATGGCTAAATATTCCCAATTAATAGATCAGCAGAAATCCAGGCTATTTATTACAACAAAGAAAAGCTGGAAATATTCAAATGAACACATTGGGCAATAGCAAAAGGCACTCTTCAAGTTTTGACAACAGCCAGAGGCCTACAAATGTGCAGGTACTTCCTTCACTCTCAGTGGAGTTCAAACAAAACAAATCTTAGGCAGATTAATAAAAAATTAGCAAAAACTGCATAGCTGTTAAGGTAAAACTCAGTAACAACACAAAAAGTATGTATCTCAGGTCTTGTAAGGTTGTTTTAGTCAAATCTGATGTGGGACATAGTACATAACTACAGAAGGATCATTCAGACCCAAAGTCAAAGTCCAAATGGTATTAACTACAACATTTGTACACTCATGTAGAGATATAAATTAATTTTAATGAGAAAGTGATTTATTCATTTATTGAATATTTCCTGCAGTTACCTGGGCAAGAAAATCAATGGTATACATATTGGAATAAACTGAAGAATTAGTGCTCTTCTTATGACTACTGCTAATTCAGCTATTATCATTGCATAATACAGTAATTTAATAAAATATGTTCAGTTTGTAAATAATGTCAGTGTTTAAAAGAAAGTTGTTTTTTCACTTTTTAATTCATGGCATGGACCCACTACTGCATAGTAATAAGCTTTACTACAAACATATATGTGGGTCATATAACCTGTTAAATATCAGATAGGCATCAGTACAGTTAATATCACCATTATTCATGAGCAAACAACAATTCCAGAAAACGTTCCTCTTCTCCTGCACATTTCATTATCCAATTAATCATATGCTTGGAACATCAACTTTGTACATATCTATTTTGGTGTCTTTCCTAGACTTTTCACATTTATTCATGTTTCAGTGCCCCAACTCAATTTCTGAGAGTGGGCAGAAGTATTCATTGTGGGATTCTTCTAATAGTATATGAAGCCATTTACCTTTATCTTACCATTAAGCTTCTTCTTTCAGTTATTCTCATCAGGGGTCACCACAGGAGATCATCTGTTTCCATTTCTTCCTGTCCTCTGCATCTTGCTCTGTTACACCAACCACCTGCATGTACTCTCTCACCACATCCTTAAACCTTATCTTAGGCCTTCCTCTTTTCCTCTTACCTGGCAGCTCCATCCTTAGCATCCTATTCCCAACATACCCTGCATGCTTCCTCAGCACATCTCCAAAGCAATGCAATCTCACCTCTCTGGCTTTGTCTCCAAACCATCCAAACAGAGCTGACCCTCTAATATACTAATTCCTAATCCTGTCCATCCTCATCACACCCAGTACAAACCTTAACATCTTTAACTCTGCCACCTCCAGCTCTGACTCCTGCCTTTTTGTCAATGCCACAGTCTTCAACCTGTATAAAGATAAACCATAAGAAAATATCATCGCCAATGGACATTACCTTATTTGTCTTAGTGAGATTAAACTATCTGCATCAATTTAGGACTTTCCTGTTGATCATTTCTACAGTGAAGGGGCAGACAAAGACAGATCATAAATGAATAGCCTAATGAAAGTTCAGGATAAAAAGGAGGAGTTTACAATTAACAGAATATACAACTACAGCAAGGTGTGTGCATGTGTGTGTGTGTGTGTGTGTGTGTGTGTGTGTGTGTGTGTGTGTGTGTATTTGTGATTTGTGCTGTCCTTCAGTCAGTATCTGTTGGCTTAATACTTCAACTAGTCTCACAGACCTCAATGTGAGGAGTTGGTGTGCAATTAATTTCTGTTTGGGTAGTAGGCATGAGAGTGCTGTGGATCTAGACATCTTCAGAGGCAGTCATCCCTCATAGAGCCTTGATATGCTTCTCATGAGAGCCACAGTGTATCTGTAGGGGTATTTAGAAGTCTCCAAGAGAAGACATAGAGTAAGAGCCTTTTTATTTTCTTTTTCAAATTAGACAAACCATGCACTTCATTGCAGCTGCATGTTTCAAAAGTTCAACCAGATCCCCATTTATTTGTGTTTTTGTAGAAGGTGCATGGGATTTATGCTTTTTGCAACAGAGATGTTTGGGGATTGCAAACTGGCGGAACAATATGTTGGATGTAAACATGTGGCATGAGATGTCACTAGACCAGTACAGGCTATGGACTGATTATTATAATTAACATGTTTAAACATAACAAAGTGACTCCTACATATTAATGATTCCAGAGGATGTTGAACTAAAGGTAGATGGCCATCTTTGTGATTCTATTATTTGTCACTTTAACTACTCACATATATTTTGGATTGTGTTGAACAGAGGGACACAGGTGATTACCACTTTAGGGAGAGTTTGAATCACCTGGTAAAGCATTATCATATATCTATAAAGAAAGATTGGTATTAGCCAACAAAGCAGAGGCTCTAAGAAATTCCATCACTAACAAGTTATTCCTTTCTATAACAATGGATTATATTGCTATCTTTGACAGAGTTGACAAACTTGTTTCAGACAGCTGAGAGCAGAAGCAGAAGAAAATGAATTATGGATTTAATTGATTACACTTAAAAGATTGCATACCCACGCCCTATGGCCAAAACCATTTCTTCGTATCACAATAATAGTGCCGCAGTCACTGACAACAATGCTGTTTTTGTTGACACCAAGGATTTTTTAGAATATACCCCACTTTGGAGATCAAGCAGATTATCAGCCAAGAACACACTATGATAAACACCAACCGAGTTTTTATCCCTTGGAACAACCATCAGGGAGAATAGTTCACAATCCCAAAGGAAGTTGGGGCAGGGACAAGAATTTGAGATTTTATTCCATATCCTACCCACTGGATCAATGAGAGTCTCAATAAAGACAGTTTTTACATTTTTAATTTCACAAGTTTGTACATTGCACAGACTCACTTTAATGTATGTATTATTAAAGGATTTTCATTTGTTCCTACACTCAAACAGAAAGTTGTTGATGTTTTATTTGAGTTAATTTTTTTCATTTGCAAATTTAATTTAACATTATTTTTTTATAAGCAAGAAGACCTCTATTTCACATGATGGTACTTTACAGGGAAAGGGTACATTTATTCAACATTTACACCACTCCTTGTGTCTTTTTGACAAAATGGTTGAGATGGATTTACATAAGAGCTTTGGTCTTAACAAGAGAAGTTATATGCCCTCTAATATGACTAAGGGGGAAAAAAAATTGAATGGATTTATAACTGACAAATCCATTAGGATCATGAAACAGGGCAGCGGGAGTGGGATATTTTTGATGGATTTTAAGGAATACATATAAAAGATGGACATTTTATTAAATGATAGTTCTTGTTATATGAGAGTTTCTAGAAATGAAGTTTTGATTGCATATGGAAAGACTGATTTTATGTTGTATCATTTAATACTTCACTTGAAGATTTATGATTTTTTAAAAGTTAAAATTCCTATTTATCTCAGCTATCTTTGGAATTTCTAAAATATAGAAAGATATTACCAACTCTCCATTTCATGCTGTTGTATCCATTTCAAGTTCCAAGATGGAATCATTAGTCAATGTTATTGATGTTTGCCTGAAACACGTTTAGAAGGATATTCGACACATCTTAATTGACTCATGGCACTTTTTTTCTGAAGGTGCCAAGATAATATTTGACAGTTGGGTTCTCCTGGTAACTGTGGATGTTATAAATTTGTTTTTACTGATCTTTGCAGAAAGTAGGATGTGATGGTTCATGGACACCATCACCAATGTTTCTAATGTAAGCAGTCCCAACATGAGACCTTATTGAAGATTTTATGATATGCATGTTGGACAACAATTTCTTTTACTTTGAAGGTGAATTTTATCACCAGGTGTCAAGTGTTATATTGGGAACCATTTGTACATCAGGTTATGCTAATTTAGTTCTAGATTACTTGGAGGCACATTTTGTTTTTAATTCTGAATTTAACCACTACATCCTGAAGTATTTTAGGTATTTTGATGATATATTTATTTTATGGACTGGTGATAGCGATAAACTTGAAGATTTTTTAAATATTTATAGTTGACTAGTGATTTTTTAATATTTACTTACATGGCATCTGCCCACAAAATAAATTATTTAGATGTCCTGCAATACAAAAATGAAGTTGAGAAGGCCTTCTACTTGCATTTCAGTGTAGACCACACTAGTAACAATCTTGGTTGGCAAAAGGCCAATGTGGTAAAAAGGCTAATTCATTCAAATGTATACGGTAGGAGTGATGATAATTTGTTTAATACTGAATGGATAGAGTTGCTAAGATGTATTTGCAGAGGGATTTCCTACTAGATATGTTGACTTGTCTGGCCAAGGTGGTTACTGAAAGAAGGAATATGGATTTTAAACCATTGTTGAAAGACATTTTTTGCAAGACCAATTAAAAGACATGCAGCTTGTACACATTTTATCAGGCCATGATTATACCCAACACAAGCAATAACTTTAGGAAATATATTCGGGACTCAATAATTAAACACTGGAACAGCATGCTATTTTATGATAAAAACACTCCATTATTAGGTGATGGACCATTTTTTGTGCACAGGAAGGGATTAACTTACAAAATTTGTTTGACAAAATCTGATAGGAAGCAGAGTTGCAGGTCAGACAATGAAAAGACTGGCAAAATGTGGCTATTGTAAATGCTGTTGTTACATTTGCAAAGGCTCTTATGTGTTAGCTACAGGTTATCAGAGCTCTGTACCCTGTCCTGGAAACTGTAATTGCAAAAGTGAGGGAGTAGTTTATCTGACCAATTGTTCATCCTGTTTGACATTCTATGTTGTGAAAACTGAAAGGCAATTATGTATACATATTTATGGACACCTTAGAGATATCAAAAACAAAAACATGGGTAATGCTTTTTTAAGCATTATTAGTCATGTAGTGGTTTTAAAAGATTTTTATTTTTCATACTGGGAGAGTCCACAAATCACCTAGAGGTGGACACAGTATGAACACATTCAAGTACAAAGAACTTAGATGAAAGAACTTAGATGGCAATTGCTGTCAAATGCCACAATACCACTTTGTCTCAATGAAACTATTTTACAAAAGAGTCTTCTGTATATGAGAGCAGCTAAATTAATTTTGAAGATCTCTCTCTTTATATGCATTTATTTGCGTGTATTTGTTTATATTAGTACACATTTATCAGTTTTAGGCAGAACATGGACATGTTTGAAATAACCATTCAAGGTAATTTTTTATATTTTTTACTTATACTGGATGTACCTATGATTAGGTTGTTTATTATGGACATTTTAACATCTTTTTGATGAATTTTTTAGTTTAGGTACTGGCATGAAGTTATGTATTAATTTTATTTACCTGTTTATTCATGACTTATTTATGTTCAGTTATTTATCAACTAAATGTTTACATTTTCTGAGGATTGTTTATAAAGAGTGTTTTTTGAGAATGTTTTTATATGTTCATCATTTTGCAATTTATTTACATACAAAGTTTTATGATTAACATACAATTGTGATATTTAAATTTTAATTTACTAAGTGATTATTTTGTACTTTGCTTTTTTGCACGTTACAGTTCCACTGGGATTTTACATAAGACTGTGTCCTTTGTAGATACACTAGGCTCTGAAGAAATCTTTGCTGAATTGTGTATGATTAAAGTGCTTAATCTAGTGTCCTTTTATTTTATTTTATTTTATTTTATACTTTGGATGCAGTGAACATATAATTTAGTTTTATTAAACATTGACAAATAAGAATACATTGTAGAATTCTTATGGACATATCACTAGACCTCATTTTGGTTTACTGTTTTTTTGTGAAGCTGTTGCTGCATGAACCATTCATTTTGACTTGTTATTTCTATTTTCAGAACATAGATCAGGTGATGGACTCATGGGTGAGTGCAAATGGCAAGAAAACTGGTGACACAGGAAATGCTACAGCAGGCATTGAAAACAGGAAACTAGGAAACCAGAACACAAAGAAATCCTGTCTCTATTGAAAGTGAGCAGGACCAGACTATTATAAACACACAGGTCATATGAATGGATCCAGCAATGATCTACTTAGGTTCATAGGTTATTCGGTGCTTACTAGGCTAACGGATTAAGAGCCCTTACAAGCCTAGCCATTATATCCCAATTTTACCCAATATATGGCCACCAGGGGCAAGAGGGTGGAATGAATCTGGGCCTATGCCTTGAGTATCTTACAGTTTGCACCTGTCCATAACAGAAATAAGCACTATCCCCGGTGTGAAATTGCAACTCCCCATCCATTAATCCAAATGACATTTTTTTTGAATAAGGGAATCGTATTCTTGGTAGGGCTCTGGAAGCATGCCCCAGTATTATGAAAATGCATTAGGTAATTTAAGCTGGTAATAATAACTTTTATTGTTGTTGAATATCCAAACCAGTTATCATGGCAAGTACAGTAATGGCAGGATGTTGACATGACTGACAGACTGACTTCTGATAAGCTCAGCTTAAATACTTTAGCAAATACTATTTTACTTTGTATGGTACAGAACAAAAAATACCCGCGGTGGTGATGCTGCGGTAGCGTTGTCGCCTCACAGTAAGATGCTGTCCGGTTCGATTCTCAGCTAGAGTGTCTTCTGCGTGGAGACATGCGTGAATGGGCGTACCTTTGTTGAAAGTTGTGCATCAGGGCTGGTAACTCGGCACGTAAAAATCAACTACCAATCATTAGCGGACCGGAGTTCTGCTGTGGCGACCCCTAAAAAGCCGAAGGATGCAACATGCAACAACATGGTACAGAACAAAATATGCAGAATATTAGCACAGCTAGAAAAATATTTTATACTAATCTATGTCTTTCTTCAGATTTAAGAGGATGTTACTTGGGCATTGTCAGAGGTATCTTTTTGTGATTTAGTGCACATACCTGACAGACATAAAACATACAGTTAAGTTTTGACTACCTGCTGTGGCTATGATATAAGATGGCATAGAGAGATGTTATGGGCTTCCTTTATTAGAAATGACTTAGCAGCCCTGTATTTGCAGGTTCTTCTGTCCATAAACTTTGGCAGTAGAACACATAACTTAGGAATCCGTACAATACTCAATGACAATTTGAAAAGGAATTTGGTAACCTACATAGGTGGACATGTTTAATAACAAAGATAATGCGGCATGTTCACAAAAATTAACATATGACATTGATATCCATGAACATGTGTCACACATTATTCCTTTATTACACAAGTAGCTGATAAGCAGGGTCCCTGTTAGCATTTTACCCCCCCCCCCCCACAGCAAGATAGAACAGTGAAAGAATGCATTAGTATATCCACCCAGCATCTCATCCAGTGTCAGACAGACTCATTAACACTTTCTATCAGGTATTACAGTATGTTCCTTCTAAACAGCACATAAAACAATTTAACAACATTTGCTTGAAGTTCTTATTGCTTCTCAACAAACACAGAATATCTTTGCCACATTGTGTAACAGAATGGAAATATGGTGGAATACTTCAGTTATAAAACAACTGCTCCAGTGTTAAATTGCCTGATTATTCAGCCATTTGGATAAAACAAACTGCATAAGACCATGTGGTAAGGTAAGAAAAACAAAATATTACTATGTATGCAACAGATTCAAATCTTGAATAATAATAATATGAAGTGGCTGTTTTGGTACAGATCAATAGATACTTCCTAATCTCAAAAGCTGGCATAATATCATATATAATATAAAAAGGAATATCCACACATTTTTGATTTTCTAAACAATTTTAAAATAAATGGAGAGATAGGGAGATCATAATTATGCAAAACATATATCCAACCACAACCCTTTTTCATATTTTTACAGATTGGGTCGGAGTGTCACTTCAACAGTGACAATCATATAGAGCCAATGTTTACACCAACAGGTGACTAGCCCTGCCACGGTAGTTCTTCCACACTACACACTTGCATGCACACTCACACCTATGGCCAATTTAGAGTGGCCAAACATTTCATATCAAATATGACTTTTGGAATTATGAACTCCTAATGAGTGGTTCAGCTTTGACTACTATAGATAAAAATAATTTCATGTCCTCAAAAATTACTTCATCTTTGTTTTGTAAGTTATTGCCTTGGAAATTTCTAAATGGATCATGTATTACTCCACATAGAATTGAAATTATATGTAAAAAAGAAAGTATTGGTTGCTGGAGGTATAAATCCTTAATAAAAGCAGATCAGCAGCACATGGTTTATGACTACAACGTCCTGTAATCTTTTTGAGGAAAAGTTCAATGTTTCTTGCAAGTATTGTGGTCTAATAAATTTATATTAACTAAACTTTTGGAATTGTTTACCATTCCATTTTTTCATTGTATACCCAAGCCTGAATTCTCACTTCTCTGGATCTTATAAACAATAGACAGAAAAATGATTACAAAGAACTGGAATTGAGATTATGCATTCATTTACAGAATTTATAAGCACTGTTACTTAGGAAGAAAACAAACAAAATAATCACAGAATATGAAAATGAACTCATTAAACATTAGACACTATACAAATAGATATTCGTTTAATTATGTTAAGGTGTTTGCTTCTGTATATAATATTTCAATAAACATATGGAAAAGATACAGCAATATAAAGCTGAAACAATCTCAGAAACCTTACCTCCTTCAATCTGAGAGAAATGTATCAGCTTTCAGAGTAAGTTTTTCTTTGTTTGTAATTTTCCTTGCCCTGGTGGCTTGTGTCATAGAAAAATAGGTTCTGCAAACCAATTCACTTACCTAGTTAATAGAACACAAATAAGTAAATAAGAGAATAAATAAATCATTGGTGACTCACTATAATTTATCATTTGTCTCCACAGTAATTTAGATGTCCTTCTGTTTGGTCCAACTGATTTGTAAAAGTATCTCTTCTACTACTAAAAACGTTTTAGTTCCCTTGTACTTATGTAAATCGTATAATAAGGCCAATCATATAATATAATGTTTTTTTAGCATATACCTTTGCAAACACATTGCACAACTAGAGAGGCCTTAGTGATTTTCAAATACAAGTGATCACTGGTCACAAGTTTATTGGCTGTCCGGATAGGCAGCCCTTGCACTAGGTATTTTACTGACATCTCAGTAACATATGCTTTTGTTTTCATTTGTGAAGGGTCTTACCCTAGGTTGCCTCCAAATACCCAACCCACAGTGCAAACCCACATTTACAAATATGTAAGAGTAATTGTCAGGGCAATTACTTAATTCAACACATCAGATAACTGCAACAGCTTATCCTATATGTCAAACCAGCAAGCACTCTAGCAACTTTCAAAGTTAATCTCGATAATTGAGTGTGCAGTCATAAATTCTCTTAGACAAAGGAGAAGAATACTACCAAATTAATTAAAAATCGAGTAGGCTACCTGGCTAGGATCTTGATAGTCCTAGGTTCTGCTTTACTAGTATCAACGATGAACCAATAATGAACCAATGAATTTACCAAGTCTGAGACAACACAACAGCTAAAATACATTAGGAAAAGATCACATAAGTATAATTTTTGTACATTAACAGAAACTGAAAAATCAAATATAAAATTACCAATATATACGTTTTCATCTTATATACTGCATGCAGTGAAGAGCAATAGACATGACATCCAAACTTAACACAGCTCTCACATTATATAGAAAATATTTAAACATTTATGTTTTCATGTTTAAAATTAATGTGCATCATTAATTATCTAATTTTCTGATACTTTTACAAGTGGCATGACTATCCCAATAATAATAAATCATATATTTATGTCTTAATAATGTATTAATAACAGACCAAGGTATTTACTCCTTACTTAAATGACTTAAGTACCACATCTTAAAAATAATCACTTCTAAGTACCTACATTTTAAATATATTTGCTGCAATGTCTTACTGCTTCATAGCATTTGGAAAATCAAATTCAGTAGCATGTACTTTATTAACCTGCAATCTGACAATTTGATGAAATTTCAAAATGTAGCTAACAGTTGCATGTCATACTTACATTCAGCATCAATGTTCCTCTGCTATAATGCCAAAGAGACACATAATGAATCCCTGAGTCATTCTTTATAGGAAGTAGTGAGAATTGAATGCTTAATAACATTTTAACTCCATTAGGATAGTGTAATGAAATTAACCCACCTCTGCTCCATACAAATGCAGTAATGTATTTTTCCTACTCTTCAAATTGATAATTCAATCCTGTTTAACACTACAGCTGCCAACAGCTTTCAGACTGAGTTGATTTTCTGTGAAATATGCATGTACATGAGAAATATGGTTGACTAAAACAGTGAGGTCAGAAAAGCCTTGTCTGCCAAAATTCTGCTGTACATCGGTACTCAACACTCTGGGAGTCTCCTCTATAGACAGAAAGGAAAATGAAAAATAGAGGCTCCATTAAAATCAAATCATCTCTGCCTATTTGTGGTCAGTCTGCTAGACTAAAATCATTCATCTTGGCATATAACCCATTTTCAATAATGTAGTGGGATATAAAAATAACTTGACATATAAAATCACCACCCTTCAGGCAAGTAATTCAAATATATTTATTTTTTTCTGCCCCAGACCTTGAACTTGACAAGCATTTCTTAATATGTTAACTGAATTTCAACAGACTTTTTTATCTCCATATTGGAAATAATATGTAAAAGTATAGCTATTTTTAAAGAAGTTGCATTGTCTCTCACTTTGTGTTCAAAATGTTGTATGTGCCTTTGTGTGTGTGTGTGTGTGTGTGTGTGTGTGTGTGTGTGTGTGTGTGTGTGTGTGCGCGCGCGTGTGTGTGTGTGTGTGTGTGTGTGTGTGTGTGTGTGTGTGTGTGTGTGTGTGTGTGTGTGTGTGTGCGCGCCTATCTGTCTATACATGCATGTATGTTTGTGTGTCTCTGTTTCTATATAATATAACCATTGTTTTCATTATCAGCAGAATTGGGTTTTCTGATACATAATGTTATTTGAAGCAATAATACTAGCCATTATACAGTAGAAACTGCATTAAATGCTTGGCTATATATTAAATTAAGTTAATGAGACTTTGATCATGTTATAGGGTTATAATTTGACGTTAATACAATGAAATGGTCTGTAAAGGTCTAATATAGTATCATCGTACTGATTTGAAGGCAGGAATGCAGAAGTATGAACTATTCACTGTCATATACTGTGTGAAATGTACATTTCATATCACACAATCCTAAAGATTCTGAATAAGAAGTAATGATGGTGGGCATGGAAATAATTATTTCTACAATGCCTTCACACTGGCTGTGGTAAACTGAAGGAATGAGACAAAGGTGCCAATTGATTAGATTCAGAATTGATATTGGGCACTTCAAGCCTTATCCAGCCTTAAGAACTATTCCTATCTTCAGTAACCAAAAAAAAAAAAAAAAAATCTCAGTCATTTAATCATATTTAATCAGTTACAAAGAATTATAGAATAGCATTATCCATGAAATATCCAATAGTCAGTACACAGGCACAGCTATTAGCACTGATGCTTTACATTTGCCTTTCTTTGTAGCTTTACGTACTCTGTATAGTCTGCATGTTCTAATTACATCTGTCATTGATCTAAATTAATTTCATCTTCCAAAGACTCCAATTACTATTGAATTACTGATTGACTGCATTGCCAAAATGTGTGTGTGTGTGTGTGTGTATGTGTGTGTGTGTGTGTGTGTGTGTGTGTGTGTGTGTGTGTGTGTGTGTGTGTGTGTGTGCGCGTGTGCGTGTGCATGTGCGTGTGTGTGTGTGTGTGTGTGTGTGTGCGCGCGCGCGCGTCTGTGCATATGTGTATGTGCCTTGTGAAACACTATCTCATCCAAGATTAGTTATGACTTTCACCAATTGCTTTATGGGATAGGTTCTTGTTTACTCACAACCTTAAGTAGGATAACAGAAGTATCAGAAAAAATAAGTGAAAAAATTAAGTGTGTGCTGAAGTTGCAGAAACTATGTTCATCAATAATCCTTTGTTCCATCATCTGCTGTAACCCTGCTGAAATATTCATCCCAACATTATTGTGGACACTTACGTTCACTCATAAGATTTAGTCATGCATATGTTTTGTTTAATTGTTTCCTTTTTATTCCTTTGTTATATAATTATTTATTAATACTTTTTAATGCATACTAGTCAAAAACAGTTGATTTAAAACTCCCAGAAATTAGTGGATAAGTCAGTTACAGTTAAAGTATGTCAACCAGAGCTGTTGCAAACACATTTATGATTTTCTGATTTTATTTTTTTCACATTCATTCCTGCCATTTTCACAAACTACTGAATTCCCCTTTACATTTCTACAGCTGGGCATTAAGCACATCATAGAATAATGTTATGAACATTTCTTGACATAACAAAATACAGACTTGGTAAAGATTTTAGGTTTATATTGAGAAATCAACATGATGTACCCAATGATTAAAATGCACCAAAAAATCAGCAGATGTTGTCAGTATATCTTATTTTGTGGATACTGGTCTCATTTTATGAGCAGTTTACTTGCTGGAATTCTGCCTGTATGCTCATGGACTGTAATTACGATACTCACAACTATACAGATTTAAGTATATTTATGGGAAAATATATATACTAACTTTGAAAATGTGTGCCTCAAAGTATTCTCTCTTCTCCAAGGTACAGTAATCTTAGAGTTAGATTATAGAAATGGCATAGGTGTAAAGATACAAATCCTTCTCTGATAGAGAAAGGTTGCTTTTCTTCTGTAAAAAGAGCTTTTAAGTGTGTAACAGCAATGTTTAATGTTCACTTTTACTCACGTAGCATCATACAAATTTCTATTGTTTTGGGATGATTGATATAAAATTTCAAATGTAGATTTCTACCTCATAGGTTGATATTAGGTAATCAGTCTGCAGACTAGCATGTATCCAATGTATAACCATCCACTGACTAAGGTGTGTCTGTGAAGTAAACACTTTACCCATTATGCCAATCTCCAACTCGTAGCACACATAGGTCTTCATCTCTAACTGCTAAGATGGTGGTCTCACTCATTCCTCATCTTGGTGACTCATACTATTGTCCTGAACCTAAGTAGACTACCCTATTAATCCATTGTAGTGCTATTTCCTCCTTAGCCATCAGACAAGCACATGGAGACCAATAAAAAAGTATTCATCATTTAAAGTAACAACAAAAAAGAGAAGAATCATTATCCCAATAATGAATGGTGTTCCATGCGATGCAACATTTTCAATACTCAAACCTCCTACTTCCAGTATTTCAGTATTCGGCAGATCTTCAGAATGATTTGACATAAAAGCACAGCTCACTTACTATTATAGCTTGAACTAATTTGTTTATTAAGAAGACATAGCTGCCAACAATAGCTCCTTTATCAGAACTGTTGTACAAACCGTACAGGAAAAAATCGACTTCGGTATTTATACATCTTATGGATTCTGAAAATGTCCCCAAAGTTTAGTCTTTACCCATCCTTGCAATTTTAGTACCCCATTTTATTTTGCAAATACAGAGTTTTCATAAACTGAAAATAATATTCCCCACTAGAACTTTCACCTTATACACAGAGATATGAAACTGTGTTGCTTATTGATTATGCTTGTTCTTATTTATCCTTGTATTCTTCAGTGTCACATTTCAACGTTTTACATTGCTCACTTCAGGATCCAATGTCAATAGCCAATGTGCCTTGTCCTGACTTGTGATATTTGCACCAGAAGAAGTGAATATAAATAGCCTTCTTTGAACACGGTACTATTCAGAATTCTGTTTTTGAGGATTGACCACCTTATTAAATGCTGACACAATGAAGTGAAGGTGACTGCTACATTACCCACCCCCCACACACCAGTTGACTGCAATGAGAACAGCACCCCTACCTATTTAAGTACACTGACTAAATAAATCTGTATTTAAAGAAAGCACCATAGCACAAGTCTGATTTTTACAAGGCTGCAGGTCAATTTGTAGTTTATGATATCATCACTAGATATTGGATAGAAGATGTCGTGAGGCCTGAATGAAATGTATGTGTAAGCATGTCCAATTGTCAAAATATTGGTACTCCATGGGATTGTAGTGATGACTACAGAATACACAGTTATGTTCTTCTAAGTAGACAGACACACACACACACACACACACACACACACACACACACACACACACACACACACACACACACACACACACACACACACACACACACACACACACACACCAGTTGACTATAGTGAGATTAGAACCCCTACCTAATTACACAAATTAGAGAACTCAGTACTTAACACAAGTTCCATAGCACATGTCTGACTTTTACAAGGCTGCAGGACAATTTATAGTGGATGACATCATTGCTGGATGTTGGAAAGTTTAAATGAAATGTATGTGTAGGCATGTCCAACTGTCAAAATATTGGTACTCCGTGGAGTTGTAGAGGTGACAGCAGGATACACAATTATGCTCTTCTGACTAGACAGATACAGACACACTAGTTGACTGCAGTGAAATTATTAACCCCTATCAAAGTACACAGATTAGAGACCTCAGCACTTAATGCAGGTAGCGTGGCAAAGTCTGACTTTTGCAAGGCTGCAGAACAATTTATTGAGGATGACATCAGCATTGGATGTTTGATAGAAGATGTTGGGAGGCCTGTCTGAAATGGATAGCTAGCCACATATAACTGTCAAGATATTAAAGAGCTGCATATTATCACATTGATGATTTTCAATGTGCAGGTGTACCTTTAAAAGACAGGTTTGCAAGCTATTTGGCAACAACTGCTCACATTACTACAAATATTGGAAAATCAGAATGTGTATTGTCATTATAAAGATGTGCATGGCATATAAGAAAGTATCTGCTATTTATTGCAAACTATTTGGAAACAACTGCCCACATTACTACAAATATTGGAAAATCAGAATGTGTATTGTCATAAAGATGGGCATGGTATATTAGAAAGTATCTGTTATTTATTTTTGTATTGTAATTGATATATTTGTGAACACGTACTGAGATACCAAGTTTGAAGTGCATTGGTTGAAGTAATAGATTGTTGCAGAGTAAATATGTACTCTTGAAATGTGCCTTCCTTTGTGTTTTTACATGTACTTCATGTTATGAAGACTAAATAGATTCATAGGTTAACATGTTTTTACTAGGCTAACATCCACAAGGACCTTTTTAACCTGTGCCATGCATCCCAAATCTCTGACAAGTTCTGATACACTTGATAAGTGTAAGCAAGGGATTGAGAGATGAAACATTTATAAGCAGGGGTCTGGGAGATAAACCATTTACAGGTTGTCTGTGTCCATTAGAGATAGGTGCCAAACCAGGGATACATTTCCTGTTCCCCATCCAATTGTCCAGGTTGCACTTGAATTGGGTTAGGGAGGATCTCTGCTTCACATGGATAGGGAGCCTGTTCCAGAGATGGGAGTAGTCTCTGGGATACATACCTGTCTCTATAGCAGGTCTTATTCATATCACAGGCATAGTTTAAGTCTTTATAATGTGTAATCCTAATGCTGTTTGTTTTGTGGATATGCATGAGGTCCATCATAGTGGGGTATGACAATGACCTGTATGCCAGGCATAAATCTCCACCCAAAATCCTGGAGGAGACAGAATACAGGATTAGGGTCTTGAGGCAGTCTGCAAAGGACTTTTTAATTATGACCTGTATTCTTTTAGTGAGTAACCTCTGGGGTCATTCCAGTTGTTGGATATGCCTAGTTAGGTGCATACCACAGGGGCACTGTACTCAATGATACGTCTGATGAATGCTGAATACAGTGAAACAATGACTTCCTTGGACATAGATGTCATACCTTTGTTTATGAGGATCCCAGCACAGAATGGTTTCCTCACTACTGTAGACACGTGATGATCAAAGGCTAGATTAATGTCTATGTGTGTCCCCAAGTCCCTGACTACTGAGGCAACTGTCAGTGGTGTGCTGTCAATATGAAAGTTACCATGGGTGTATGACTTCCTGAAGGATACTACTACACATTTCTTGGCATTTAGTTTTAGCCCATGGCTTTGGCACCATTTGTTCGTCTGTGTCAGCTCTTCATGGAGAACATTTGTGTCAGTGTAGGATTCAATGACAGCTCATAATTTGCAATCATCTGCAAATTAATCAACCAAAGACCATTGACATTGTCCCTGACTTCAGAGAGGTAAATGACAAAAAGGATTGGTCCAAGGACTGATTGCTGAGGGACTACACTTGTGAATGGCCTCTTTGTAGAGGTGGACTCCCCAATTCTAACTTCCTGCAGCTTGTCTGTGAGCCAGTTGGCTATCCACTGGGTGACATATGGGTTTTTACCTTACCTCCTGAGATTGTCAACAAAGCCTGAGTGGGGCATTGTGTCAAATGCCTTAGCCAGATTAAGGTAGGTAGTGTGAACCATTTGACCCTCATCCATTGCTTTGGTGACCTTCTTGAAGAAGTTCACCAAGATGAGTAGGCATGACTTGCCCTTAACAAAACCAAACTGGTTTGGGTCCAGTGTCTGGAGGTTTACTATATCACTAGTGATCATTTTCATGATAATTCTTTCCATGACTTTACATGTAAGATCATTAAGAAATATGGGTCTGCAGTTTCCAGGGTCTGTAGTTGTCCCAACTTTGTGCATCGGGATGACTGCTGCTCTTCTCCATTCATGAGGCATGAAGCCTGTTTGGAGGCTACAGTTAAATTGCAGTTCCAGAGGGCTGATAGATTATGTTTCATGTTATTAAAAGGCATACTGGAATATTGTCTGGGTCCATTGATGCAGTGTTCTTGGCGTTAGACAAAGCATTTATGACCTTTTCTCTAGTGATAGCAGGATGAGTTACATTTGATGGTATTTCCTGAGGGAAGGCTGAATGGGAGAGAGGGGGAAGTAGGACCTGAATTTGTTAGCCAGTAGGTTTGCTATATCTTCTGGCTCAGTATAGATGGCTCCATTTACAGTGCTCTCTACCCACAATTGTGTGTTGCCTTTCAGGTTGCTGACATAGCTAAATAATGCTTTGTGGTTGTGCTTGGCCTAGGAGGCAAAATTTATCTCAAAATTGGCTTTGGTAGACTTTATTTGTTCTCTGAGTTTTTTGTTTAGTCTGATAAGAGTGTTTCATCCTGCTGGGTGCTGCACCTCTTAATTTTGCCATGATTTTCTTCATTCTGTTATACAGCATATTGATTTTGTGATTCCACTAGGGTGTATTTTTTTGGGGGGGTTAGATCTATAATTCTTCCTGGTGGGTACAGCTGCCTCTATGCAGTTATTAACATGCTTGTACAGGGTTTATGTGGGCAGTTCTGCATAAGCACCAGTGTTCTTAGGGTTTATGGGGGTTTGAAATTTTGCCAGGTTGTCGCTTAATGCCAATAAGTTCGACTTAGAGTAGATTATGAATATTTCAGGTTTAGCTGGGGGGTCCAATTTTTATTTTTACTTCAAAGGAGACAATTTTGTGGTCTGACCTTGCCAGTCATGACATTACAGTAGCGGGTGTGCAGCACTCTCTCTTATTAGTGAGGATCATATCCAGTATGGTTGCACCCCTGGTTGATGTATTGAAAATCTAGTCCAGGGACTTTGTGTTTACAAAATTCAGGAATCTCTATGCCTCTATATTTGGTATCCTATAGGATTCTCAGTTAATAGTGGGGTAATTAAAGTCATTCATGAATATGGTAGTGGGTTGGCTGATGAGTGTTTCCAATAAGTTTAAATACATGGTATGGGTTTCCTGGGCCATAGAGGGGGACCTATGCCTTGCAAGGAAGTAGTACTGGATTTTTGCCTATGGTTATTTGAATTTGGAGCAGCTCTAGTGCATTGTCCTGTTTGACCAGCCTTGAGGTATATTTATTTTTGATGTAAATCAAAACACCTCCACCTTTAGTCCTTGTCTGTATGGTAGCTGGTCTAAGTATGTGGAAAGCATTATAACCTTGCATTGTTGGTTTGCTCTCTCTTAGTGACCACACAGACATTAGCATTCTCTAGGGTGAAGGGAGATTCTAGGGAGTGGAGTTTTTTGTTTAGACTCCTAGCACTGAGCAGTAATACCTTTAGCTTTTCTTGGTTTTGATTTGTGATGTCGGAAGTACTTTCAGTTTGACATTGCCTAAAAAGGAACCATGGGGAAAGAAAAAGTTTTAAATAATATTCAAAAGCCTTGAGGGGAAAGGGCCAACAATCCATGGTAAAGCAGCATGGTCTGTTGACTATCTCCTTCCATGCTAACAAATATTGCACCCACTTAGAATGACACCAGAAACTAAGCTGATTATTAAAGTCATTCATCTTTAGTCCATAGTGTGGCACCATCCTGCTGATGAGGGTATTTGTTGTGTACATCATCTAGGAGTTCTTTGGGTTTAGGAAGGTTACACTTAAGTGCCTCAGCATATTACGGTCTATATGCCTGCTTTGAATTGTGTGTGACGAGTGCAGCGTGTGTACTGCAGACAACCTTATTGACATTAGAAGTAATTTTATATGAGAGCTTTGCCTTCAGTGACATTGTGTAAATACATCTCTCACATACCATATCAGTTTGTTTGAGAATTAAATGGTTATCAGTAAATATGAAGCAGTTTCTACATTGCCTCAGGATGGCCATATCCACTAAGCTGGTAATGGAGATAGAGGGAAAGTTCATATCCATGACAATCGACCTTTTTTATTGATTACACAGTTAAAGCAAGAATATAAAGCAGTGTCAGAAGTATCCAGTTGTCACTGCAAGCTAGCTATCCTGTGTGCAACTAGGTACTGGTGAAATTTCAAGAATGGTTTCACAGGAAAAATGTCACTCAAGGTGTCTGTGTCTGTGCAGGGCACTGCCAAACACTTAACGGGAAATTAACATGTAGACCCTGAAAATTTAAGGATGAAGTATTTAGGCAGATATTCTGAAGTTAGAAACACATCAAGCACTACTTATGGAAAACAAAGAAATAGCTTGTCAAGAATGATGAGAAGAGAGGAGTAGTATGAATGGCTACTACTAGTGCTGGTCTCACCACAGCTTCACTTGCTGGGATACAATGCTCTTTTGCTTCTTCTCTCACCAGAAGCAAAACATTATCATCAATCCCAAGATAAGATGCAGGCCAAAGCCTGTCCACAGTCTTGTCCAGATGATGCAATAGTCTGTAGACTTGTTGTAGCCTTTTCTTGGTAGATGCCCTAAATAACAACAAGACCACTCAAGAACGTCAAGCACAGACACTCACTGCCTAACCAGAAACAGTCAGGAATCAATGCACTCTCTTCTTCTCTCACCAGGATTAGAATATAAGCACAAATTCCAAGATGTCACCTACATAGCAGTTATTAGCCTTTCTGGTTATCAGCAGCCTCCAGAAAATAATGTCTCTGCTCCTTGTCTCACCAGGAGAAAACAGAAGCACTAATTCCAAGATGACTTCTGAGATGCTTCCAATAATTTGTGGTCTTCCAATAGATGCTGCAGATTATAAAGGTAAGATGGAAAAATGGGTTAATATCCTAAACACTGTGGTATGCACTAAGCAGTTAGATATGAAAAAGGGGGTAACTTAAGCTTTATCTAAGTGGAGAGCCACTAATTTTAAAAGTGAAAGATAGATTGAAAGGGGGTGGGCACTTTTATATTCTGGTTCTATGGAATACAGTGGGATGGCCAATAAATTTAAATAGTTGAATGGGAAGGATTTTATAAAATGATAATTCTGTGCTTACTCACAACAGACAGTGAAAAGGGAGAGGGAAGGAAATACATGGTCAAATTAACATAATGGACAGGCAGCTAGAAAGACAGTCGTGTTTAACAACACAGCAACAAAGGGTGAGTGGATAGGAAAAATTAAAAAAAAAATCTGTGTGATTCACAAGAGAAACAGATGTGGTTTCTTTCCAAGTTTTAATATGCGATTAAAAGCAGAATACAAGTAAAACACAGTTTAAAGAAAAACATCACAGTATACAAAATAGAAGAATGTAATAGAGCAATATAAAATACAAGAAAACAAAAGAAAATAACTAACCTTTCCCTCACAGCAAGTCGGGGCAGAATTTGGGTGGGCTTTTGCAGTAAAAGCCAGTAAATTAATATTAAACATAAGTGATACATGCTTTTGTGCACTTTACATAGCACACTGCTGAGCAGCTGGTTTGCTTGATCGATGGCAAAGTGGTTGTGCATTTGAGGAACACATTTCAATTGTGTGTAGTTAAGTGATGAAAAAAACAAGACTCTCATTGCTAAAATTATGAGACTTCTGAGTACTGAGTGTATGAATCACACTTGCTGCTTATCTGAATCTGTGGCACCCGGTGTAAATGCACTGACACATTTCTTTCATAGCCCAGATGATATAGGGTTCAAATCCAGGTGCATGTAATCATTTTAAATAAATATTAATAATGTATGTGTGTTACCTTAGTGCAGAGTGTTCAGTTAGCATTGAATGGAGGTAATGCCACAAAGAAAGAGCGTTCACCATCTCTTGGCATTGGTGCACAGTGCCAAACTCCACTCAAACACAGAAGCTAAAAAGTGAATGGCTCAATTTGCTGCTTTTTTTTGTTTTTTTTTTTTTTACTTTTGTCTGTTGTGTATGAGTCTAATTTTTGACGTGTTTAAAGGTATTAAAATGGAGTAGATAGGAAAGTGGTGAAATGGTGGGCAACCAGGGGGAAGAAAAAAAAGCAATATAGGAATGTACAGATGGGAGGTAGGAAAAAAAAAAACCACAGCTATCCACTTCAACAGTGTAAAATGAATATGTATAGAATATTGGCTGAATTTGGATGTTCACCTCAAAAAAGGGATGACAATAATGCAATCTTGTTGTATAGCCAATTGAACCAAATCAAGTGTGCCAAGAAGTGTGAAGTGGAGAGCTATGTATGAGATGATATATACATACACACATATATATATATATATATATATATATATATATATATATATATATTTTTTTTTTTTTTTTTGGTGGGACAGGTGTCCATTTTTTTTTTCTTTTTATTTCAGTGAGAGAAGAATGTTGGGAAAGTGACATAGGTATTTCTGGATCATGTAATTAAGGTAGCCGAGGAAGCATATGCAAACAAACAGGACAAAGAGAAGACATAGGAATGATGAGGGACATGACAGTTTCGGGGACACCATGTTTGGGGCTAGGGAGGGGACAACAGATGCCTCTGCCTATCAAACATGGGGGCAGTGAGAATCTAGTCCTCACCTGCAGGATTATCATCACTGTCCTCTTACCTTGCTGGGTGTTGGAGTTCTTGATGTCTTTTCCTATGGACTATAAGTGAGAGCAGCCTCTCCATCTGGTGGAGAAATGCAATAATGGTGCTGTGCATGATCTTGCACACAAACCCTGGCATCTCCTGGCAGGTGATAAAATCCCGACCTTTGCCAACACTCCTATATGTTACCACATCACCATCTAACAGGGTACTACTACCTGAGGGCTCAGGTAGTGCATGCCCAGCAGAGGCAGTACTGCCAGACTGGGTCCCAGAAATGCCATGCGTCTGTGCCAGAGCCAGTGGAAATGGGAAATGCTGAGCTATTGGGGATGGCCAACCTCTCTGTGCAGTAAAGCATTTTGTGATTTGTCAGATGGATGACATGGAAATGTTTTGATGACACATAGAAAAAAAGAGATAAGGGTTGGGGTGAGAGAGAAAAAAAAAGAGACAAAATTAGTACCATCATATGTGGCATACAATGCATTTTCACAGTAATAAAATATTTTATCTGAACGTTTACATTTAAGTACAATTCTTAACAACTACAAACTATAATTAAGGATTGCTCAAAGTAATCCTTGCAATGTACATATATTGCACATATGCTTGGTCCAATTATACAGATTAAGTTAACAGCAGGGCATTTATGCCACTTGTGTAGAAATTAATGTAATATTTTAAAGGATTCCACATTGTTACTTGTGGTATTTGAACCAACAGTGTCTGATTATAGTCTTAGATTTGACTCCTACTGTGGCTTGTGCTACAGACTGAAACATGTATGCTTGCTTTTACACTTAAGATATGCATGCTTACTTTGCTACAACTGTATAGAAAAGAAATACATTTAAAATCTAAAATAATGCTTCAGTTGTGCTTCATACATATCCCTTGCTTCCCTCTGTCCCTCTAGATGCTCACTTGGGCCTTTCTATTCACCATAATCTCTGCAATGGTTGCGGAATAAAGAGAAGAGAACAAGAGACAAGCATTATGCATACCAGTATTGCCTCTATGCAGCTTTCTATGTACTATACATTCTCTCTTTATAAGTATAGTTACACAACTGTGGGATTTTACCAGTCCTGAACTCATTCAGCCACTGGTTGAGTGTATCTTTCTTGTGCTTTTTCACATCATTAAAGTGATGCCTACAATGTTTTCCAGTGTGTGTAATGCCAGTGGCACTGGAGACGGCCTTGGACAGATTATTCCAAGCCTCAGACTTGTACTGGGAGCTGGTAAAGCCCCCTGCAAAAGCCTTCAGCTTGGCACTTTAGAAAGAATCCGGTGAAGATTCTGGCATCCTCAGCACTCCACATCTGTGCCCTAAATTGGGCACTTTCCCTTCTAACATCAGAAATGTCCAAACGAGGGGAACAGCAATAGCTAAGAATGATTTCCACCAATTCGTGTTATTGCATTTACTGGTGGTGCACAGACCCAAACAATGGTGGCAACTGCATTTGCATGATGGAAAGCAGAGATCAACAGTGCCAAACAAAGAGGAAGGCAGTTTTCAAAATTGGAAGGTTAATCTGACACTTGGCATTAGTTTGGGGGTTGTTTGCTGCTGGAACTGTTAGGTGATTTAACTTTGCAGACATGTACCAGGGGCATAAATTCCATGACCTGACACATTTTGTTTTGTCTTTTTACACTAGTAAAATTAATTGTATAGAATTCAACCTATGCATAAGATTTTTCTCAGACATACTCATGAATTACCTATAAATGCACATGACAGATAGTGGGGTTAACCATGTATGTCCATTTCCCTCTTTTTCACTAAGCTGTGTGCAGTGCAAATATTGGCATTGAGAAAAAAAAAAGAAAGAAAATAAATCTATAAAATAAACAACATAAAATATATGTTAGTACACATGAAAGACTTTTACATGAGTCAGGATTTGAACTCTCACACCAATGAACCTTTAAAACAAAACAAGGGTGCCTTATCTCTCTTTGCCAGAGAAACTACTTTGCAGCAGAGAATGAAAATTATTGTGCATACAAGCAAGCACAAAGTCATCCACAGTATTAACAACACATATGGCACTTGTACACTTCTGAGCTGCTTGTACATGTATTAATTTCAGATGCAGTGCAATGAGTGATCACACAACCATTTATGACAAGTGTTTGCAGAAATGCACTCTGTCTTATCTCTATATGGTGTTCATTTTTAGGTTCATAGGTAGATACTAGGCTATCTGCCCAAGGGCATTTATAAGCCTAGCCAGAGTGTATCAGCTTTCACCACCCCATTGATTAATTAACTGAGCCTCTGTCAAGAAGAGCCAATGAAGTGATCCCAGGGGTGTATTTTCTGTTACCCATCCACTCGTCAAGGTTTCTTGTGAAAAGTGTTAGTGAGGGGCTCTGCCTAAAGTAGTTAGGAATTTTGTTGCAAAGCATGGGGAGTCTCTGTGATGGGAATATATCCCTCCAGCATGTTCTATTTATTGTTGTGGTGAGGTTTAGCTCACTAGAGCGAGTGGCTCGCAGTGACTTGGATTTCTTTAGCTGGAGCATGTCCATCAATTCTGAGTTGGACATTGTTTTGTAAGTCAGGCAGAGATCACCTCTGAGTAAGTGATATGCCACTGAGTACAGCCGGAGTTTTTCCAGTCGGGCTGCATAGGACATATGTTTGAGACCAGTAATCCTCTTGGTGAGGTACTTTTGTGGTCTTTCCAGCTGATAGAAGTGTCTTGTGAGGTACATCCCAATTGGGGCATTGTACTCTATGATGGGTCTGATGCTTGATGAGTAGAGGGGCACTATAACATCTTTATTTCTAAATGCGAACCCTTTAGTAATTAGATGGGCTACATAGAAGGATTTCCTAACTACTTTGGCAATATGAGTGTCAAAGGAGAGATTACTATCTACCTGGGTCCCCAGATCTCTTATTACCTCTTCTGTATTAAGGGGATGCCATCTATGTGGTAATTCATGGGTATTTTGTTTTTTTGAAATGGGATGACTATGCATTTTTTGGCATTTAGCTTGAGACCATGACTTTGACACCAGGTGTCCGTCTCAGTAAGGCCCTTTTGGAGAATGTCCGTGTCCGCCAGAGAGTCAATTTTGATTCCAGTTTGCAGTCATTGGCAAACTTGGTTAGCCATAGTCCTCTTGTGTTTGCCTGTACTTCTGATAAGTATATGCCAAACAGTAGGGGTCCCAGGACTGAGCCTTGTGGGACACCACTTGTGACTGCTTTAGAGTCGGACCTAGAGCCCGCTATTCTTACAATGTGATTTCTGTCTGTAAGCCAGTTGACATCCCATTTCTTTCATCTTAGCAGTAATCTGAGACATGCAGGCTATAAGAGATTTTGCATCATTTCCTTAAAATGTGTGAGTATACTAAAATAATATACAGTTTTCAACAAATGTAGAGGAGATTGGATGCTACTGAACAGGAACATAAATGTGTGCTGCTTACTTACATTTAAAACATTGGTTCAATTACTCCTACACTTTGTAAGTCTAACCTGGCTGACAGACTCACTGGAGGTAATGGACTCTGAATTGCTGTTGTGCTTTCCTTCTTCTTACCAGTAATCATTCACATACACTAAGGGAATGCATGTTTACATCAGATACATGAAGCCAAGATTTTGGGATTCAGAAATTCTAATGAATTCACATATTATGTGCATCTCTACCATGCTCACAAGCCTGAATCTGCACTATAAAAAGGTAACAATGTAGCTAAGGAACGTAAAGTTTAGGAGACGTGTTTATTTGGGTAACACAGAAGAAGATTGCTATTACTTTGGATTTATCTGCACAGAAGACTACTGATCTTGATAAGGTATGATTACATTTTTCAAGTTATACAGTAGAAATGCTCATGTCACCAAGAAAAAAAATATATATATATATATATATATATATATATATATATATATATATATATATATATATATATATATGGGATCCATACAGATCCCCGAATGCACATTTTACCGAAGCAGAAATCATAGAGCATACTTAACTGAAAGTGCTGTTCACCAAAGCAGCACTTTCGGATAAGTATGCTCGTTGTGCCAGTCGTACTACGGTGCTGATAAGGGGAAATTCCCTTTTTCCCACTGTAGTGTGATCTTGGAGTGAGAATATTAAAGTAGGGGGGTGTCGGGGGTGCCCCCTACATAGAAGTAGGTTTAATGTGGTGTTTTTTTTTAAACATACTTTACCATAAGCGCTTTTTCGGTGAAAGCACTTTTGGTAAAGTATGTTCGGTGATAATGGATTCAGAGTTTTGATCTTTTGATCAAAAGTCCTACATCCATATAAATATACATTACCAAATGCTACTTTTATCTGTATGTACTTCTTAGAAGTTTATTGATGGCACAGGCATTTTTGTTAGGGCATTTTACTTTCTGAGATGCACAACTTTATTTAACTTTTATCACAAGTGTTAATGTTACAACTGTTTCACTTTACACTCTTCTATTATTTCAGTGAAATGTAAATGTCCTATATTGTTAGTGACACAGGGGTGTTAGCCTTCTAGGATGGCCCAAAGACACCTCTAGGGGAGTGTTGGCCACAGGTACAGGTGACTGGCAACTGCATAAAAATGAATGATATATGGTAAATGTGTACACATGTTTTGGGACAGTTTGCTGATAGCACTTGCAACAATTTACTGATGTTTTATTCATTTGTTTGGTACAGAAATGTCATTTGCCTGTTGTTTTAGGGGTGGGGGAGCCAAGTTCCATCTCTGTGTTGCCACAACCAAAATGTTTTAACAGAGGTTTGCGTTGCTACTCTTCTTCCTTGTTTCGGATGAAACCTTTGTTCATGTGTGACTGTGATATGCTGCAATCACATAACCCTTTTTTATATTTCAATAACTTGAACATTTTTTGTTTCTCTAGTGGGCAATATTGAAATACTAATAATATGAGTTATATCTAAGCATGATTAGTATCCTTCAACACTTAAGTGGGTTTAATAATTTTTTTGGGGGTAGCTATAGATTAATACTGTTAACAACACATTTTGGTTCATTACACGTGAGCTTGTGGTGGACGTGTCATCCAAATTTTAGTTAAATGTATTGTTAATGGACGTATAAATCCCCAAATCCCCCTCCCCCAATGTTATTGTCATTGTGATGATGGCGTCCTTACATTTTGTTTAACTTCTTCCAGACCATTCTCACTAGCAAGTGTGGAATCATCTGCACATGGTAAGCCAAACTTTTATTTCAGTAATGATGAGCATTTCACAGAAATATTCATTTTACGGTATGTGTGAGGTGGGAGTCAGGACTCTGTGTGTATTTCTGCACAGTCTGTGATAGTGGCAGCAGTGTTAAACATATATTAAACTGTACTGGTAAGGCTATTAATTTTTTTTCCTGTGTTTGTTGCTTATTATCAGAGGTCATTCTGAGAGTGGAAGTGTAGGACTCTTAACACCTGATGTCAGCATATCGGCAAACTCTGATTAGGATGGTGGACAAACACAGGCACAGTCAGGTGATGCAGATGTTAAATCTGACACTGACATTGACATTCAGCCATTCCCTATAATCCTATCTGGCACATCCCATAGGCCTACACAAATCAATTCCAGTGAGCCTTCTGATATTGGGCAGGCGGAGGATGGGACACTTAATCAGGGTAGTGTGGTTGCTGCAGCTTCAGTGCCTGTTGACTCTGGCTGTTGCCAATATGTGGGTGAGGTGTCATGCAGGAGGGTTGTTAGGGTTTCTCAGAGGAGGCCTGCTATCCATCCCCCACCTGATTCAGGTATGTCTTTCCATGCCACATAACATATGTTTAGTGACATCATGGAGGCACAGGCATGTTCCAATAGGGCCTTTGAAGAAATGCTTAGGGTTGGAGATGTGGCACAGGCTGACATGCCTGACCTCCACCAAGTTGCTTATTTGGTGGATTAGTTGAATGACATGTTGGAATGGGCAGTATCTGTGATGGGATGTCTGCTGGGAGGGAGATGGTATCCACATGGGCATAGGTCAACCACATCATCTGATGTTAACTGATGAGGTCATGTGTGATCATGCTCCCATAGTAACACTACTTTCACTGCTCCATCAGAGGTTGAGGTGCCAACACCCAGATGTGACAGGCCATGGGCTCATGATCCTGGGCATAATCATGAAGAGAGCTCCTCCAGCAAACATCAGTCATGTTCAGATAGCAGCAGTTCATCCAACCATGGGCATGAACATATTATTGTAATTCCTGGCAGAGCCAGGTCTTGAGTTTAGGGATGACAGCGATGAACTGTCACCTCTACCATGCATGGGTCACATCTGTCTGAAATATCAGTATGTAGAACTAGCACATTGCTTGGCTGTGTTCTTGCAGACACTCACACACCAGTTTCACCTGTAGTACCCATACAGACACACACACACATACACAAAGTTAAATGGGTCAGTAGTGAGACTTAAAGATCATTCAGTCTCAGTGGCCATTTGATACTTTATGCAAATGTCTGCCTGTTTATCTTACTTACTCACACACACCCACTACCTTTTGTGTCAGTATAGCCCCCCTCCACACACAAACAATACCCTGTATGAATGATGATAACTGTGCCACATCCTTGTTTTCTATCTTTTGGATCCAGGGATACATAAGCCTTTTTTCTAATGCTCAGGGTGCATAGCTGACTTAGTGCTTAGTATATATGTTTTTGTAATGTTGTTTTACAAATTGTATGGCTAACTTACATTTTTTTCTAATGTGTACATCCCTGCCAAACTTTTAGACCAACAAAGATGGAACAAGCCTTAAATAAAAGTTTGACAAAGGCCCAACAATAGGGAGAGTTTTTAAACATTGTGGTCTTACAAACTTAGACAGTTAATGGAATAACAGGTTTTGCATTACTATTTTTATGTTTGTTCTGAGGGATATGAAGTCTGAAACTGAAATGCTGTACTCCTTAATGATTTTCCATTACAAACATATGAGGCCAAAATGTGGCCATTTAGTGAAAATCTGTACAGTTTTGATGCAAGTACTATTACTTGATAGAGGACACGTATTTACATAAATCAGTGCTATTGCATCTTGATGTAATTGCTGTAAAAATCACCCACCTTATACTTACTTACATTATCAAATAACAGTATGCAAGCATATGCCATTCATTTGTATTCTTAGACATTTATTTTTCTATTCCAGGTTCAACACTTACCTTGGAAATCCAGTATTGCAAGAGGTTTATTTCAGGGCTGAGACTGTCAGATGCTAGCACACACATTCAGGATAATTCCCTTAGAGTTACACATGACCTGGCAGTTAATAGTGTGGTAGCACTTTCTGTTTATGTGCACCCTTCCCTGTTCCCCAGGTGGTGCTTTGATTTCTACTTGTATGCAGTCTATGCCACAGAGGACTTCAGGGTAGTGTCCTACAGGGTAGAACTCTTGCATAGTTCTGGCTCTGTCCTCAGTTGTATGGGGAAAATACATGTGGTCACTGGCATGTTGCAGCATAGCATTCAGGAATTGGTGGAGGATCCTGGATGCTGATGCCTGTGATGCCCCCCCAGCATGTCCCCTGTTTGTCTCTGAAAGGTTCCTGTATCTAAAATTCTAAGTGCTACACATATTTTAGTTTGTACTGAGATTGGTTCCCCTCGGATTGCCCTTGCTGTCAGATGAGGATGACCGAGTTTTCTGAATTCCTGTAGTGTATCTGTATCCACCATATAGCATTCTATAATTTCCACCTCATGCAGATTATGAAAAGTTAAACAGGGTCTAAATACCCTTCTCCTTCTTAGCCATGGTCTATTAGCAGCAGCAGCAGCATAGACATGGGCTTGCTGCACATACACATGAATAAGAGTGTGACACCCATGCACTGGCCCAGCAATCAAGGAGCCTCAATCTTCACTACTAAAATCAGTGAGAGGTGTCCATATAGGGAAAGGATGATAAATACACACACAGTAAAGTACAATTTCCCTTAAGAGCACACGGAGATCACAGTCAGTCTGGAGCTGGTTTCTCCCTTTCTTTCCAGGTCCTCAGTAAGACTCTCCACTGGCACAGCTATAGGATCCAGATCTCAGCCTAGTGGACAAGCTAAAACCTCCAGCACCTTCTCTATACAACCAGTGCTTTGGGTCCCTGCCCACGTAGATGACACACACACACTTTGAGATAAGAGTTTATACAACCACACAGACACTCCTGGGGAAGGCTGGCACAGGTTCTCCAGCTGTGCCCCCTTTTACCCAGACTATATGGCAGAAATCACTGCCACTACCCAGCTAATATTTATCAGCTACTCAAAGGTCCTTATGAAGGGTGTCCAATTATTATTGTGCAATATTATTTTCCAAATGGTAAGTGCAACCAAACAGTCAATACTTATTTGGAGTGACTTGGTACAGTATCACTATATACATGCAATGTACTCTTAGAGCTTAAATTATCTCTACCCAAAACAACCACAGTTGAAAGGTTTAAGAATATTTAATAATAAATAATAAAAACACAAGACAATACTTCTTACTACACAGTGCTAGTCAAGAGTTCAGAGATCACAGAGAAATACCTAAAATAATACAATAGTGAAAGTTCTGACATCACAGAAAAGCAAACTGGTCTAATCGTCCTATTTCCTAGCTATTTCTAAGATCAAACACAGTTCTAAAATCCTACTTACATCTAGACACAGGCAGAGATCTAGTGAGATGGATGTTCTCAAGACAAATGCTCTCATTCTGTCTGTCCTTAAATTGATAACACAGTACCACTGATTCATTTCAGATTACATCATGTCTTTCTGGTTTCCATGCTAACAGAACTCAGAGGTTAATGGCCCTATTGATCTTTCAGCTGGCCAGGAGCCAGAGCAATAAAATAAATTATACATGCAAATTCTAGCCATTAACTCTGCCCTCAAATCAATAGCCAGACTTTTTTCATCCAGACATATCAGCTCCAAGTTTTGACATCAAAGAATTGACTTATTAGCTTTGTTACAGCAGAGTGCACTGTTGTCACATTTTTGCAGTTCCACATTTAACATTATTTTTCCCATTTAAGAGAACAAGCCTCTGGTTTATATTAATATTTACAAATGACAGAATTATCTACAAAATTCTATCTGGCCAGGCTGGCAGCCTTCAACTATCTTCATGCATCCCCCCCCCCTTGAGAACTCAAGCTAGTTTTTCAAGTGACCCTTGAGAAACATTGCTTGAGAAGGTTAGGTCTAGCTAAGTATACCTTACCCCACTCCCTGTCTTGACAGCCCATCTGTATTGGCATTGGTAATCCCACTGCGTTGGTGCACTGATATATATGCTTGCAACCCTAGGCTCCATCTTAGCAACTTGGCATTTTGCTGGCTGGCTTTATTTAACCATGTTATGGGATTGTGATCTGTCACTACAGTAAATGTTCTTCCATACAGATAAGGCTGAAGCTTCTGCAGTGCCCACACTATGGCTAGATATTCCTTTTCTACAGCTGCATAGCATTCCTACCTGGGTTGGAGCCTACAACTGAGATAAACCACTTAGTGCTCTTCCCCCTCTGAAGAAATCTGGTTACGTACAGCCCCCACACCATGTTTCGAAGCATCCATCTGCACAACAAACTATTTGCTGTAATCTGGACTGGCAAACACAGGGGGTCCTCTTAAAGCTTTTTTAAGCTCCTGCAATGCCTGCTCACATGCTAGGGTCCACACTACCTTATCTGGCCTGTTCTTCCTTGTCAGGTCTGTGAGGGGAGAAGTTATAGTACTATAACTGGGGATGAACTTTCTGTAGTAACCTGCTGTCCTTAAGAATGCCCTCACCTGCTTTTTGGTAACAGGTGCAGGCCATGCCTGAATGGCTTGTACTTTGGTAGGTTCTTGCCTGATCTTACCACTCCCCACTCTATGTCCCAGGTAGGAGACCTCTGCCATACCCACCTGACATTTTCTGGGCTTAATGGTCAACCCTGCCCTCTGTAGTCTGCCCAGCACCTCCCTGACATTTTGAAGGTGATCTTGCGAGGAATGGCTGTAGATGACAATATCATCTAGGTAAGCAAGGGCAAACCCTCCTGCTCCTGCGAGGATATGATCTACCAGCCTCTGGAAAGTTGCTGGGGCATTTTTCATCCCAAAGGGCATCTTAGTGAACTCATAGAAGCCTAAAGAAGTCAAAAAGGCTGACCTCTCTCTAGCACTGGGAGTCAAGGTCACCTGCCAGTAAAACTTGGTAAGATCAATGGTTGTAAGATACTTAGCCCTATCCAGCTGCTCTAGGGCCTCATCTGTCCTAATGTATGGGGTAAGCATCTGACTCTGTGTAACTATTTAATTTCCTGAAATCCACACAGAACCTGGTGCTGCCATCCTTCTTTGGCATCAGCACCACTGTGGAGGCCCAGGGACTGTTGGACTCTTGAACTACCCCTAGTTCCAACATTTCTTGTATCTTCTCCCTCAGAGTCTGTTTGACTCTTTCAGGCACCCTAAAAGGGGCCTGCCTAATAGGCCTTTGGGGTCCTGTATCCACCTGATGCTGCACCAGGTGGGTGCACCCTGTTTCCCAGTGAACATGTCCCCAAACACCTGTAACACTACTCGGATTTCTCGAACTTGGGTAGGAGATAGCTGCCAGGACATTGCTACTCCTTCCACTGAAGTGTCAGTCGGAGCTTCACTGAGGAGATTAGTCATCAGATCTCCCTCAGACTCCTCCTGCAATCCACTGCAAATGCTCAGCACAAGGGCCTCCTTATCATGGTAAGGTTTCATCATGTTAACATGGTACAGATTGTACCCCTGCCTTCTGCCTAGCAGTTCCACCATGTAGTTAACATCACTTATCTTTCTTACCACCTTGTAGAGTCCCTCCCAAACTGCTTGCAGCTTGTTGTGTCTGACAGGAATGAGAACCATTACCTACTGCCCCACAGCATACTCTCTACCTTGAGGATTCATGTCATACCACACCTTTTTTTCTGTTGTTGGGCTTTGGCCAGGTTCTCCTAGGCCAAGCCCATGAGTTCCTTGAGCCTTGTCCTGAGATTCAGGACATCTGCCACAACAGACTCCTTGTGAGGTTCACACTCACCTTCCCACTCATCACAAAGTAAATCTAGAGGTCCCCTCACCCTATGTCCATGCAACAACTCAAAGGGTAAAAAAACTGTGGATTCCTGGGGAGCCTCTCTGTAAGCAAACAACAGATGGGGCAAATATTTGTCCCACTCCCTCATAAACTGGTCTGAAAATGTCTGTAGCATGAACTTGATTGTAGAGTTTAACCTCTCAACAAGACCATTAGTCTGGGGATGGTAGGTGTGGTCTTCAGGTGCTTCACCCCACAGTACTTCCACATACAAGCCAGCAAATCTGACATGAAATTGGCACCTCTGTCAGTCAGTATTTCTTTTGGGAAACCTACCCTGCTGAAAATCTTTAACAAAGCATTTCCCCCCTTTTCTGCCTCAATAGGGGACTGGGCCACTGCCTCAGGGTATCATGTAGCATAATCCACTACCACTAGGATATATTTTTCCCTGTGGAACTTGGGTAACTCAGAGGCTCCACAATATCCATAGCTACCCTTTGAAATGGCTCTTCAATCACGGGCAAAGGCATCAAAGGAGCTCTCACCTTGTCTCCTGCCTTGCCTACCTTTTGGCACTTCTCACAGGTCCTGCAGTACCCTGTTACATCTCTGGAAATTCCAGGCCAGTAGAAGTTCTGCATAATATGTCTCTTTGTACGTTTTATGCCCATATGACCTGCAATGGGAATATCATGGGCTATGGCTAGAAGAGCCACAGGGTAGGCTATAGGCACTACCAACTGCTGTACCCTCTCACCTTCTAGCCCTCCCTCGTGAGTCCAGTTTCTATACAGTAGCCCTTTGTCCCAGTATACAGATCCCCCCTTCCCTTGAGAATCAGGTGCCTCACTAGCTACCTGCCTCAGGCCTTGCAATGTAGGGTCTGAGAGCTGAGCCTGTCTCAAGTCTCTCTTTGTAACCCTTCCCAGCTCCTCTTACACAGGAAGTCTGGCATCCTTTGACAGTGGTGCCTCACTGTCAGCCTGGGTACTACTACTCACCTCTACCTTTGCAGTCCCTCTGTCCAAGGGAACATCAGTACCCACAAGCAGCTGTGGCTCACCTTCAGTTTCACTGCTACAGAGTAACTCCCTCCCTGAGGTAACCACCTCACCAGTCCTGGCTGCAAGTATACAGTCTGTCTGGGTCTCCCACAGGCTACCAGACCAAAATGCTTGTCTCCTAGCCTGGCTACATGTAACTGCATAAGCACAGGGTACTGCCTCATCCAAACTATTCCCTACCAGGACATCTGCAGGATGTTAGTTTGGTACCCTTATTGTCTCAAGACAACCTACTATTGGCATTTTGTCTTTCCCACTTATTGGCTCTCTCACCTTTTGTTCTCCACCTTGCCTCCATGGACATCTGTATGCCACATGGCCTCACTGGTTGCATTCAAAACATTTAACCTTAGGTTTTGGATGTGTACTAGGATTAGTGGCTTCCCCTGCTTCTGGCAGATTCTGTTGGAGCCATCTGTGCTGCCCACTATGGGTTCCTTTAGACGCATGAGCAGTACTGGGAGCCCCTTTCCTGTGCAGGGATGCCCTACTTGCTAGGTATAGGTCTCCCTTCTTTCCCAACTCATCTGAAGCAGCACATTGTCTATCAGCTAACCAGATCCTCATGTCCTCAGGCAAAGTGCTAAGGGCTTCTTCCCTCACAAAAAGGTCTGCCAGCCCTTCAAAAGTGGTGATCTGACATCCACTAACCCACCTATGAAAATAAGTGCTCAGTTAAGCAACATATTCACACAAACTTTCATCTGCCTTGTGTCTGTGCTCACAAAACTTCTTCCTATACATTTCAGGTGTTAGCTTAAACAATTCTAACAAGTGATTCTTAACAGCAGTATACTCAAAATATTCACAATCATCAAGTTTAGACAACACAGTTACAGCTTTACCATGGAGTAAGGGGGTCAGGAACCGTACCCAGACCCTTTGGTCAACATCATACTGTTTACATACCCTTTTAAACATGTGAATTAAACTATCAAAAGTATCCCCCTCTTTAAACTGCAGAAGAAATTTACTGACCTTTTGTGCTTCTGGGGTCCAGTTACTCCCTTCCCCATTACCTTCATGACTCTGGTGAAGAGTCAGCATCTCTTTATCATGCTGCCTCTGATTCTCCTTTTCCTCAGCTTCCAGGCATAGCAGTTTCTCATTCTCCTCAGCCGGCAACCATCACAGTTTCTCATTGTCTTCACTCTCTAGATGCCTCAGTCTCTCAGCTGGTTATATTTCCAAATGCCTGGCCTCCAACTCAAAGTCTATTTAGCTCCAGATGGATTTTAAGTCCTCTGCAGAAAGGTTGAGCTGTCCATTATTTGAGTGTGGTACATCTCCACTGCCAGTCTGATCATCCTCCTGGTTGCTGTTTTCTGATGCAGCTGTGAATAAAGCTGCAATCATGTCTGCCTTAGTCAGGTTTCCATGCATCAGTCCCCTAGCCTGGCACATCTCAGCCAGCTGGCTCCTTGTCAGCTTTCCGTACTCCTCTGCTGACATGCTGCCTGCTCTCCCTGACTAACTAAGCTAACAAAAGAAATAAAACAATTGTGATCTGAACTCTGAGTATTCACTGTATGGCTGATTTAGAGTACAAAACACCTTCAGTGATCACTGTACACAAGCTACAGGAATTCACTCTACCCACACCACTACAAGCCAATTAGTATTTGCCAACCATTTAATATGTGGTGTGGATATTCCACCTCTGCCAAACAGTATGTGATGCCCGTGCACTGGCCCAGCAATCAAGGAGCCTCAATCCTCACCACTAACACCAGTGAGGGGTGTCCATATAGGTAAAGGATAATAAATACACACACAGTAAAGTACAATTTCCCTTAAGAGAACACAGAGATCACAGTCAGTCTGGGGCTGGTTTCTCCCTTTCTCTCCAGGTCCCAAGTAAGACTACCCACTAGCACAGCTATAGGGTCCAGATCTCAACCTAGTTGGCAAGCTAAAACCTCTAGCACCAACTCTGTCCAACCAGTGCTTCATGTCCCTGCCCAAGTAGCTGATACACACACACACACTTTGAGATAAGTGTTTGTACAACCACACAGACACTCTTGGGGAAGGCTGGCACAGGTTCTCCAGCTGTGCCCCTTTTACCCAGACTATATGGTAGAGATCACTGCCACCACCCAGCTAATATTTATCAGCTACTCAAAGGCCCTTATGAAGGGTGTCCAATTATTACTGTGCATTATTATTGTCGAAATGGTAAGTGCAACCAAAAAGTCAAGACTTATTTGGAGTGGCTTGGTACAGTATCACTATATACATGCAATGTGATCTTAGAGCTTAAATTATCTATACACAAAACAGCTACAGTTGAAAGGTTTAAAAATATTTAATAATAAATAATAAAAACACAAGACAATGCTTCTTACTTCACAGTGCTAGTCAAGATTTTAGAGATCACAAAGAAATACTTAAAATAATACAGTAGCAAAAGTTCTGACATCACAGAAAAACAAACTAGCCTAAGCTTCCTATTACCTAGCTATATATAAGAGAAAACACAGTTCTAAAATCCTAATTACATCTAGACACAGGTAGAGATCTGGTGAGTTGTATGTTCTCAAGACAAATACTCTCATTCTTTTTGTCCTTAAATTGATAACACAGTGCCACTGATTCATTTCAGATTACATAATTTCTGTCTGGTTTCCAGGCTAACAGAACTCAGAGGTTAATGGCCCTATAGGCCTTTCAGCTGGTCAGGAACCAGAGCAATAAAAGAAATTATACATGCAAATTCTAGCCATTAACTTTGGCCTCAAAACAATAGCCAGAGTTCCTTCATCCAGACATATCGGCTTCAAATTTTGACTTCAAAGAATTGACGTATTAGATTTGTTACAGCAGAGTGCACTGTTGTCACATTTTTTCAGTTCCACATTTAACACCATTTTTTCTATTTAAGAGAACACGCCTGTGGCTTATATGAATATTTACAAATGACAGAATTATCTACAAAATTCTATCTGGCTAGGCTGGCAGCCTTCACCTATCTTCACAAAGAGCAACAGCAGCCCATAACAATCTTTCTGTGTAGCCTAGTTTCCACAGCTGTATTCCAATAGGTTTTGGAATTCACAGGGAAAACCAGCACTGAGTCTACACAGTTGCTTTATAGCTTGCTGAATAGCTCCTCTAACTTGGATTGGTTGATTAGCATACAATTCAACTGCTTATGGTATAATTAGCATGCCACCATGTTTACTGTGTTTGTGTGGCTCTACAGGACAGGTAGACACACTTACTGAATCCAAAACTGTGCGCTGTTATGTGCACACTGCACCACAATGTGCACATAGTTTTAGCAGCCCATGTCGAGTTTATTGAATCTGTTCCTTAATGTTTTATGTGGCATAACAAATGTGGACCAACATTATTTTTATCAGATGATCTTCTATAGAGTAGTCTGCTATCTGAACAATGAAACTAAATTTAGCTATATTCTAGATGACTGTTTTATATGACAAATATTGCAGGTTCGAGTCCATTCAACATATAATTATTTTGTCTAGCTAGGCTTGCTGTGTTCTGACACATTTTTCACCTGAAGAACTGATTTGTTATATATCATCACATTCATGCTGATTTTAATTGATATTTTAATATGGAAATTACTTAACATTCACCTGTTTGTTAAATAGCTTTAGTTTTAATGTTGACACAGTTTAAAAGTTGTCATGTTTATGAAACAAAAAGGACAAAAAAAGTCTGCACATGCAATGTTTATGACAAATGTGTGTGTTCACTGGTTACCGTTTCCATAGAATTAATGAAGGTCTATGGTGTATAATAAGAAACATGCTGTTCTAGTCACTGTAGCAATAAATCATAACAAGAAACATGCTGTTCTGACACTACAATACTGGAGATGATATTCAGGAAAATAATCAGATAATTCAGTACATAAGATATATGAAATCCTCTGTTCATATTTGTACCACATTTAGTTCAGAATGAATGAATGACTGATGTATACAATTAATTTAATCTAATTGAAAAGGCGTGAACACTTCAAGGGATGTTCACTGGTAAACATAAGGTGCAAATGCTTTCCTTTTGACAAGAATGGATTATGAGCATACTATTAGTAAAGATGTTTGCAGTCTCTTACTATTTATAACTAAATCTACATACCTAGACTTGGATCCATTGTAGAAATTAACATGTGGTCAGTGGTAATTGTTACATAGTTGCTGGAGAAAATTGGAATTCTAAAATTAATTTAGTACTGTCATTACAGTCAATGTGTTGGTCTCTAACAAGGAAATATACTTAAAGCAACCAGTTTATTTAAAAGGAAGTCAGATGATGTTCTAAGGAGTTTTAGCAGCTCATTCCAATGGCAATTTATGTTTCAAAATCATTGTCAGGAATTGTCTTTAATTACAGTGCATACCTTAATCATATAAGAAAGTCTTGTGCTATATTTAATGAATATGCTCCAAGCCTGTACTGTAGAATCTACTGTTTTCTTCATGTGGAAAGTATTGTCAGGTACTATGCATACTCATACCTGTTACCTTAACGTTTGAAGTATAATGCAATGACTTTTGAAAGCAGGACACACGGTTTGTGTTAGCGGATGGAAGCTTATGAAGAAGGAATGAGCATTTATTTTTCTAGTAATGTCATGTGTTCCTGAGCATTGTTGAAGGAAGTCTGCTGTGCTCTTCAATTTCATGAGAAAAACTCCAAAGAAAGCAAAATTGGAAAATAAAAATGCTAGCCTTCAATATTAGTTTTTATTAAATATTGCAATATGCTGACATTTACATTCCATCATAAATATGCAAGGCACACATACAACACAGGAAACATGACAGTAATGATATTCTTTCAGTCCACTGGCCAGTGTAGTGAGACATACATCAGACGTATTAGGCATTGCAGATAACAGTTCTTGTGTTGTGTTGTCATTTTTATAGTATTGTTTTGCAAGGTAGATACACGTAAATATTGCATTTTTCTTTGCAAACGTCAGGATATGTAAGCGTGCTGGCTGTGCACATGCTTATCATACATGATGATGGCTGAAAACAAGTTTTCAGGTAATGGCAGGATTTCCACTGGTAAGATGTGTTATAAATGACATGGTATGGTCTTGAGCAACCTGCTCACATTCTGTGTTGAATATAGTGGCCCTGACATGGGTCTCTATTGAAAACATCCATAACTGTAGATAATAGGACCCAGGGAATGTGTCATGTGCATGAAGATACATCTGCCAGCAACAGTTATTTTATTACACTTCTCCTTCATGTTTATTGTAGGCCATTTCATCTGAGAATGTGGTTTTAATGACACCTACAATATCTGCTGATATACCTTTATTTTCATATGCAGACATCACATCTCAACAGGATGGCACATAATGTATGTAATTGTTTAGATGTGCACATAGTTTTTGTTTAATGTCAGCCATGCTTTTCACAGGAATGTGCAGTCTGATAGAAATGTGGTTTTCATTGTTATTGTTCTGAGTAATGATCTGCATTGCATGTGGTGGTACACTGGACACTGGGCATATCTTATTGTAAGGTTTCATACTGACTGTTTTCTGACTGTGCATTGTGTCAAAGTGGGTATGTTATGTAGTCATATAGCAGCAGGTATATGCATGTACTTTCTTTCTTGTCTTGCAATTCACCTTGACAGAGCATGTGATCCATTCACTTCAATGTACTTTGGGTTGATTTTTACACCACCATATATGCTGTACACATGCATTTGTAATGTGTCCCCTTAGTGCTGTCCTGCTTTGTCATTTCCCTACATATCTTTGCTGCCATGTCCTATTGATGTGGGCCCAAGGTGTCCAACTCAATTCCACCTTTGAGGTATGTCCTATATCTTGCACATATGCATGGTATATGTTCACCTGTCTTGGAATTCTTGTCCATTTTCATAATGTTTTATTAGAAGGCCAACTAGTGCCAAGTGTATGGGTATCAGACAGATGCAATAGATATGCACAGATGTTGATGGCTATTACTTGAATACATCCTTGTTCTTGTTATACTTATGTGTTACTTATTAATCACAAACTGATAGTTGTTATATAGCTTTAATCATAGATTGCTGAATGTATGTTATTGTATGTCACGGGTGTATATATGTGTATTGACCTGGCTTACTGATATTTTCCTGTTAGGTCAATGAAGTTCATACATATATGTCAACATCTGCATGTTGCCTTTGACACAGCATATGTATTTGACATATGTATTCCACAACACATCTATTTGGGTTGTAAACACCTACTTGTATAATTAGCAGAAAGTTTCCTGCATTGTACTGCTGCTTGGCACTGTGCTTGGTTGTTTGCCTGTCACATGCATGGTCAGAGGTTCTGTTCCATCTTCTGCTGCTATTCTGCACCTTTTCATGGGCTGCATTTGCTGATCTGTGCTGTTGCTTGATTTACACTTGTACTGCAAATATTCCATATGTACTGTGATCCCTATTTATTAGTTACTATACAGCACTTAAATGCCATTGGTTGTACAAATCTAGATAAGACTGCCACACAGATTGCAACATGTCATACCATAATAGTGCACAAGTACATATGTATTTCTGCATTTCTCCATGGCTGGCATGTATCCCCATCCTGTTTGTCAACTTTCGTTTGCCCATGCTGTAGAATGTGCCATCTTTGTGTACCTTAACTTTTGTTACTGTTTATTTCTTACATTTGTCGATTATGTATTGTGATGATATTTGGTATATGTATATACCTGCTGTGTTGCCCTTGTTCACCTCTTTTCTTACCCTTACCTTCCTTCTATTCTCCAAAAAGGAGCCTATTCTCACTCAAAAAAAAAAAACATTGACCATGCCCCTCTGAGTGTTCCTCAGATTTTCCTATTCTAGTATACCTGTTATGTGTCCCTCTTCTTTACCCATACCCCACCTCTGTTTTCTATCTCCCTATTTCCTTGGGTTTGTGAATTACCTCTGTTCCCTACACATGTCTCATAGCCATTGTTAGTTACTATTAGCTATGGTGATGTGGACATGATTGCCCTTTGCCTTTATCAATTTTTTGTAAGAAATTTTATGGATTACATTGGAATTTGTAAGTGCTTTTATTAGTAAATGACTTTTAGAGGTATCTGTAGTTGTCTCTAAGCTTACTGGAGAGATTGCTGAAGATATGCCTTACTTGTGAATGTCATGCAGCTTACATTGGGATAATATAACTTCCATAAGTTTGTTGAAGTATATCAAGCTTTATGAGACATTTTTCATGACTTATGGCGTGGCTGTGACTGTTATACAGTGTGTCAATGTTGCTGCTGGGCTGTGTTATGCAATGAGATACTCTGTCTTCACTGAGGCATATTTGTATATCACAGGTTTATCTGCAACTTTTGGGATGATATTGGTGAAATGCCCAGGACTGCATAAACTTTAAAATCTGGCAACATATCATTCATTCTTCATTCTAAGGGGCAATCCAGTTACAGTGGTTCTATGTTCCTTAATTTCCGAATATCTTTCCTAGATTCTTCTACTGATATTGTCTGTTCTAAGATGCCTATTTGTTGTCTATCACATGTCCTCTACTATGCATAATAGTAAACCATTATGGAGCATTTTCACTGATTCTTCTTAGTATACAGCCAAGTAATATTTCTCATATCCATTGCTTATCTGAACAGAATGAAAATATTTTATCTTGTTATTACCTTTTATTTGTGTTACGAATTTCCTCTGTTTTTTTTTTTTTGGCTTGAAAATTCCATGCAATATACTTTTTCGATTGCAAACTGTTATGCCATAAAATATCTCTCCAATTTAAGCAATCTGCTTCAGCTTGTGAGGTTGTTAGGTGTTTTAGTTGCCTTCTTAAAATGTTGAGCCCAACAAACCTAGTTTGATTATCTTCTTTTGAATCTGATGACTCTTCTTTGTAGTAGTTGTAGTCTGTTCCCCTTTCAAATATTTCGTCCTTCTTTTGAAGATCTTACATCTTTTCCTCCTCTATTCTGTCTTAAGTTGAGCTTTATGGGTGGGCTTTATCCCATCTTATCAAATTAAATTATTATCTTTAACAGTTTGAGTTTCTTTGATGATTTGGTTAATTAACTCTCAATGTATCTTGTTAGATTTGTCTATTCTATTTATAATCAACCTATAGTAATTACACTATATATTTTACAATCAGTTGACATAACACTATCTAAGTTCACTAAAATATAGTCAGAAATGCACCCATTTATAATTTGCACTTTATTAACTGAATTATTTTTTAGTCTGAACAATAAATTAACTTACTGCCTAGTTCTTCTGTGGTTCAGGGCAGAATATATTGATGTATTTCTTATTTTTATTTAAACTCCAAACATCAATACAGTAAACATCCTCAGTCATTTCTTTTGCACAGTTACACAAAATTCTTTCTTCTCATGTAATATGCCCATATTAGATTTTATATGAATTTGAAATTACCCTAAATATTTGAAAATATGTTGAGGAAAAAATTTTAACAACTCCTTAATGAATTCTTAGAAATATCCAGTCTATCTTCATTAGATGAATATATATTCCCAATCATAGCCTTTCATCTTGGTTCTACTAAGAATCATCAACTTCCACAAAGCTAACAATCCAAAATACTGAAAAAAATAATTTCCAAAATACAAAATGGCAAACATTTTAATTAACTTTTTTTCTTTTACAGGGAGACAAGCTCCCTGCAACCCTTGTAATGTGGACAGCAAGGAACTCACATCCCACAAACTTATAAATGCTACCTCCACAGTTGCACCAACATAACAGAATACTTATGAGGGCTCACTTAGAAATGCACTGACAATGACTTCCAGTGGAAAACAGTGACTGACATTCTGACTTTCAATCACTTTTTCCAGTAAACAAATGAACTTCAAGAAATTTCAGCTAAAACAATTGTAGGTCCACCTATCATTTTTCAATGTAATTCTTTCCTGAGACCTCACTACCTTGGGAACTAACCTTAGCATCCTCATTTTTGCTTCTCTGCCTTTGTTGAATAATATGGATATTTCATGTTATCACGACCTGGTGTATGGCTTCCTGCCTTTAGTTGGATAGGATAGGAACATCTCAAAATAGTCATTGAGATAAACTTTCATCATATCTAGCATCCTTTTAAAATAAGCCTTGCTTTCCTCAAATTTTTTCTACAGAATTTGCTGATTCCAAACTCAAAAGCTGGAACACGGCACCCAAGTAAATAATTTAGCAATACTTAGTAGAGGACCACTAAGCATGTTACTCAGCCAGAATTGTCCTTCCTATACAGTAAATATATTATTAGAGAAACAACAACATGTAAACTAACGCCAAAGAACAAATACACATGTAATGTATACTTCAACAAACCTCAAGGTATGAAAAGAAAGAGTGAAATAGCATTACTCACTTCTATATTATCATTATCAATATCTTAACTGGATACAACAAATTTTAAAATATGCATACCACCTTTAAACCAATCCCAGTAAATACCCAATCAATATTAATCCCGTTCATGGATCTGGTTTATATAATATTAAATAAACAGAAGGAACAAAATTCTTAGAACATTATCAGTTAAGTATTTTGTCCCACATGCTTTCATCAACCACGTTCAGTTCTAAATTTTCTTCATTCCAGTGATGTGTAGATATAGCTACAGTAATCTAACTTACATATTATGCAAAATTATTCTGACTCAAACACTGCTAATGTGCCTCCTCAGCATATTAGCACTCTTTACCAACTACCATACCCCCCAAATAAATATAATTACTAGTCCTACAAACCCACATTCACTACCCCAACACTTACCAAGACTGTCATTCACCACAGCAAACCTTATTTTTTTCACTTTCTGCTATCTTAAATCTAAGCATGTTACCATACAAAATCCAAAAGCATTTGGCTACATACTTTCCTTCATAAAATTTCCACCTGGAAAATCATTAGTTGAATCTTTCTCACTTCTTTTATCCCCAAATCCCAGCCTTCTGTTTCTAAATATCAATCTTAGAAGCATGTGCAGTAAAATCCAGGACATACATGCTTGTTTTGTCACATATTTCCCAGAAGTAATCATAGCTACAGAAGCATGGCTGAAAAAAGACATAAAAGATCAGTATTTCACCAGTTTTAGTTTAATTAGGCTTGACAGGAAAAATAAGCAGGCAGGTGGAATAGCTTTCATTTACAAAGACTCCTTAAATATAACTGCCTATGCGTAGGAGATTAATAATGCAGAACTACTTATACCATATCTCAAAATAAATAACAGCAAATGCTTTGTTTAGCAGCCATATATATCCCACCGAATAAAAACATTACCACTGTGAAAAACTTCCTGTACTGGATATCCCACCATATACAACATGAAACAATAATACCAGAAGACTAAATACAGAGTGGCAGCTTATTAATAACAACATTTCATTTGATTCTATAAACCTGTACGGCTTTATCCAGTTAATTATTTCAGTTACTTGAGTTCACAAAAGTAGATAAGAAATCAACCTTATACTGTATTCTTACTAGTAGACCCAACAAAATGAGGGAAGCCGGTAGCCTTCCAGACAGTCTAATTGACCATCTACCAACTTACACTCTCAGAAGTTACAATATCCAAGATAAACATATAATTTGCAACTGAATTTGTAACTCAAAATATTTTGACAGATACACTTTTATCAAATCCTTAAGAGAATATAACTGAAAAATAAAATCCAGACCCTTAGACTCTACTGTTTTACACTTTAATAAGATATTCCTAAAAATTCTCACTAACCTTGCCCAAATATGTACTAAAAGGATAAACTTCAATCCTGTACCATGGCTAACAAAAGAAACTAAGAAATTAATGCTACAATGTGACAAGGCCTGGAATGATTGGTTCAAAAATAGAATAAAAAATAAATTTCAATTTTTCAGTCAACTAAAGAATAGGACAACATATCAAATAAAATATGGCAAGCAAACATGTTATACTATCCTTCAAAATAAACTTCAAAACAACCCAAAAATGTTCTAGACATCCATAAACAAACTTTTACATCCAGGCCAAATTACCACCCCCATGCCTACATCCAAAAATAATACAAATTCAACTCCCACACAGTTTAACAACTATTTTATACAGACTATATTTTCCCTCACAACATTAATACTTTCACTACCCTCTCAGTACCAGCAGCCTCTGCTAAATATCCTCACCTATTTGACTTCAGCCCAGTACATACCTCCACCATTAAAAATAACTCCTACACAAGCTAAAACCAACCACCCAAGCTGCTGACTAACTCCCCTCAGACTATGGCTGCAGATGTAATTGCTTTTCCAGTTTCTATATTGATAAATAGATCACTATGTTCACTTTGTGAGCAGTATTCCTGGTTCAATCCTCCCTGTAGTAAATTCCGTTTTCTATGTGAAAGAAATGCATGAACATTGTTTTTGCTGTATAACCTACTAAGTAACATATATCTGTGAACTGGAGTACTGCATTAAGTGCAGATGTGAGGTGTCATTGTAATAATGTGGTAAAATCCACAGATAAACACAAGTACCCCATACAGTATATGTACACATGAATCAGGGATACTAAACAAAGTTATGTGTAATGAATGATAAATCAATATCATACAGAAAATAGTGAAAAAGATGTATAAAGTATCAAAATCTAACACTTTACAAAGACCCATGTTTCTTTTCTTGCTAAATTAGTGCAGGGATAAGCGGGAGTGGGCACTTTTGAGCAGTAGTAAGCGGGTTTAATCATGCTTGCACGGGAGTAAGCAATGCCTACACAGGATAAGCAGTTTAGAGGCAAAGTGTAAGAGTATTTAACGAGAAGTTATCATTGCTTACCATCACACAAACCTGCATACACCTGCTTATAACTGCTTAAAAGTGCCTTAATCACTCTGTATCCAACAGCCCTTGTTCTGCCCAGCAACAACATAATCAGCCTTTGTAAGTCCTGTACCCTCTACACCATAGCCGCAGTGATTTACCACTACACCATACCAGCTGTACATAAAATTGAGGAATATGCAAACAGCTCCTCACTATAGCAAAATCACAATTTACATGAGAAAGGAATTTATAAACAATTTTTTGTCGTATAACCTACTAAATAACATATATTTGTGAACTGGAGTACTGCATTGAGTCTAGATGTGAGGTGTCATTGTAATAAAATGGTGAAATCCCCAGATAAACACAAGTACCCCATACAGTGTACATACGCATGAATCACAGATATTAAACAAATATATGACATGTAATAAATGATTAATCAATGCCAAACATCAAATAGTATGCAAATTTAAAAATAGGCAGCGCTAAGTATTGCACACCTCTGCTTACCAGGTGTAAGCAATGCGTAGACCAGCTAAATAAATTTGCCCATTGGTATGCCCCTTTAAGCAATGCCAACCTTAGGTAAGCAGGTTTGCCTATACCTTAGCATTTTCACAACCATCCAATCATGGCAAAGTGCGGGAAATTAGTCCTATTTAAACCCCACAGATGGTAATACATCTCATAACTGGTTCCAGCTTCCTCCTGTAGGCACAATGGCCAGTGTTGGGAAAGGATCACGCTTCTGAGAACAGCGCTGGGGCATCCAGGAGTCTAAGATTATGGCAGGACTCCTGGTAAAAGACCATGAAGAGAGACTGCTGCAGGGCCAGTACCAGGGTTCCCAGTATAAAGCAGAAGCTTGTGACCATCTCGCCAGTGACCTCACCAGTGCCACTGGCATCCCTCGAACTAGTGAGCAGGTCAGGCATCACTATGCTGACCTGAATTGGAGGAAGAGGGAGCTCTTGGATCAGTGGATCCAAGAAGCTAGTCAGGGTGATATCCCAGCAAGTGTGTACGTACTCATTCTACTAACCATTTAATAATTGCCTAGCTCATGTATATTATGGATAGGTGTGGCTAAATATTCCTCTTATGTCTCTGACAGCTGCAGCAGAGTGTGCTGTGAATCAGGAAACCCATGCATGTAGGCTGCAAAGGCTGCATCATGAGGCAGGTTAGTAAAAATCTTGCATGTACTGTCATAAGCAATAAATCTAAAAGTAGTAAAAAGTTAATTGCCATTATAAAACCTGTATTGTGTATGGGATGTCCTGAATAAACCAGACAATATGGCAGGAAGAGTCTCATATAGGTTGTATGTAAATAAAAGGGTAACAGCCTGGCAATAAAGGTAAACACCTGGAATGCTTGTGTTTACTCTGGTATCATATGGTAATATAATGTTGCATTCTCTTAATAGTACTGTTGTATTGAGCACTGTTACCCACACTGTGTTACATAAATAAAATGTGTCGGGATATCTGTATATGACTGTTCTAATCACAAGGTCATATTGTACAACTGTGGGAGACTTAGGAAACAGTGAAAAAATACACAACAAAATCCAAATAGAACACTCAACTGTGACATAAACTGTTGTATTTTTAGCACACACAGCCATGATTGGAATCCTGGGAGTGGTAGTAAGCTCTATGCATAATCATACCCCTCAACTGTACAGATTTTGTCAGAAAGTTCATATAATTAGCTTAATTTTTCTGCCTGTCACCCTGTCCCCTTGGCAAATCAGTGGGATGATTCCAGAAGTTTAAGCAGCAATTAGTGACATACAACTGATTGTCAGACATCATAACTGTCAGAAATATATCTATAAGAACAAACCTGTCACTCTAGCAACTCACCAAAATGTTATAGAGTAATATGCAAATTATGTTCCATCTCTATCCCCATGTTGTGAAGCTATACCCAGAGTGTGTGCAGTAACAGAGTGAGATCTATGTGCATAATAATAACGTGGAATCTGGTAATATGTGTGGCAACATTCAGGTAGTGTTAAACATTAAGTCCACAGCTCTGTCAGATAAGAAAACTGTGCCTGAAAATAAAAGATTGAAATCCTGGACTGGCACTGTTTAGTCTGGTACTGTATGGCATTGTTAGTGTTGCAGTTTCTCTGAATAATAATGTTTTACTAATCACTGTCACCCACACTGTGCTACATAATAAAACTGTCTAGGAATCCCTTTATAAGACTGTTGTTATTACAAGGTCAGATTGTAAAACCATGGGACACTTATAAACAGAAAACAGTGAAGAGCTACACAGCAATATCTAAATAGCACATTCCACTGTGATGTACACTGTTTTATTTTTAGCAGACACAGCCATGGTTCAAATCCTGGAAGTGGTAGTAAGCTATATGCATAATCATACCCCTCAACTGTACAGATTTGTTCAGAATGTCCAGATAATTGGTCCATATCTATTGCCTGTTACCCTGTCCACCTGGCAAATCAGTGTGATGATCTCTGAAATGTAGGTGGCTTTTAATGACATATAACTGATTGTCAGAACTGTAAATATTCAGAAAATGTATATGAAAACAAACCTGTCATTGTAGCAACTCACCAAAAGTTTATGAGTGAATCAAAATATGTCCCACTTCTACCTGCATGTTGTCAAGCTTTGACCAGAGTGCGTGCAATAAGAGATTAAGAGGTATGTGCATAACATCAACCTGGAATCGGGGAATATGCGTCGAGATAGTCAGGTAGTATTAACAAACAATACCTCCACTGGTATACCAGGTAAGAGGTGTATACTGTAGGTAAAACACAGTTCACATATATAGTTGTCTACAAACATACCACTGTCTAAACTAAGGCCATAGGGTAAAGTAATAATACCTGTAAGGTACAGATTACAGCAGTAACTAAGAAAGTCGTGAGAACAACAGGGATATAAAAGTTGTTAATTGACATCTCCACCCCACCATATCTGCAACAATAATCTAAATACACAACTCAAAGGGGATGTGTACAATTAAATCTACAGTTGGGACATATGTCCTATTGTTTGATAAATATTGAAATGTGTTTCTATGCATGTGCCATGTTGAAATACTCCCACATTGGTGACCTGTTGCCATCAATGTAACCTGCATGCTGTTGTAGTGGCCACTGTGATTCCATATATGCATGTGTTCTGTTTGCTATGCAACTGTTCCATATCTGGTGTTTTGGGTTAATGGGAATATCTATGCATGCTGTTATACCTAATCCTGGAATGTGTTGACTATTACTAACCCACATATGTTTAAAATTGCAACACCATAGCACATTTGGGAAGGCCAGTCCCAGAGGATCCTCCTCTCCCAGCACATCTGGCCATGGCACCGGGCACCAGCACATCTGGGGCCCACTCCAGGACCTCCTCATCTGCTGGTCCTGCACCACCTTCAGGTGGAACTGCCTCAGGGGATAGGGCCCGAGAGCGGGAGCATTCGGGAAACTGTCACCCGTCATCAGGTCCAGGGTCTGGCACATAGCAAGCTCTGCAGGGAGTTTGGAGATTAGCTATGCCAGCTTGAGGGCCATGTGGAGCATTTAGAGGTCAGTCATCCCCTCCTACCCAGCCCCCACACAGCCACCTTTGGGGCCATGAAGGTGCAGTGGTGACTGCCCATGGGTGGGGACCTCAGTCCCACTGTTTCCATTTGGGGGCTCATGCTCTTCTGACTTCCAAACACCCCTCCCCATCCAAGGTGTTTACTCCCCACATGTGTCATGTACTGCCCCTGTATGCTGTCTTGTCTGTCGACTGTCATCCTACCCAAACTACCTCCCCAAATATACCTACTATCCTTCCCCAAAATCCCACTCTCACCTTAAAAAAAAAAAAAGAGCAATCTGTTCCCCCAAAAAAATCTCACCCCATACATAGCTGTCCATTTCACACATGTGTCCACTGGACACATGTAATCTGGTGTAACTGGCTTCACAACATATTATTTTTGTCCTCACATCTCTCTCAGGGGTTTGAGTGTCCAAAATCTACCTCAAAATTCAGTGTATCTGCACAGCTGTTGCTGTAGAGGAAATGGGGAGCTATGGACCTTCCCTACACCCGTCCTTCACATCCCTAGCTATTTTCCCTATCATCTATCCCTTTTGCCACTTTTTCACCACTTTCTTATCATTCCTTTTTGTTTTCTTTTAAAGAAATTAGCACGGGGTAAGTGAGAGTAAGCACTTTTAAGCAGCAGTAAGTGGGTTTAAGCCTCTTTGTGCGGTGGTAGGCAATCCTTACACAGGATAAGCAATTTAGATTCTAACTGAGTGTGAGAATATTTAACCAGAAGTTAGCGTTGCTTACCATCAAGCAAACCCTTGCAAACCTGCTTACACCTGCTTAAAAGTGCCTTTATCACTCTATACCCAACAGCCCTTGTTCTGCCCAGCAACAAACTAAACAGCCTTTGCAAGTCCTGAACCCAGGACCCTACACACCATAGTCACAGAGATTTACCACTAAGCCATATCCAATATAAACATATTTATTGTTTTCTCAAACATATCATCCAGCACAGTCATTCAACAGTAGAGGAAATGCATTTACATATGTAGATGTATGCGTATATATATATATATATATATATATATATATATATATATATATATATATATATATGTGTGTGTGTGTGTGTGTGTGTGTGTGTGTGTGTGTGTGTGTGTGTGTCTACATACCTACATATATATGCATATATCTATCTATATATATATATATATATATATATATATATATATATATATATAAACAAATATATATAAAATAACACAATAGATATATGACCAAAGGCAATGTTAATGGAGTTGAGGGGGCCAAATTTAAGTACCTCTTGTAATTATTGAAATCATCCCCTCCTCCACAGCCAAACAGATCTGCCTTGCAACACAGTACCAACACTTGCAAGTCTCATACCCAGTACCCAAAATCCATCTCACCTGTACGATGTCAGGATGGTATCAATAAGATATCATGCAGAACAGTCTGTCTACCTTAGGGAATGTACAATGTGGAAGCAGTAAACATTCCAATAATACACACACACACACACACACACACACACACACACACACACACACACATATATATATATATATATATATATATATATATATATATATAGATCTAGGAAAGTTGAACAAAAATTCAACAGTTCGAATCCAACTTCACTGAACACACTTTAATGAAAGTGCTTTTACTGAAAACGCACTTTCGCTAAAGTGTGTAAAAAAATAAAAAAGAGAAAAAAAACAAGAAAAAAGCATTTATGCAGGGGGGCAAGCCCCCCTGCACCAACCATGTGGGGGGCTGTGCCCTCCCCACCCCCCTACTTTAATATTCTCACTCCGAGATTGCACAACAGTGGGGAAAAGGAAAAAAATTGCCTTATCCGCACCGTAGTATGATCTCTACAAAAGTCACTCCCCCACAAATCCCTCTAGCTGCAGGCATACTTCCATGAAAGTGCTTCTTCAGTGAAAAGCAGTTTCGCGGAAGTATGCCCAGCCGTTTAGGATTTGGTGAAATGGCCATTCGTGTATCAGTCCTAGGCCCATATATCTAAAAAAAAAATATATATATATATATATATATATATATATATATATATATATAGATATATATATATATATATATATATATATATATATATATATATATATATATATATGTATATACACATACACACATATACATATATTACTATGTATATATATGTATAGGAAGATGCATATTTAGATGGTGCACAGCATATTGAACAGCCAGTATTCCTACAGTTGCCACCTTTTAAAATGGACAGTGTATGATTTTCTCATGCAAAAGGCAATTATTGCATGAAATATATAACTACAGAGAAGTCAGAGGATATGACACCACACACAGGATTACATACATACGAAATGTTTATTTGTGTACTATTTCAGTTGTATATGTCATTTCATATAGCTGTTTGAAATACATACTAAATGAGTAATGCAACTCTCAAGCAAAACATTTTATACAGTAATCTGAAAGCAAAACATATGTTGCTGTCCAGGCTAAGGCCTTCAAGTTGTACAACAGTAAAGAAACACTGGCCCAGAAGATAAGAATCACTCAACAGTAATTAATGCAGATGTAGTTCAGCAGCCTCCAATTACACTCTGTACTCAATCCCTAGGGGGAAAAGAGTTAAGATGTCACAATGAAGATGTATCTGGTACATAACAATGCTTAACTTAAAACATCACTATCACACTGACAAACAGAACTGTCTGTAAGACAGTAAGCACTAGCCCACCACTGTTCCCAAGGTGAAATGTATGGAAATGTACAGCCAAACGGTGTCTTACTACTGATATCCCTCACAAGTTGTAATAGCCTAGGTTATATAAGGTGCATACCTCTCCCTCATCAAATGACTTACAAGGGCATATAATACTGTTACAGACACTGACCTCTGGACTGTGCAAGGACACACATGTTTTGTCCAGCTGTAGTCCACATATATATGAACCCTACCCCAAAATGTGTGAGGGGATCCACAACATCACTGGAATGATGGCAGGAATGCCAGCATTACATAATGATAGGCCACTACTTAACCTCTTACAGCATGACATATGGACAAAGCCTGGTATATAGGTGGAGGACAGAGGCTGGAACACAGGGCCATATTTGCAATATTGTTGTTATACACTGAGAAAGTTGCTGGTGTTACAGGATTGGTTGCAACATACCCCTATTCAGGAATATGAAGTCAGAAACATAAATGGATGTAGCCATGCACTGATAGCATTCAACAGACAAAATTCCAGTGATATATCTGAGACAAGACCTGTGTGGTGAACAGACAAAACATAACAGCCAATCCTCTGGCCATCATGTGGGTAGGGCCATAGTTGAGAACTATGCAGACAGACTGCATTCCATGCTAAACTAGTATGTACTCACACACCCTGTAAAACTAGTGGTATACAATGCAAATAACAACACTACACACACTGTCTATAAGTCTGGAATCTTATACAAATATGTAGTTGGCCTGTGTCTGCAAATCCTGTTGTAAGAGGTATTGCTACACTACTAGCTACACTGCTACTGTCTGTAACACTGCTGCCCACACACAGGAAGGATGTCCTCCATACAGGAGAGTTAAAAGAACAATGCCCACA